>NW_005841969.1:2376765-2398461 GCF_000455745.1 Alligator sinensis
GGAACATTTTTTCATTCCCGCACGTGCCTCTTGCCCCGCCTCACGGGGGTTTGAGGTGGGGCAAGAGGCATGTGCGCGCTCATCTGGACGTGCCCTATGATGCTAACTCTTAGAAACAGTAGGAACTGAATCAAGTCAATCAATCTTGAGAGAGAGAATAACAGAAGCAGTCCCTGACCCCAACATGTATAAAAATATACCTTGATTTTAGACTGAAAAATGATGCATGAAGGTTTATTTCTCACTACTAAGTTTACAACCCAGAGCAGACCAACAAATAGACTGAGTTTGAAATCTTTTGCTACACTTCCATGGAAGTCACTGAATAGCTTTACATAAAGCATTGCATCTTTGTCAGTCAGTCTTTTATTTTTATAATACAATAGGCCAGAGGTGATCAGTGCAACTGACAGCTGAGATGTGCAAGACTTATGTCAGAAGATCCTCCTCCTCATCTTTTTATGCCACGGCAACTAGGCAGCAATTGACCAAAGAAGTGGTTACCTTTGTGGTGTCTCTAGCTTAGGGCATGTGCAGACATTCCCAGGGCCTGATCTATAATCACACAGCTTACTTTAAGCTGTGTGAGCCTAGATTGGGTCCCTGTTTGTGTACATGTTTGCTGGTCCTGGAAGCTGCACTGGGAACCTGATCTAAGTAAGTTGGGGTGGGATCAGGGGGCTAGCGGTTCTGGGTGGGGGTTTGCCAGGATTTGAGGGGCCGGCGGGTCTGCAGGCAAGGTTGTTCATCTGGGTGTAGTGCAGGGGAAGTTGGAGGGCTAAAAAATAACCCTGTCAGGGAGAGGTAGGAAAAGTGCAGCCCTTGGGCTGGGGCAAATTCCTGGGCTTTCCCAGCTCTGGGGCTGCACTCTGTGGGGCATGGATTATTCTGATCTATGTAGTGCATTTTTTCAGGTAAACTAAATTAGATCAAGCCAGCCATTTTTTGCCTGTTCTTAACTCCCTGAATTCACGTACAATTTAGCCATTAGATTGTCCTAACCCTAGTTAGATTGATCTAAGTATAATGTGTGCACATACCCTTAGATGCTTATTCAGCCATTTCACTCACCCTACAGCAGTTCAGCGTCTGCAGTAGAAGCACTTGATGCTCCATTTGTGCAAAACATATGTTTAACTTTAAACTTGTGAATGCTCCCATTGAAGGAAAGCTAGGTACATGCTTAAACATAATGCTTTACTGAAGCCTTATAAAAGATCTTGATAATAATAAGTCTTCCAAATGGTTCCTGGTCTCCAACATCTGAATCTACAACTATAGACCTATTACATCTAAATGAAAAGGTAAATCAGTATAAAACAAAGTGTGCCTGACAATATGTATTACATAAGCAATGTTGGATTACAGAATTAAACAAGTTGAAAGGATGCCATACAGAGCTAATAATTAAAAAAAAAAAAAAGCCAACACAGAGGATAGTAACTGTCCCTCTACCTTCTAGATTTGAAATGGAAAACATTTGTATTATTGTAATATGTGCTGGGTATTTGTCATTTTTTGGAAATTATGATTGTGCAAACATTATGAATGACTTTAATGAAAGCTTCTTAAATGTATTTAACTCTCTGGTATAATATAAGAGTCAGACATGTTCTAGCTGCCTCCACTTTAATGAACATCTGAGCTGAACAACCTTGTATACTAACTTCTGATTTCTAGTTTTCGACAGGTGAGAAATGGTCTCCTCATCTGCAGCAGCAGTAGCCTATCATGTTGTTCTAGTTGCTGCCTGCTCTTTGCTAATGTGTACAATGATAAACAGCATTTCCATTGCTGCTGGGAATCTTGTCATTCTTCATGATATCATCAGAATAAGTCAGAAAAGGAAAAGGTCAGTAGTATAATGAGGAACAGGAAATAAAGTGGGCAGAGTTTAAAAACAGGCTAGACATTTAAGCGTCCAAACCAAACAAGACACAGTAAAAGCTACAAGGCCCATCTTGGAGCTTGGACAGTGGCTTCCTTCAACAAACAACTCCTCTTTTTTAATATTTATCAGTAGGTATGATATAGTGCTATAAAACAGCCCAGTTATGCTCTATACGTAGACCAACTGATAAGCTGCAACTGGGTAAATACACAGTTAAGTGACAACCACCATATACGAAGACCCTGTCTCCAAGTTTATATGAATCATAGTAAGTAAATAAATATTACTTAACAAAATGGTTTATTATTGATTTTAAAGATCAACCTCCCTGCCAAAAAATGTCTGGTGCCATAACTTGAGAGAGAAAGTTTCAATTTGGACAAGACATTATATAACACAGCACCTTTGAAGTAAGTTGTCATGATTAGGTAAAAGCAGCTAAGGGAGAAGCTGAAAGTAGCAAGTGCTATATTATTAGGGCCAACATTGAAATTTGACGCTTGCTTAGAGAAAAATAGAAGTGCCACCAAGAGATGATGCAGTGCTCAAATGTATCTGGATAGCATATCTGTAGTTCATCTGCTCCTTCATTAGTAACAAGAGCAGGATGGAGAAATTATATTCACAAATGCTCATTCCAGAATGCAAGCAGAGATGTATTCAGGAGTACTCACAAGACAGAACTTTGCCAAGAGGCTGAAGCTGGGGGTTGCAATAGGCAAGTGAATGGATTACAATGTTCTTGGCTGCATGGCAAGATAACTGCTGGAGAGAAGAGGGAACATTCTATTCAGGATAACAGAAACACATCTTTACCACCTCTCATGTTTTGCTCTTTCTGGTTGCAGAGTGATCAAGATATTTTTTCTTTAAAACACAAGGACAAAATACCCAGGTCCTACCCATTTTTCCTTTAAACATATAAGGGAAAAAACATTTCAAATTTATAACAAATTCCTCTTGGACACTGACCACCTTCCTTTCAGCTTATTTCATCTTAAGCCATCTCTCATGCATCCAGTCCACAATTCTCTCCAAACTGGCAAAAAAGAACTGGATTCACTGGACACAAAATGTACACATGCAAAGCCTACATTTCAACTTTGGAAATACTCATTGTCTCTCTAGATTTGGCCCAAGAACACCTCCTTTTGGACTCATCATAGGATGATTTGGCATTTAATCATCTGATCTGTTTTTGTAATTTTTTAACTTATTGATTCCATTGCTACACTAAAAACATGCAGTCATTCACTAGATGCTATTAAGGATAATTAAGGCTACTATGATGTCATGGAGCAAACAGTACAATATTGTTATGGATCCAAAGATGGCTAGGAGACAGCAAACAAGGTGTGGGAATAAATGGACAGTTTTTATCATGGCTAATGGCAGCACAGTAAAGTGGCACCAAACCACATCAGGATTCATGTTTAACTTTGTTATCATAAATTTGGGAAAGAGGTAAATGATGAAGTGATAAAATTTGCAGATGACACCAGTATTTAGGTTAGATTATTTAAGGCTGGGGCAAACTCTGAGGATCATCAGAGGGACCTGGCCTACGCAAGTTAAAGGATCATATGAGAGCAAATGTAATTCATTCTTGATAAATGCAAAGTCAGTCACACAAGAAAGAAGATTTCTTTAGCTACTCATCCCCTTCATTGAAATTTAACAGCTCAGAAAGAGGACCTGGTCATTATCAATGGGAAAAAAACTTACTTAAAAAACAGATGTTCAACAGTAGTAAAAAAAAAAAAAAAAGAAATATTAAGTTGCAGAAGGAATGAAATGCAGAATCATATATAGGCAGTCCTCGACTTACAATGTTTTGAGTTACGTTTCACACTTACAACGTTTATAAATTGACACCCTGTTTCCACTTTATGACATCAGTTTCAACTTTAGAATGCTTGATCCAACGTGATGCCATGCCAGTGAACAAGTTTGCTGTGTCACCCATCTCCCTGGAGAACATCTGTCCCAACTTCCTTGGACCGTTTCTTTAAGAAAGCAGACAAGACTCTAGAAAAACCTGCAGCCAAGACTCCTGAGAAGACTCCAGCCAAAAACCCTTAAAAAAGTCCAAACAAAAGCCCTTCAAAAAGTCCAGCAAAGTCACCTCAAAGGAGTCCTTCCAAATCAATATGATTGCTATTTGCAAATAAATACATTAATGTAGTTATATTACTCATCTATAATTGATTGAATACAAAATTCTGGGTTATTTTTGGTGAAAATAGGGTATCGGGCCTTGGTTCAGTAACCAATCCCCCATTTATAATGTTGTTTCCTATGGGAAAATCAGTTCTGATTTACAAAGTTTTGAGTTAAGACACAGTTTTTAGGAACCAATTGTGTTGTAAGTCTGAGGACTGCCTGTAATGTCATTGATAAGTGTCCCTTCACCTAAAATGCTGTGTTTAGACTTAGTCACCCTATCTCAGAAAGGATATGGCCAAACTGGAGTGGGTTCAGAGACTAGCAAGGGACTGAAAAACCTGGGGCCGTTGCCTCTGGAGATGCTGAAGGTATATAAATGCTATGGAGAAAGATGATCAGAAACTTTACTCACCCACTAATATAGTTTAAAAACCCAGTGAAACTGAAAGACAAATTTAAAAGTGAAAAAAGAGAAATACTTTTTCTTCACACCTGAGTTCTCCATTTGGACTATAACATTGTCACAAACTTTTGAAGCCAAGGGGTTAGCAGGATTAAGCATAGCAAAGGCTTTGAAAGCATGTTCCCTGAAGCAGGTTTTTTCAAAACTCTTCAGTATTTTTTTCCTGAAAAAAAATGTGAAAGTTCAAGTACTCTGCAGAAGTCAGAATGAAATCATGCTTCAGGGTGCAGGAAAACTTCTACATAGTGACGGCAATAAGGGCCCTTAAGGCAGATTATTTCATAATTACTTTACTTTGAAGCACCTGGTGCTGACTGTTATTAGTCCTGTTGTATTGGATCAGATCTTGGTTTGATTTAGTGTGAAAATTCCTATATTCCTGAAACTAAAGGTAAAGACTTGGCCATGCTATTGTTTACTTTCCATAGCTGTTATTTTATTTATTGGTTTGTGTTGAGGGGAGATAGAAATGATTCTATGAAGGTGGTAAAAACATCTTATTTTTACTGTATCATTGGAGGCATTTTATTGATTGAAAAGAAGGTTGGCTAAACTGAGATTTAAACAATGATTGGCACTGGCGTTAACGCATATGGTTAATGCCACTGATTTGTCATGCTGAGTGATGTGAAAAAGATGAACAATTGGTTGTTGATTATTGAACATCTCAACACAGAACACATTTGGCATGTCGTACGAGAGGGTATTCTAATGAGCTAGAGTTTCTGCCAGTTACTTAAGAGCCAGTACCCCCATAGCCCCTTTTGTATATCTTCAAGGTATTTAACTAAATTCAAGCTCCCTAACAAATTACACACAAGGTGGTGAGGTCTTAGGATCTGTGTGAATGCAATACTTTAGGAACTGTTTTGCATGCACCTGCCTGCTAATCCCATCCCTTCACTCTGTGGCAATGAGTAATTAACATACAATACAGCAATTATTTTGAGAACTGCTAGGCTTTTTGCATACTGTGACAGACATGTTATTAAACTATCCCCGTGAGCTTTTTATTAATTTATTGGATTCAACACTGTGCCCTTAATACTGCAGTAGTCCTAGAAAAATTACTTGGTTATAAAGAAAGGATCCAGGCAAGAGACATCCCCATGATTCTAAGAAATCTAACATGATGGGATGACCCTCTTTGTAATGATTTTTTTAAAGGTAAGGAGTGAAAGGAATGGGAATGAAAGGAACTATGGCAGTCAAAGAGGAATTTGGGGTTTTAGCCATATATTAGCCTTAAACACACTGGTTATATAGAGCAGTAACTCAGCATGGAGCAAAATGGTCTTTTGTTATTTTCTTCTCTAGAATGTGTACTAGCTGGAGAGCCCTGAAACATCAAAGTCTTGTCTCTCCCAAAAAGGAAGAACAGTGGCTTTACAAATTTGCTCACGTGGCAAGTTTCTTTGACCCTTACCTAACAGGAACCACCAATAGGACTGAAAGGACAGTAAGTTGTCTATGCCCAATTAATTATTCAACTTTCTCCCTCTCTCTCTTTAAGCTGGAAATATGAACAAGGATGCCTCCTCTTTTTGCTAGATGGGATGATGCGTGTTGTGAACTGTGTGCATAAGAACAAGACATAAACTGCTGCCCTTATACACTTTCAATCATAGCTGGTCCTGGATGTATTTGTCTTTCCAGCCAAGAAACAAATTAGTGTGTCATTATCAGTTTTCCAGAACAAATGTGATTTGTTAGGGCAGTTATATAAACTCAACAAATATTTCTAACTTTTTTCCTGCATAGGGATCTATTCTGTTGATGTATTCTACTGTAATCTATTCTATTCTGTTAATGTATATGTGTGAATTCTACTGATGCAGACTAGTTACATACGTATACCACAGAGGAAAACTCAACCCTTTTGGACATATATCACCTCAGGACTGTGTTAGAAAAGATCACAGTGAGCAATGTCATCCTGGCTCTGTGTGTTCTGCCTCCCCAGAACAGATGTAGTATGGAACAGGCTACTTAGAGGAGTTGTGGAATCTTCCTCCTTGGCAGTTTTTAAGCCCAGGTTGGACAGACATTTGGTTAGTATGGTTTAGTTAGGGATAATCCTGCCTTAAGCAGTGGACTGGAGTGGATGGGCTTGTGAGGTCTTAGGGTGCATCTATATCTGCGCTTTACTGCAGAGTTGACTAATTAGCCCCTCAGTATTAGGGCCCAGTAAATTAACTCCACTGTAAGATAATACTTTTGGGGACAGTACTGTCTTACAGCAGAGTAATTAAATGTGATGAAATGCATGTGTAGATGGTGATATAGGCTGGCTGGGGCACAAGAGTGTTAAAGTGCAGGGGCTGTCTGCTGCATGGCCCCACACTGTAGCAGTCTTGTGCCCTACCCAGTCTCTCCACCACTCAATGCTGCCACCCAGAGCCCATGACTGACTTCCCCGCTGCCCCCCTGAGCCTGCTGCCAGCCCAGGGTTTCTCTGCCCTGCCTTAAACTGCTGCTGTCTCAGGTGCATTTGCAGAAGCTGCACCCATGAGCAGTTGACTCTAGTGCAAACAACTCTGGAATTTATTGTGTCTCATTAACTGAACATGTATATGCACCCTTAGTGTAGTGATTAGTGTATGCCAGTAAACTCTTTTGAGAAAGAGATACTATGGGTACATGCCTAGCACTATACTAGCATGACTACATTACATTCATTTCAGGAGATAGCATAGGATTGAGTGCATGCTTAGTGTATTTGTGGATGCCACCAAGTTGAATGGAGTTGCAGACACTTTGGAAAGTAGGGTTCTGAATGACCTAGATAGATTGGAAAAATGGTACACAATCAATCAGGTGAAATTCAGAGAGAACAAGTGCAAAGTCCTACCACACTAGGAACAGAATAATTGCATCATGCATAAATACAGACTGGGGAATGATTGACTAGGTTGCAATACTGCAGAGAAGGATCTGTGGGTTACAGTAGATCATAAACTGAATATGAGCCAATAGCATGTTCTTACTGCAAAATGAAGGAAAATGATTTTTTTGCTCTATTCAGCACTTGGGTCCCACACTTCAAGAAGGATGTGCAGAGTTTGAAAAGAGCCCAATGCAAGGCAATAAAAATGTTTAGGGGCTTGGGAGGCCAGATTAGAATTAAGTTTCTGACTAGGAAGGTGGTCAAACATTGGAACAGGTTACTTAGAGGAGTTGTGGAACCTTCCTTCTTGGAAGTTTTTAAGACCAGGTTGGACAGACATTTGGTTAGTTAGTCAGGGATAATCCTGCCTTGAGCAGTGGGCTGGAGTAGATGGGCTTATGAGGTCCCTTCCAGCCCTACTATCCTAGAACTGCAGGGCAAGTGTGCCACATACAGAAGGGCTGTGCAATACATACAGTAGGGCAGGGCAAGTGTGCTACACAAAGTAGGGCTGTGCAAAATGGCTGTGTTTCAATTCAGTTTCGGATTTGGCCATTTCAGAGGATAGTGATTCACTTTGGTGTTTTGGCTCACTGTCCTGTTTCGTTTCAGCTGAATCTGTTTCAGAGATTCGGCTCCGCTGAATCTCCTCCAAATCTGTTTTGAATGGGCTGCAAGCTTCGCATGACCCTAGTTCCCAGCCAGGTGGGGCTTGGGGCTAGGGGCTGCAGAGCCCCAGCAAGGAGCAGGATGGGGCCGTGGGTAGTTTGTCCTAGGGAGGGGAAAGGCCGCTGCCCTCCATGCAGGCGAAGAGACCTCTGTGCGGATCTCTGATCCCTGTCATGCTGGGTCGCGGGGCAGGGAAGCAGCGTACAGTGGTGAGCAAGCCTGCTGGTCCCTGCCACGTGTTGTGGTTCCGCAGTGAGTAGAGATCTACGCCGGGGGTCTCCTCGCTGCCACTGCCTGCCCCACACTGCGACAGCAGTGGCGGTGAGGAGACCCCCGGCGTAGATCTCTGCTCCCTGTTGAGCCGAGCCATGTGGCAGGGACCTGCTCGCCAATCTGTGCTGCAAGCCGTGCGCTGCCCCAGATCTCTGCTCCCTGTGGAGCTAGGTCATGCGGCAGGGACCAGCATTGCCCTGCCATGCAACCTGGCTCCACAGGGAGCAGAGATCCATGCCAGGGCCTCCTTGCCACTGCTGCTTGCCCTGTGCAGCCCAGCATTGCTGCCTTCTGTTTCAATTCAAATTCAGTGTTTCAGGTGCTGAAACATCCTGAAACACCTCCAAAATGAAACGGCTGCCGAAATTTCACACAGTGGTACTCTACAACATGGTCCTGACATAACATAGACATTGTTGTAATGTTTTTCAGTTTCTTGTGAGCCTTACTAGGTAGAAAAAGGAGCTGAAGTTAATGTAAATGTATTATATGTAAAGTGGAAGATGGAGGACATTCTCGGGTGATAATGGAATATAAATACTGGATTCACATTGAAAAAGTACATAAACTTTTATTAGCAATAGAATCATGCATTTTTTTTAAACAGTTAGATATTTAGAACCAATTTTTACCCTAAATGTATAAAATACAATCTCATTGGGAATAATGGTTTTGTTTTATCCTGATGGGAAGCCTTTGTCCTCAAAACTCTCAAAATGTCTTTTCTCCATGGTTTTCCTATGGAATCTGGTGCAAAATATATGCTTTTATGTTCCATAACAGAAAATTAAATGTAAATTACCTGAAACACTTGCTATTTTTTTCTAGGATTCTATGGTAGCTATGTTGTTTTAGCTTTAAGTGCCTTTATAAAAATCACACAGTAAATTGAATAAAACTGTTCAATAAACATGAGCTTTTATCACCCTGACAGATCTAAATAGGTACAATGACCATGGAATAAAACCTGCATCAGTATTTTTCCCATTGTAGCATATTCAAAATGCATACAATATGGTTTCTGATATAAAATATACAGAATACTCCCTTATTTTAAAAGAAAACAAAGAGGTAGCCTACAGCCTTCAACTCTAATACAAAATGCTCTCCTGTACCACAATATCCATAATTTTAGAGACATTAGTATCAATCATTTTCTTCTACATTTCTCTAGATACATAAGATATGAAAGGCTCTTTAAGAAAACATGTTCCCTAATCATTTGTTCTTGGCTTCTTAGTTGAAGCACCTTTATATTTTTCCTGATGAAATATTTGCTGCCTCCAATCACCTGGGGATTGCTACCTTGATGAAGCCACTGATATATGCCCCATCAGTCTCAGAGGGTTTTCCTAGCCTACTTTTCACCTTCTTCTTGCCAATTAAGCTGCCGAATTATGTATGATAGTGAGGGTCACTTCTTTTTCCAAGTGCTAGTCTGCATTGGTAGAGATGACAGAAGCATACTGGTGTGGTGAATAATTAGAGTGAATCTTCAAAGCCCCGAAATCCCATCTTACGGGCTACACACTAACTATTTTTAACCTCATCTCCTCTCTCATAACAGACTATGTGTTTTTATCATGAAAGACTACTATGGCATTCTATTTTGAATTATAGTATTTTAAACTGAGAAGCTGATGGATAAAATTAACAGGGTGGTGATACTGAAAAAAAATCAGGATAGTCAGTACATAATGCTGGGCTTCTTTCCAGACAATAAAACAGAATAGCGCCCAAGAATCACAGAAGATGAATAAGTCTTCACAGGGCAAAAGTGTACAAAATAATCCTTCAGTTTTTGCATATTACGATACTTGCAATAATATTACTTTTCAAAAGGGTAGTAATTAAGCCTTATAGATATTCAGAACAGAAGGGCATTTTATTTATTTATTTATTTATTTTAGTAACAGGCTCTATATAAGTCAATGAGGAGTTTTATGACACTGGAATTTTTCTTTGGCAATCTGGCCAAGAATTTACACAAGAGATAAAGAGGGCTTCATTTGATATTGTGCAGTCTCAGCAAAAATCAATGGGATGTGCAGGACACAAACTTAGAAACCAGACTAGAATTCAGTTGTTTCATGCTCAGTAAAAAATGTCTTGTTTGCCACACTAAAATGGCTATTCTGAAAGGAAGAAAACTTGCTCTTAGCAGCAGCAACATCAGAGAGCTGCCGTATGGGATGATTATGCTGTTAAAGGGCTTTGATAAAGAACAACATATGAGTTTCAGTGTGATATCTGATGGGGCATCAGGTGTACCTGTGTTAGGTTTGCTCTTGTTAAACCAGGGGTGGGCTAAATATGGTCTGTGGGCCAGATCCAGCCTGTGTAGGGACTTGGTCTGGCCTGCAGTGGGTCCCTTGGTCCCACCTGGCCCAGGTGCCATCCAGCCCATAGCATGTTGTGCCACCCCTGGTCATACATTGGGACTGGGCCAGCTTTGCAGCTGGACTGCATGTCTAGGCAGCCCAGGTGGTGGCAGCTCTTTCTAGCTGCCACCGTAGCTGGCCCCAGTCCCATGATACTGGTGAGGACCTGTGTGTACAGCCCTGGCCTAGGCCTGGCCCATCCCGTGCCCACTCTGGACCCACCCCAACTGAAGCAGAGCAGCTATGGACCAGCCGGGACCCACATGCACAGCCTTGACCCTGGCCTACCCTGTGCCCACTCTGGACCTGCCCACCCACAATGAGCAATAGCAGCGGCCAGGCAGAAGCTTTTGCTGGGCACAGGGGAAAAGTGGCTGCCTCCCCCTTGCCACTGCTGAGCCCTTCTTGCTGCAGCTGGCCAGAGCCCACACCCAGGCTGCGCTGTGGCTCCTCTCTACTGCTATCACCATTGCCTCTGGGCCACCCAGCAGGGCAGCAGTCACAAGAAGAGCTGCCTGGCAGCCCAGGGATGGGCTCTAGGTGGCTGCAGCAAGAAGGGCCTGGCAGTGAGGGGAAGGTGGACGTTTTTTCCTCATGCCCAACAGCTTCTGCCTGGCTGCCTCCACTGCTGCCACTGCTCATTGTAGGCAGGTCAGTCTGGAGGAGGTGTTTTGCACGTGGAGTTAGGGCTCTGCATGCAGATCCTGGCTGGTCTGGAGCTGGTCCGCTCCAGCTGGGGTAAGTCCAGAGCGGGTGTGGGCTGGGCTGAGATCAGGGCTGGGGCTGTGCGCTCAGCTGCTCCTGGGTGCTAGTTGTGGTGGCAGGGAGAAGCTGCAGGGTGTGGGAATTCTGGGCTGTTGTGGGTAGGGGAGAGGAGGTGCTGACAGGCCTGCAACAGTTCCTCAGAAGTGCCTATGTGGCCCACAGGCCCAAATAATTGCCTGCCCCTGTGTTAAACAGGTATAAACTACTTTTACTTCAGCCATGATCTAATAGTAGAATATGAAGCTACCAGCACACTAATAAAGGCCTAAATTGCAACCAGTACCTGGGTGCTTGGGAAGAGATAAGAGGTTCAAAGTTTAATCTAAAGAACAAGACCATAAGAAATTCCTCCTAAAACAAAGGTTACATTAAAGCAAGGGCTTTTTGTCAAAACACTCCTCCTCCCTCACCCCCTGTCCTGTTGCTTCCCTAGAGTATAATCCTGGATTGGCACAGAATCTAACTCCATGGATGTTACCTGCAAGGCAGTAGGCAGGGGGTATCAAAGCAGGATTTATTACTGTGAATCCTCCCAACAAGAGGACAGACTCCACTGTCCTCCAAGAACTGAAGTGTGTGGAAAGATTTCTCCTATTCCCCACCTCTGGAGATCTGGTTACTCAGGCCAGGTGCCAAATACAAGATTTCCCCCTAACACAATACAATATTCTATATATACAAAGGGATTAATCCGTCTGTCTGTGTGTCTGTCTGTCCGTAATGCTCTTAGCGGGCGTGGCTCCTGGAGGGGTGTGGCTCTAGCCAGTGCTGTGCGCGGGATGAATTGCCCATCAAGAATGATGGCAGGGATGGAGGGCTGCCATGACAGCAGGGATGGAGCAGTGGTGGGGTGGCGCGGGGCTGTATGCAGATTGAGGGGTGGGAGAATGACAGCGGGGATGGAATGCTGTCATGGCGGTGGGGACAGAAGGGATGGAGCCAGGAGGGCAAGGCCAGCACTGCTGGTCTCAACACCCCTCCCCCTGCTCCTGCTTCTGCTCCTTGGAGGTGGCTGTGGCATGAGGTAGTGGCGGCGCGGTGCTGGCCTTGCCCCCCCATTATCATGGTGGTGCTCCATCCCTGCCATCATTCTTGAAGGGCAATTCACCAGTAAGCTAATACTAAATGGACTTCAAAGAGCCTAAGAAGTCAGCTCATTGCTAGTTTAAGCTGGTGGTACTCAGACTTCTTGCCAAGGCTCGCTTTGAGAGAGGACTAGGAGCAGAGATTGGGAGACCACATAACAGAGTCTGTGGAGATTCTGATCCATAGTGAGTTGGAGAGCTACCTCCAGGCAGTGGTACTATAATTTAGAAAAGCATCTAGGCCTCTGCATTATTCTCTACTCAGTTCCAAACCAAAGGATGCAAAGATGACTTTGCACTTCATATCATGTGTCTGGACCTCCTGGACCTCTTAAGGCACAGTAATAATTTCATTTCTGTTTTTTAACCTATTGATATTTGTCCCCTAGAACAAATATTTTGGTTCAATACCCAATCACTGGGGACATTTAAATGCTGCTTGATTTTATCAGGCTGCAGAGAATTTCATATAACTACAATGGGCAATTTTGGTTATTACCATTTCTTACTACCTTTCCTATACAGAATTTGACAAAAAGGGGGACACAAAAGCAGCTTACAGACAAATAATTTCATTGTTTGGATTTTGTTTCTGTGAGATATCAATGTTAAGTAGCATAGTTAGGACAGCAGCAAGCAGGTAACTTGAATATAATGTTTATTTTAGAGTTAGTGATAAATCACTGTGAGATAATAATGGGAGCATATGTCTCCAACAGCTTTTCAGAAAAGGTGTTATATTCTAAATGTAAACTAGTGGACCAAAGAGATAGTGAAGATTTATTTCCTCTTTCCTGGCAGAAATAGATTTCTTTCCTTAGCATATTAATGATGATACATTAAAAATGTTTACAAAATACCATCACTTGAAATTACAAAATGAATGTAATTAAATCGCCTACAAGCCCTTAGGGCTGTGAACACCAGCTTTAGCATTAGTGAGACAGATTGCAAGCTGGGGTTCTAGTTGTTTCTTGCATGCTGGGGAGAAATGGAAATTGTACTGCCCTAGAAGTCTGTCAGTGCACAAAATATAATGTTTACATGTTATGGATAGCAAGACTCTCCCTGACATCAACAGGAGCAGAGGGAGCCAACAGTGAACTCTTCTAAAAATCACACCCTAAGAACTATGCAAACACATAGCTTTGCCTCAATTTATGCAGGAAAACAACCTCATAAATAGTTTACATTGTGTTTATTACATAGGTATGGTTGGATCATGTCTGACTGCATGTGGGGAAGCAAGGTGGCCACTACAGAGAATGTGATGTAAGCAACCAATTCAGCTAGCTATGTGTGAAGAAAAGAACATGTTGCCAGAACTGTAAAGGCAGCTTTTACTTCCCTGGGGCCCTAGAAGGAATGCAGGATGAGGGTGCTGCTACATAACAAAACTATTGAAGCCAGAGGGCTAGTCTGCAATGCAGCTGTCTCCAATCAGCTTGACAATTAGCACACATTGAGAATTGAAATGTGCTCTTACTAGGCTGTGTAACCAAGCTACAGCATATCTAAGATGTGTCCATAACAGCAGTCTGGTTATGTTTAACTATAAATACAGTCTTCCCCCAAGAAGACTTGTTTAAATCTTTTCTCTGGGTGCAGACACAAATGCAGACATAGAAAGCTGCATGAGTCAGAAAGCGCCATGAGTTAGACCAATCCTCTCCACTCAACAGATGTTAGCTATTGGATCAGGAAGGTGGAGGATTGGCCCCAAATTGGAGCCGATATAGGGAGAGAGGCTGTGCCTGTGCAGCCTCTCCCCCTAGCTCTGCACCCCACTCTCATAGCTCGGCTGCTGTCTCTGGATGGGAGGGGAGAGAAGGCATGGAGGGAGGCCCATTCTGGGGTTTTCTCAGCCCTGCTGGAGTGGGGGTGGGTAGATTGGAGCCCCCCTGAGGTGAAGGGCTTCAATTCACCTTCCCACTTCAGTGGGAATGAGAAAACCCCAGAATAGACCTCCCTCCTCTCCCATCCACAGACAGCAGCTGGGGCCAGGCTGTGCTGCAGAGCAGCTGGAGCAGACAGAAATTAATGAAGGTGCTTCATTTTGGAGTGTCTTCATTTGAACCTTTATACAATGAGAGCTAATTTATTGTGTGATCGGAGCATTCTGCCACCATGCTCTTCTGTTCAGGCATGGCTTTAGAGTGCTTTCAAGGGGCTGGCCATGTGCTAAATGTCATTTCTGATGTTTGCTATAATCATTAGGTGGAAAAGTTTCTTTCCTGTTCACCTCTGGGTGTACTCTTGGATTCTTTTTTTTTGGTGTTTGGTGCTTCCACTCAGAATGACCACCCTTGAGTAATTAGATGCTCAACTATTATTATTACTAACTGGCAAGGGCTCTGGGTACAATCTGACATTGGGTCCAATCTGACATGCAAGGCTGGGACTGGGGCCAGGCCACACACATACCAGCCCCACATGCCAGACTGTGTCTCAACCCCATGTACCAGGCACACAGACAAGATCTGACCTGTGGACTAACCCTGTACCACTCATCTGACCGTTGGGGTCCAAAGGTTGGGTTCCACAGTCCAGCACATGGATTCAGGAGTTACCAAACAGCAAGGGGGAGAAGGAAGCTACATCATCTATATATGTTAGGGGTAAAACTTGTTCACATATTTAAATGTCCCATTAATACTGATACAAGCAACCAAGAATGATTTAAGTAGGCCTTGGGAGTGTTAGAATCATAGGCAGCAGAAGCGAGGGGATAACTGGGCTCAGCCCCCACAAACACAGGCAGCAGGTATGGCCAGAGGGCAGCCCAGCCACAGGCTGCTGCAGCATGGGGGGAGGGGCACACACATACACATACCCAATGCAGCCAGAATCAGAGCTGACTGAGCAGGCAGGTTAGTTTCTTTCTGTTTTCTTTACCTGGGCTTGGGGGAATGGGGGAAGATCGAGACCCCCACAGTGCAGGAGGCAGTGGAATCATTGGTCCCTGCCCCACTCCCTGCTGCACTGTGGTGATTGCCCCATGACCCAGCTCAGCCAGGGCCCCATTCTTGGGGCCTGGCAGGGTCGTGGGACAATCGGAGCCTGACAGCTGGTTCAGGTGTGCAGGCAGGCTGCTCTTGCTGTTGCACGAACTGTGAGTCCCGCCAGGGCACATGGCGTCATGCTGCATCCCTTTCAAAGTCAGCAGTAACGCATGGAGGAGGTAGAGTGCAGCTCACAGCTTCAGCCTGCTCATGCCCTGTGCAAAGATCGGGGGGCCTCGTGCCCCGCCTTGGCTGCCTGGTGCCACACCTCTGGAGGAGTTGCTGGGCTCTGCTGGGCTCTTTCGAGAGACAATGTGGGGCAGGCACAGGGATCCTGCAGGCTCTGTCCCCTCCCACCTGGCCGTGCAACTGAGGCTGGCCCTGTTCTGAGCCCCCCCGGGTGTTGCGGGGTCAGTGTGGGGAGGCAGTTGGGGCTAGTGGGCAGTGAATTCGCAGGGGCTGCTGGCACCAGACAATGACTCTGGGTGCGGGAGAAGGGATGGGCACAGTGGGCCCCGGCCCTGATCCCAAGCCCAGCTCTGCTCCAATCCCTGGCCAGTCCCATCCACATTCTCCCCCCCTCCCATGGCCCTGTCCCCTCCCCCCACAGACTTTCCTTGGGGGGGATGTGTATGTGCATGCATGCTCATGCTCAGCCCCTCCCCCATTTTTTTTCTCCCTCCTATAGTTAGAAAGATGTAGCTGTGATAGGCCAGGAATTATGTGAGAGGTAAGGATTTCTTAAGGTGATATCTTTTATTGAACTAAGTGCATAGTCAGGATAGTTAGATAAGTCTTCAAATGCAAGACCCAAATAATATATTGCATTTGAAAGCTTTGTCTAATTCTATTCCATCTATACAGTTGGTCCAATAAAAGATATCACCCTAAGAAATCCTTGGCTCTCACAAGTAGGCCATGAAATACCACAGAAAGGGTCTTGTAAATTGCTCTAATTACAATCAAATGATAGATCATGGAAATCAAAGACATAAAAATGAAGCTGTTCTCTAGAATATTATTATATTTCTCAGGATATGGAAGCCGGCAGTGACCCATCTATTTAGGTCTTCCATTAAACAGAAGTGATTCTCCATTGACAACTTGCAATTTTACTGTAAGTTTCTTGAATTTTAGTATTTTCCCTCCAATTCCCACTTTGGTAGTTTTAGCTTTTTTGGCTAAAGAGCAGGAAAAAATGACTTGATTCTGTCCTAAAGCTAAAAAAAAAAAAAAAAAAAGAAATAGAATCACAAATATTATTTTTGAATCTCATGGTTTTTTAGTCTCAGGTTTTGGAGGGTCTGACTCATGGTTGTTGAACACTTGAGGTTGGCTAGGCTAGTTTCTTACAATCTTTTTCATAAGGATAAGAGGTACAGTTTGCCTTGTAGCCTTCTATAGTGGATGATTCAGAAGATATATAACTGCCAACTACTGTTTATCTTTTCCTGCAGGAAGCAGAGGACTTTGCTACACTGCTCAAGGCACAGAGTGATGCAGGATGTGGCATTACAGTTACACACAGAATTTGAGGTTTGTTTTGTTTGTTTGTTTTACTATTTCTCTCTTTTGATCAGCCCAGGTTTATTTAGTTGTAGAGTCAGGGACTAAAATGAGAGGAAATGCCATATGTAAGGTTGGCTGTGTTCAGCCTCCTTGTGTGCATGCCTTCTGACATGACCATATTTCTACCATGCCATGCTAATGGATTGCATTCAGGGAATGAATTTCAGCTTTGTAATTAATGAGGCAATTATCTCAAGGACCCTTGCTTAGGGTGGTTTTGTGGTTAAGGTCTGACACGCATAGGAATGCTGTTCTATCCATGACTCAGCAATCTTCTTTCTTTCTAGTACTAAGGCCACAGTTTTTCCACTCTAACCCATGAACCGCTGTTCCTTGTTTTATGGCTACCCAGCTTGAGAAGTCTGGAGATTGTTTTTCAGAAGTGACAAGTACAGATGAAGTCAACAAGAACTGTAAGAAGTGAGATAGTGCACCTTGGTGGACTATGCACAGAACTAGGAAGCAGGAAGTCCTGCGTTTACATTTGTTTTGCTATTTATTAATTGTGCGGCCCTGGAAATGTCACTTTGCCTTTCTGTGTCATCTCCCACCTACAATATTTGGGAATTGCCTCTTACTTGCTATGTTTCAGCGGTGTTTTTTGGATTAATTCGTTAAGGCCTATGCAGTGCTTTAAACATTATAAAAGAAAGAAGTCTTGAGATGTCTAAAATTAATGAAGATTTTTGGAAATTTTGGCCTTAATTGTTACTCTTCAGCTCTCTGTCCATAAAAAGGGATAATGCTGCACTATCTCACAAGGTAGTTTGGAAGATGAATTCATTAATTGTGGCAAGGTGCGGCGTTAGAAAGTCCACAGCCAATATTTCCTTACTGACAGTTCAGAGTTTGGATGGAGTATAATAAAGAAGGCATAGAGGCACTCATTGAAGGAAAAACAAAAGCGTATAGTGGACAGTTGCTTTAGTCCCTGAACACTGTTGACCCTGCATACTGAATGAAGTAGAGTGAAAATAATACAAGAAATAACCTGGGATTATGCTACAAGAAATAACCTGGGATTATGCAGTTAAACTAATGTATCAAAATGCAAGCAAGGGTTGTTTTTTTTTTGATGATAGCTTTTATTGGACCAGCTGAATATTTAGTTGGTCCAATAAAAGGTATTACCAAGAAAAAAAGAACCTGCTTTTACATATTTCCCGAACTGTTACAGCTGCAACAACACTCCAACCCTATTGCAAGGCAAAACAGGACAGAATTTAATTCACATGAGCAACTATAAATCTGCCATTTTCTAATTTCAAGTGCTTGGCTCTATAACCTAAATAATCTTTTAACATGAAGAATTTCCTTATAGAAATTCCTTTATGTACATGAGTAGTGTGTTCTGCATCTTATGCCCAGGATTTGTTAAACAGGAAAGCAGTTTTCCCTTTCCAGGACATGGTGTGTTCTTAGGAAATGGATGCAGCTGTCCTGTTTTCTTCCTCAGAAATTCAGAGGCAACTCTTACAGAAACCATCTGTTCTCGTTCTAGGCAGATACGGTGGGCAGTTTTCAGAAAAATAGGGATTTGGGGAAACCCTGATGAATAGGCTCATAAAGAACTCCATCATGCCTTACCCAAACCCAGATTACAAGCCAGAATCTTCCAAAGGATGACTCTGAGAATTAATTACCAGTTATTACAGAGTTGTAGGTTCATTCCCTGAGCCTGCATGAAATCAGTACTGGTAGTTCACACTGGACCTGGCTAAGAATCAGTTAATTGCAAGGAATGGAAATCACTAACAAGTTGTCAAAAGTGCTGCCCTAAAGGACAATCACTCCTTCCACACTTACCACCTGTCCCTCCTAGTAAGTGTTCATCAGTATGCCAATCATTTCTCTTTGTCTTCAGTTAAGGTCCAACCTTCTATTTCACTGAAACATAACACCCCATCTATCTGTGCTTCTTGAAGACATTTTCAGTCCTACTACTTACAGGTTTATGACAGCTGAATCAAATATTTAGAGCTCTCACTGCTTGGGATAAATGCCCACTGTATTCTAATTCCAATCTTGGTAACACAAATCTCTTGCTTCCTTTTACTTACACATATTGGAAGCACTTATTGATGCATTAGATGATCCCCTGTCAAAGGAACTGGCCTGCCAGGTAAATACTTTATATACTCTAAATGGCAAAGTTATGCAAAAAACTCAGTGAGATTTGAAAATTTTGGCCAGATGCTTATAACCTACACCACCACTATCATTAACTCTGGCTCCTCGGGACATCCCTTAGGAAGCACAGATGCCTTTTAATGTGGTTGCTCCTGTGAATATTGTGGATACGCAGGGACTAGTGCTATGATAAGAGTTTGGAATACAGTTGTCCTGGATATGTGTTAACCCTGCCGATAAATCCTTTAATAGTAAATAAAGGCAGCTCTTAAGAAGCCTTTTGAGGAACTGAAGTCCTCATTTGAAGAAAGTTAGTTGCTGCAATAGTGCTGCAAATCTCAAGGAATCCCTTTGAGCTAACAGCTAAACCAAATGCTTTCTGAAATATTCTGAAAGTGACTCCTGTCACTTTTACAAGCTGAAAATTCACACTGCTGTCCAGGTGTAGATGCTTAAGTTTTTCACACTAACTGCATGAGAAACCCATGGGGGAAGTTGAGTTGTCGCCTTATTATTAATTACTTTTTTTGAACATGTATGTTAAACCCAATTGACTCTTTTTGTAGTTTTGTAGATTGTATAAAGGATACCATACCCAGTTTAATATTATCAGTACTGTCACTTTTGGTTGTAGTAATATGTAATAATATAATCTGTCCTTATATATTCTATTGAGAGAGACAATAAAACTAGTGATTTTCTGGTGACTTGTATGACCAATTGCAGTGTGGTTATGATGGGAGTGGGGGAAAAGGAGGGGAGGGCAAAAAAATTAGATGTTATAATAAGAGATTGAAGTTACATATTAATTTTATTACTTCATTCTGTATTTTGTAGTAAAAACTCTTCAAGATTCTATTGGATTTTGCATTAGAGGCACTTAAAAGCACTAGCTAGATACCTGTACAGAAGAGGGTTAACAAAGCTTTCTCAGCTTTGTCTTCCTGCTTCAGCTTCTATGAAGCCAGCAAAAGCAACAGCACTGCACAATGCCTCTTGAATCAGCTGTGTAAGCTCCATGAGCAAAAACCTTCCACCCACCAGGAGAGAAATCAGAGAACTTGTGTCCCCAGCCAGCTGACAGACATTATCTCTAATTAGAGGAGTTCCTACTCTCTTAGCCTCTCTTTAAACCAAGGTTTTAACTTGGGATCTCTCAGTGGAACTAGTGCAGAGTTAGAATACATCAAGCCTTTGGAGATGTGCAAGGGGGAGGAAAGCATACTTTGCACCAAGTACAACATAAAATTGAGTAGGTATTAGGCAAAGATTATCCTCCCCACCCAGTCCTGCACAAGCCAGCTGAGTGGACTGGCCAAACAAGAAAAAAAAAATCCAAATTACAGCCTCTGAAGGAAGACTGGGAGAGCAATTGTTTTCTTCACTCAGAGCCAGTAAAAAAAATAAAAAATAAAAAGATTACCACCCTCTGTTCCTCCAGACCATAAAGGAAGTTTCAGCGTGTCACTGACAGTAAAAACCACAAAGACTTTTTCCTGGTCAAACATTTCAGAGCTAGACCGTTAACTGTGTTAGTCTGAAGTCAGACAGAAGGCATGGTAGAGCTACACCTTCCATACTAACTGAATCAGAGTTGCACAAGCTTTTGTGAGCAACAGCGTCAGATGCTGATGAGGTAAGCTCTTGCTCACAAAACTTATGCAGCTCTGATTTATCTCTATCATGTCTTATTCCTATTGCAGACATCTTTAAGAAAGGCAAAGCCATAAGCATGAAGGGCTGGACTTAAGCACCATTCATAAAACTGTTGGGGGGAAGTAATAAGGGCTGACATTTTTCCACCCAGAGAGTCGTGGTGGATGGGTCGGTTTCGACCTGGAAGGGTGTGGGAAGTGAGGTCCCACAGGGTTCGGTCCTTGGACCGATACTCTTTAATGTCTTCATCAGTGACTTGGACAAGGGAGTGAAATGAACTCTGTCCAAGTTTGCGGATGACACAAAGCTATGGGGAGAAGTGGACATGCCGGAGAGCAGGGAACAGCTGCAAGCAGATCTGGACAGGTTGGACAAGTGGGCAGAAAACAAGAGAATGCAGTTCAACAAGGAGAAATGCAAAGTGCTGCACCTAGGGAGGAAAAATGTCCAGCACACCTACTGCCTAGGGAATGACCTGCTGGGTGGCACGGAAGTGGAAAGGGATCTTGGAGTCCTAGTGGACTCCAAGACGAACATGAGTCGGCAGTGTGACGAAGCCATCAAAAAAGCCAATGGCACTTTATCGTGCATCAGCAGATGCATGACGAATAGGTCCAAGGAGGTGATACTTCCCCTCTACTGGGCGCTGGTCAGACCGCAGTTGGAGTACTGCGTGCAATTCTGGGCACCGCACTTCAAGAGGGATGCGGATAACCTGGAGAGGGTCCAGAGAAGGGCCACTCGTATGGTTAAGGGCCT
>NW_005841969.1:2398515-2410923 GCF_000455745.1 Alligator sinensis
TTAGGAAGAACTTCTTCACAGTTCGAGTGGCCAGGGTCTGGAACGGGCTCCCAAGGGAGGTGATGCTCTCCCCTACCCTGGGGGTCTTCAAGAGGAGGTTAGATGAGTATCTAGCTGGGGTCATCTAGACCCAGCACTCTTTCGGACTCGATGATCTATTGAGGTCCCTTCCGACCCTAACATCTATGAATCTATGAATCTATGAATCCCTGTGTTAGGTGACTTTTTGAAGATACCGGAGACCCAGATTTAATTTCTTTCTCTGCCTAAGGGTATTAAACCTGCTTTTCCCACCTCCCAGATTTTTTGGGTCAGTTGCTTTCAAGTCTTTTCTGTTGAAATAATTCCACTGCTCAGCAAATACTAAAAATATTTACTGGAGCAGGAACCAGAACTCCTCCTCCCTGGATAGTGCACAAGCCATGAGATAAGAGTAATTTTCTATTTGTATTTCATGCAAAGTAGAACGGAATCAGCAAGAGAGATTGAAAGCTACTCAGCATAATCTGGCACCCAAAAGCATAGCAATGTGGCCAGGCATCTAGTGCACAAGGGCAGCACAGCAGCAACTTCTTTTTGCTGCTGCGCCACCACCATAATCACCAGCGGCAGTCATTTTTTTTTCCCACCGCTCCCCCTTAGTTGTCCCAGTCATCCTGCCTTGGTAATACCACTACTAGCGACTAACTGGTAGGTAACTTTTATAGGAGATGTGGGTTCAAATCCTATCAAGTGAAGAGTGATATGACTCTAGGTCTTTCAGGTCCTGGGCGAGTGCTAAAAACACAGGACCCCTAAGTAAAAAGTAGGGGCACCTCTTTCATGGCTTTATCAGCCTACTTCAAAAAATGTTGTCAGAGAAAAACTATCCAGCTAATTTAAACCCAATTCACAAACAGGTTTTGTCACCCATAAATGCATTGTTTGGCAAATAAATTATTTTGTATCCCCTCCCCCCTAAGAGAAAATCTTCTTGCCCTATATTAAGGGATAGTATATCAGGATTTCTTCACCTGTATGCTATAATCCAGGGCTGTCCAACTTGCCTTACTGCACCACACAGTCCCCCACCCCCCATTCTGCACTACTGCCCCTACATTGCATGCAGTCCCTGGGTCCCCTTGGCTGCAGGCTCCAAGGCCCTGTGGGCTATGCTGGTGGGGGTAGACAGCAGGAGATGAAGGAGGAACCTGGAGAATGTGGTGGCAGCATCAGAAGAGCAATGGAGGATGGAGGGAGTGGTACTCAGATCAGGAGCCAAAAGGCCCCAGATTAGCCACTCAGGGGCTAGATGGGGCCCACGGGCTGCAGTTGGTCAGCCCTTGTGTAGACCATGTGAGTACACAATGCTCCCTACTGTTTCCACTGCAATATTATTCTGCCTTCTACTGCACAATCTCCTCCACAAATCTGTGCCTTAATGATTTCATCTAATCTTCAGTTCCTTAGCATTCCTTTTATTAGCCTACATTAAAAATAAAATCACAAGATGTCAGGATCAGACACACATTTTATAGAAAAAATGTTTGACTATCAAGGGGTGCATCTACACGTTCATTAATGCACTTTTGCTACTGTAAAAGTCACAGATATAGGATTCTTTGGGTGCATCTACGCATGCACTTTAATGCACAGTAGCCTAATTTTACTGCACATTAGCGTATTAGCACAGTTTTTCCCATGATGCTCTAATGCGCAGTAAAATAGGCTACTGTGCATTAAAGTGCATGTGTAGATGCACCCAAAGAATCCTATTTCTGTGACAGAGGGGCAGCATTAATCAGAGATGTAAAGATTCTTGCACTGAAGGATAGCAAGGTGTAGAGGAGAATCTACTTCAAAAGCATGAAATAGGCAGTATTTCAAAGTATGCACATAATTATATCCCTGTTAAATCACTTTGTTAAGTATCAAGTAGCATGTCTATATCTAAGTTTGGAGAAGTGGTAGCATTTTTCTTAATTATGAAGTCAGTAGGTGTATTTTCTGAATGTTTGGATATACATTTTTGGGCCTAGAACTGCGTCTTTCCTGTTTTACTCTCCAGTGCTCCTTTGTGACTACTTATATACCACACTGGCTTGAAGTGGTACATCTGTTCATTCATTATGCTCTGTTCAAGCCTTTAAATATCTGGATCAAACCCCAGACTCCAGATTTACCTGCCATTTTAATATAGTTGAGCAATCTCTTCTCCACTTGGCAGTCACTGTTATTGCACGTACCATCCAGTAGAAAATGATAAATTTTTCCTTGTGCACAATAAATGTGTTCCTACAATAGGTTAATGCTTGTACCCTGCAGTTATTTCAAACAGGTGGGCACTCTGACTCTTACCATTAGACAGGCTACAACATGCAAATGTATTGATCAAGTCGAAGATGTACTTCTGACTTGTGCTGATCAATGTATTCATTCTCCAAGGGATTTACAGTGTAACAAGCAGGAAATATATACCATTGCTAGATTTCCGTCTCTTCAGGGAGCAACTGAGTGCATATATAGAAGAGCTAAAGCTCCAATGCACTGTAAAATGAAATGACATTTCCACATAAAATCTTAATTGTGAATATTTGAGTAAAATATGAGGAGCAATGACAGACATGTTTGTCAAGCCTTGAAGAATTATATCATCTGATATCACAGCTATTGAACTTCTATACAGCTGCACCACCTCTTCTTGTGAAATATCCCAAGCTGAATGCAGTTATAAGGAAACCACAAGCAGCTATAGGTTTACCTTTTTGATTAATCCATTGGTGTTTGTTCTTCCTTCTGAGCTATCACTGAACCTGTGTCTCAGCACAGTATTAGGTAGTACCAGGATAGCTCAAACTCCAAGATCTATCTTTATTCCTTCTATCATGCCCCACCTATTGACCTCAGATCCACAGTATGAAGTGTATCTGAATGCAGAATTTATATTTGCACATTACTCAAAAAGGGTAAAGGAAACTAGCATGTGGTCCAATTTAGCAAGATTCTTGTGCCTCAGGCAACATGAAAGTATCAGGATACATCTAACCGTAACTTCAGTGCCCATTGACAAATCTGGTATAGTCACCACCCATATTTCAGGGACGTTAAAGGGAAAGCATCTAAAAATACAAGTCAGATTATTTTAAAGGAATAACTCCCCACAGTGTTTCATTTAATATTCTACACCGTGAACAATACAAAGTTACATGTTTGTGCCACAATGTACGATCCTTTGTATGATTGTCTGAGTACATTTTTATCTGACTGAATGCTTAGTAGCTCATTTTGGATAATGTGAACCCATAAAACCCTTCCCATGACATACTGCAATTGACCTTTACTTGAAGCTCAGCTTTAGCAGTGTCAATCAATAGTCATGCATTTTCTGCTGTCAGTCCAAGAGTGTTTACACAAGGAAGATATCCTCTCTACACCTGCACTCCATGCAGAAATTGACCCTGTAAATTTGACTATCATAAATATGCTTTTAGTGCTTGTGTTTAAGGTACAAGATCTGTTCACACAAGTTTGTTGAAACATCCTGCTCTTCATTTAAAAATCTGTGAATAAAATAGCCATACCTGGCCTATGGCACTAGTCCAGATCTTCAGGGATGTTTTGCATTTGTCTGTCCTACTCTGTGCTGGCATGGAAAGAGAGGTCTGGTTTGTGTAGGCTGCAACTAGTGGTGAACTAAAGCTATAAGTCAACGGGACTCAATGCTGACGCACAGCAAAGACAGTAGAAGCAGCCATTCTCCCTAAGGTCCATTGCAATGAAGGCAACAGATAAAAGCCCTATAAGCACATCAGAAAGCCATCCTGGCTAGAGTATGCTATGCTCAGCCCTGCCTGATGCATAATTTGAAATTTTGGTGTCCTGGGCAGTGCAGGGGGAGGGAGGAAAACAATTGCTTACCTCTTGTACAGCAGCTGCCAGTGGTGGCGGCAATAGGGGCTGCTGCTGTCTCAGTGCAAGCTCCCTGAACAGGGGTGGTGGCAGCAGTGACTCTCCAGGCCCCCAAGGGACTAACATTCTAGCACCCACTCTGAACCACTGCCCAGGGCTGGTGCCACACTTACCACTCCAAGTTACACTACTGGTTCAGTCTTAATTCAGCACCAGATTTCTCTCTCTTCCCACAGCCGTGGCCACCTTATACCAATAGGATAGAGACTGTGCCACACGGTCTTAGACTGAGTATACTTCCTCTGCATGTTTGGCTATTGTTCCTCAAAACTGGAGCTACTCTGACACAGACAGTGCTTTGGGACCAAAGATGGAAGGACAGTTTGTAAAAGCAGAACATTGTTAAAGACTTATCACCCATGAGACTTCTATACAGCTACTGGACAGTAGTGCTTCCCAAGAGGCACATACAGGACCCTGTAAATCTTATTTTTGGCCTTCAGTTGCATAATTCACTCTGCAGTGGATTATGCAACAGTGGCTGGTGCATATATGAGCACACTCCTATAAGCAGCTAACGGACTTACTCCCTTAATAGAGAGAGTCTATGTTGAAAATTGAAGGTCCTGGGTTGAAACCTTGATAATGACCCATTGTGTGGTGTGCTCCGTGCTTTAAGAAAAGAGATTTAAATACTGATATAATTTACAAAGATTATTTTCCATTCTAAAATGATTACAATTCATCCATCTGTTCTACAGTCATAATCAAACATATCCTAATAAAATTGTAACACTAAATAATAATATAACAAGTATTTTCCCTAATCCCAAATTGTTGGGTTCATTCTTATCTAGTAGTTGGGATAGGCACAGCAGGAGGAATAGTCCATGTCTATTCGGAGTGATTAATAGAACTGTAAGCTATAATTAGATGTGCTTACACAGGGGACCTGCTACTAGAGCATTAAGCATCTTTAAGAGGATGATCTTTTGCACCAATAGGTCCAACAGTACGCATGAGAGTTACATAGATTTATTCTCCTAAATAGCTCAATAGTTACACATAGGGTATTGCTACATGTTACACTTAGTGCAGATTAACAGCACTTACAATGCTAGTGTCCTAGGCATTCAAGCAGTAAAACACATGCTAAGTGCCATCCTGGTGTAGTAAAGTTACACCTTTTCCAGCAAGGAGTATCTCCAGATGATGTTATGTAGCATGCTAACCTAACATCCAACTGCTCCACAGAGGTAACAAGACTCTAGTGTGGTGTGGGGGTAGGAGCCTGTTTGCAGCTCCCAGCCCCCTGTACCTCAGGTCAGCTAGTTCAAGGCTCCAGTGCAGTGCGGGGGCTGGGAGCAACCCTGAAACTTCATGGAACTGGTTCCAGCCCTTGCACAGCATGGGTGTGGTAAGAAGGCTGCAAACCAGACAAACAGCTGTTTGTCAGGCTCCCCTCCCTGCCAGTGCACTGGAGCCACTGCAAGGCTCTAGTGTGGTGTGGGGGCTAGGAAAGACCCTAGAACTGCATGGGAGCTGATCCCAGCCCCTGAACCACACATGAGCCAGTTCAAGGCTGAGGCTGGGTGTGGTTCACACCAGCTCCAGTGTGGTGCCAGAGTCTCTCCCAACCCTCACACTGCACCAGAACCTTGAACTGACTCCAGTATAGGGAGGGGGCCTGACTTCAGTGAACTGGCTCCAGTGCAATCCCAGGGCTGAGAACAAAAATCAAACCCCACCTGAGTCTGGAATTGGACTGCATTTAGATCATAATAAGTCTTAACATGTGACTGCTCAGAAACTTTCTAAGCTGTATTTTTGCATACTATGATCTAAACAGAACATGTGCTAAGTAGGGGTGTGCGAAGCGGGCCCTATTTGATTTGGATTTGAATTCAGCCCAAATCAAGGACAGTGATTTAATTTGTTGATTTGGATCACTGGCCTTGATTCAATTCAGCTGACTCTGAATCTGAAGAGTCGATACTGATTTGGAGAATCAGCTATTCGGACATAGACACAGCTTTAAAAGTTTTTTCTACATACCTTGAGGTAGCAGGCACAGCTTGTGAATGCTGCAATGCTGGGTTGCATGGAGCATCCCACAGGAGTGCTGGGGGGTAGGGAGGGGTCCTCCACATGTTCGGGAGTGAACTTGGAAGTGGACCGGAAGTACTTCCAGTCCTTCTGGGGAGTGTGCTGGGGAGGCCCCCTGCACCTCCCTGGCTCAGTGATTGACCACGGGGGACACTGGGTGCCCCCCCACAGACCCAGGAGGCACCACTACCCGGTAGACCCAGAAATGGGCTGGAAGTGCTTCTGGTCCACTTCCGGGTCTGCTACTGAGCATGCTGGGGAGCCCCTGCACTCCATGTGCCCCAGCATCGCAGTGTTCATGAGCCTCTAGAGGTATGTCGAAAAAACATTTAAAGCTGTCTCTATGTCCAAATCTCTGAATCTTTCCGAATCTCTCTGAATTGATTTGGAGGGTTCTGATTCGATTTGAATCAGAGAGATTAAAGGGTCCTCTGATTCGATTTGGATTCAGAGATTCGGCCACCAAATCAGGCCGAATCTCTGCTGAATTGAATCAGGGACCAAAGCTTCACAGAGCCCTAGTGCTAAGTGTAACATGTAACAATACCCATACATGGACAGGTCATCAGAGAGTTCTCTTTTGGCGGATGGATGAAAGGAAAAGTAATTATTATATTAGAAGTCCAATATAGGTACTTATTTATTTAAAAGCATTTCATCCTTGAAACAACACCACAATGATATTTCTAGATTGGAAAACTCTAACTAACACAGGTGCTGAGTACGTGGGGACCCAAGGACCCTGCCTCCCCTCAGAAAGAGGTCAGGGTGACCACCCATCCCTAATTGAAGACTGACAAGCCCAGGTTGCTGTGGACCCCTGCAAGGAGCTGCAGGGAGTGGGACGCAGGGGGCACCCATGCATGTGTGCATGCACACACATGCATGTGGCCAGGAATATAGTCCCAGGCAGCAGTGGAGAGTACTCCCTCAGCTGCCTGCAGGTAAGTCCGGGGGCGGGGGGTGGGGGTGCAAATTGAGGCCCTCATGGTGAGGGAAGGAGTGGGGCAGGGGCTGGGGGTGCTGCCAAGCCATGGCAGTGCATAGGGCCTGGGGATGGGGGGAGTGGGAGAGAGCCATGGTGTGTCTAGGTGCTGGGGGGGGCTGGCTCCCTGCCATTGCATGCACTCCTGGGGAAGGAGGCATGGAGAGGCGCCTATGCCAACTAGCACAGCTCCACCTTGTTTTGGAGAATTAAAAGTTGTCTGTGATGTCAGATAACAGTGCCATTGTCTCAAAAGGAATCAAGACAAAAAGAACCAAGAGGGAAGTCTCAGATGGCCAGGGGAACTCCTTATCATCATTGATAATGAATATAAAATGTAGAGTGCATGTGAAGAACCATTTTCTTAAGTGATTGCTGGGAAGAAGTCAGTGTTGCATAGATCACACCTGTGATGTCTGGCAGTGTATGAATATATTTTCACACTGTTTCTCCAAGTTACAACAATGGGTGCCTTTCCAAGGCTGATCAAGTCCTCCTCAGTCCATCCATCTTCAGCAATAATTTATCTTAACATTCCAAAATCTGAAACCACTTCATGGAAGTCAGGCAACCTTTGTTTCCCCATTTTACAGTTGGATAAACTGATGATACAAGAGATGAAGTTTGTTCAAGGCCACACATCAGATCAGCAGCATGGCCAGATCTGTCTTCTATCTAATTCTGTATTCACTGGGCCATCCTGCTGTGTTAGGTCACAAAATGTAGGGTAGGGTTCACATAACCCTATGATATTTCAGTCACTCACATAGACTTCGGTTTAAAAAAAATGATTTGATTGTTGTGAGAGAGCTCAGATTTTCTCCCACACAATCTTCTCAATAAATGTGGTCTCCAACATTTGGCTTCAGGAAGCTTGAGCCCATTCACACCGTTACTGAAGGATAAAATTAGCTGTTTCTCATAGCAATAAACACAGTTCAGGGCATATTCCAAAACATGGAACTGTTAACCGAACTGGTGCGGGAACATCCTCAACCAAACGTGCACAAACCTTTCTATGCTACACAGTAGTAGGCCAGGCTTGCAGCCAACACTATGAACCTACAGTACAGATGGGTACTGTTACATAACTCTATGTTTTTAGATTTACAAACTATTTGTTTGTAAATGTTTCACTTCTCTAAAAGGACCAAATTCCATATAATTTTCAAGTTAAATTAAAGGCATCCAAATGCCCTGCCTGGGTCTTTATATATTCATAAAGGGTTTTGCCTAATATCCTACTTAACTATTTATAATCAGCATTCTTTTATATTCTGACCATTAAAATGATCTTCCTGCTGGACATAATACAGGCTTAGAGCGTCTGGTTTGGAACATCATCTTTCAACTCCCAGTTTTATATCTTTGAAAAATACAAAGTGGAATATGAGCCCATAGAAAAGTTAATACCACAGTACTCTTCAGACAACAGTTTCATCTGAATGAAGGGCTCAGAAATCAACTTAAGTTCTGGACACCAACATAAAGTGGCCAGCCCACAGTAAAAAGGCACTCTCTCAACTTGGATCCAAACTACATTAAAGTCAAGGAATATGTGAACGGATTACTGGAAAAAAAAATGTTTCCCAAGTCCAGTTCCCGGATGTCACGTCATATAATCACTTTCATAAACTGACAATTAATCCAGTTTTAAGTCTGTTCCAGAAATTCAGTCTTCTAATGGTAAGAAATCTTCTTCCCATTTCCACCCTAAATTAATGGCCACTTGTTACACATTTGTTTTCATGCCAGCCTTTTCTTTTAGCTTAAATAATTTACTTCCCTTCCTTATGTTTGCCTCCCATGATGTACTAACTGAAAGAAATCATATACCCTGTAATCCTTGGTTTTGCTGGGCTAACCAGGACAAGCTCTTTCAGTCTCTGCTCTCAAGATAAGCTTTCCATTACTTATGTGGCAGCCCTTTGCTATACTTGTTCCAAGCTGCCACCTGGCCCTAGGCCTCAAAGCCCAAGATCCAGACCATCCTTTGCACTCCAGCCAAGTAGTTGCAAGCCAGAAAACCAATTACCACCTGAACCCCTTCTACACTCAGGCCAATAAGCTCATCAAATCTGCAGATGGCATGTCACCTACAGTATGGACATCCATCCCATCAGTGGAGCAGGCAACATGCTGCACAAGAACTGTGGCTAAAGAACTCCATCTCCAACACTAGCGTCTACCACTCAAGATGGCAGCTACCCCACAGGGCCTGGACTGCTCTTAACCATCTGAAAATGGGTGTTGGATGGTTGAAGGTGGGCATGCACTCTTGGGGCCTCTTCAATGACACTGGCTGCAGCTTTGGTGCTCAAGCTCAGATGGCCAACCACATCATGTATGAATGCCCTTACTTATTGACATTTATCATTCTACCTGTTGTTGGCTTTCTGGCTTTCATGCTTCTGACATACGAGTGCTGCAGTGACACTTGCTTCAATATCATCTTTCTTGAACATGGGTGACCAGAACTATACTCCGTATTCCAGTTAAGATCTCACTACTTACTGCCGTGTACTTTCCTAGCTCAGCTGATACATCTTTAGATTACATTTGTTTTGTTTTTTTCCACAGCTGCTTCATATTGGTGACTCTGCCATCTATTAATCACCAAGGTTGTTCTCTTCCTCCATCATTTTCAGCTGAGGAGACTTCAGCTGATAGCAAAAATTCTTATAGAACCATTGAATCATAGAATGAAGGACCAGAAGGGACCTATAAGATCATCAGATCTGGTCCCCTGCCATGGGCACCAGGTAATTGGGCTCAAACAAGCTCAATGAGGTATTTGTCCAGCCTCCATTTAAAGACTGCCAGAGATTATGACTGCACGACCTTTGCTGGATGTGTGTTCCAGATTCTTGTTACCCATACAGAACAGAAGTTTTTCCTTATGTCCAGCCAAAACTTTTTCTCGACCAGCTTGTATCCATTGGTTTGCATCTTCCTAGGGAGGGGTGTGAAGGGGCCTTTTCTGAAAAGTTGTTCACCTTGGTCCTGGTGTTCTCCTTTGACATATTTGTAGGTGGCTATCAAGCTGTCTCTAAGCCTTCTTTTGCTCAGGCTGAACAGCCCCATATCCTGAAGTTTCTCTTCATAGGGCCTCACCCCTAGGCCTTTGATCATGTGGGTGACCCTTCTCTGCACCCTTTCAAGCTTGTCCACATCCTTCTTGAAGTGTGGTGCCCAGAACTGGATGTGGTACTCCAGCTGTGGCCTCACCAATGCCGAATAGAGGGGGAGGAGCACCTCTCTGGATCTGTTGGCGACACATCTGCTGATGCATGCCAGAGTTCTATTTCCTCTGTTGGTGACTTCATCACACTGGTGGCTCATATTCATCTTCTGGTCGATTGTCACCCCTAGGTCCCTTTTGGATGCAGTGCCAGCCAGTGGATCACCACCCATCATATAGATACAGTGAGGGTTCTTCCTATCCAGATGAAGGACCCGGCATTTGTCCCTATTGAACCTCATCTGGTTTTGTTCAGCCCATAGAATCAGTCTGTCAAGGTTGTCCTGAATCCCTGACCTATCCTCTGATGTGTCCACTTGTCCCCACAGTTTGGTATCGTCTGCAAACTTAATCATTGCATTTTTCACTCCCTTGTCCAAGTCATTAATAAAGATATTAAAAAGTACAGGCCCAAGCACTAGTCCCTGGGGTACATCATTGAAGATGGCCTTCCAGGATGAGGCCACCCCATCAATCCTTGTTGGGATTGGCTGCTGAGCCAGTTCCCAACCCACCTCACTGTAGCCTGGTCTAGGCCAGAACTCTCCAACTTAGCTGAGAGGATTTCATGGGAAACAGTATCAAAGGCCTTGCTGAGATCTAGGTAGATGATGTCCACCTCCTGTCCCATGTCCAGGTGATTAGTTACCTGGTCATAAAAGGATGCCAGGTTTATAAGGCATGACCATCCCTCTACAAAGCCATGCTGGGTGCTTCTCAGTACCCTACCAGATGTGAGCTTGTGGGTGATGTCCTCCTTGACAATTTTTTCAAAGATCTTCCCCAGGACTGAAGTCAGACTGACTTGAAAGCGTCCAACTGATCTAAGAGTATCTTCACATGTTCTGGACTGATTTTATGAGGACTGCTGTCATTGCTGTATTCTTTGTGCTCCTGGTCTGGTGACCAATTCTTGCCTGAATTCAGGAATAGTGATGCAAATAATTGTTGAGGAGTTGTGCCTTTTCACAGGGGTCAACTGTGGGCTTCCCCACTGTGTTCTGTAGGGGTGCCCCAATGGAGCTTGATTTTTTTCTTGCTCCCTATGTACCTATGGAAGGATTTTTGTTGTCATTAATTTTGATCTCCAGCTTGACTTTCATGGATGCCTTGGCTTTCCTTGTCCTGTGTCTACAGATCCTGGCCACATAAGCATAGTCTTCTCTGGATCCCAAACCATTTTTCCATTGGGTGTACAGTTATTTTTCCTTTTTGAGAAGTTCCTTGATGTTTCTGTTGAGCCAGATGGGTCTCTTGGCCCCTCTCCCTCTTTTTGATCTCATGGGGATGGCCTCTTTTAAGCTATAAGAATAGCCTCCTTGAGGAAGTACCATCCTTCTTGAGCTCCCAAGTCATCCAAACGCTGGTTGCAAAGGGTCTTTCCAGCTAGACTCCTGAGTATACCAACATCTGCCTATCTGAAGTCTAGGACTTTTGTTCTGCTTGTAGAGTTCCCAGCCTTACAGTGGATGGTGAATCTGATTGGATTGTGATCACTGTTACCCAGAGAACCTCCAATCTTCAGTTCACCTACAACGTATTCCCCTTTGGCCAGCACCAAGTCCAGAGAGGCTTTACTTCTAGTCGGTCCCTTCACAGCCTATATCAAGAACAGGTCATCTATAGTCACCAGGAAGTTGGTTGATCTTCTGGAGCAGGCTGTATGATTTTCCTAACAAATGTTGAAGGAGTTGAAGTCACCCACAACAATCAAGTCTTTAGTACTGACTGCTTCAGCCAGTTTGCTGTAGAATGCCAAGTCATAATCCTCTTCTTGGTGGGGTGGCCTCTAATAGACTCCCACCATCAGGTCCCTTTCTCCCAAGCCCCCTTGTAACTTGACCCAGAGTGTCTCAAGGGACTTCCCCGTCCCATCAAATGTAACCTACAGGGAGGGTGTGACAGGGGGCCTCCTGGGGCCGGACTCTGTGGCCCGCCCACCTGTCACCGTGACAGGAGGCCTACTCAGGGCCGAGCTCTTTGTGGCCTGCCCACCTGTCTCTGGGCAACCGCCCGCTTATCTCGCCTGCCACGCCTTTGATGATAATTGATTCGTACATCGATGTCAATTAAGCAGGAGGCTGCCCATTGTAGTGCCCCGATGCCAGGGGGCGCTCTGCGGCTCCGACCTCCCCTAATACCGCAGCCCAAGCCTCGCAGATGGCATCTCGGTGTTAACACTATCACC
>NW_005841969.1:2411012-2416044 GCF_000455745.1 Alligator sinensis
GTGGGCCCCCGGCCCTTTTGACCCTCTCTGGTCCTGGCCCCAGCATGGGCCAGTTGAGGGTACTATCCCCTTTGGGCTGGGTCTCTAGCCCCTCTCTCTCATCCTCGGGCCTCACTGTGCCACTACTCCCCGTCCTCTCAGGGGCAACCGCAGCACCACGCCCTGTACTCCATACACTCTCTTGGGGTCCGCCCTCTGGGCCCCTCCAACATAGGGTTACCCACCTGGTGGTGGGAGCTAGGGGTTAAGGCACCCTGACCCGCCTTTCACCGGGGTGATCACTGGCCTGGCATTTCCTGGGGCTCCCGCGCCACTGAGAGTCCCACCAGACCACCCACTCCTGGCAGGGTGCAGTTTCAGGTCATGCCCAGGACCAGGAGCCTCCTAACCATCCCCTTGCAGCTCCCCCTTTACCTCCGGGTCATTCACAGCAGCCCTGCGGCCAGGAGATGTTGTTGCCTGGCCTCCTGCAGCCAAACTGCCCTGTTTATATAGGCAGCCCATGTCTCAAAATGGCTGCCCTCGTCAGACACCTGGAGGATGCCAGCTCCAGGCCCTTAAAGTGGCAGAGACACCCTGTGCTCTGCCACAGAGGGGTACTGCTCTTTCACATAGAGGGCCACCCCCCACCCTTCTTTCCTTTCCTGTCTCTCCTATAGAGCCAGTAGCCTTCAATATCCACTGCCCAGTAATGTGTGTCATCCCACTAAGTCTTTGTCAGTCCAATGAAATCAAAATCCTTACTTGCCAGAAGTGCCAACTCATCCTGTTTGTTGCCCATGCTTCATGATTCATCCTTAATGATTTTAGCACTTTTGAATTTTGTGCCATCTTTATTAATCTGGTCCTCAAAGTCATTCCATTTTTTGAGCAATATTCCAGCTCTTATCTGCATTGATGATATCACTTAGCTTTGTCTATAGCAAATTTTATTAGAACACTTGTACTTTTCATGCCAAGCTCATTAATGCAAACATTAAACAAGATTGTTCTAAAGCTAGTACTTGAGCGACTTTACTGGTAGCTCACTTAAATCTTGATATTTTGCATTTTAACACCACCTTTTGTCTTCTATTCTTTTGCCAGTCCCTTTCCTGATTTATAGTTCTTGTTCTAGTCCCTGTTTTCTCCATCTTATCAACGCATGTTACACCATATAAAATGTTTTGCTGAAGTACAGACAGATGACATCTACTGTATTTCCTTTCTCTAGAAAATCAATTATCTTATGAAAGATAGATAGATCAGGTATGATCTATCTTTGGTATATCCATTCTGCATTTAGTTCCAGGGAGAATGGGATGACAATATCCAATATATGCTTCACCCACCCAAGTCCACTTGCATGCTCCAGGCTAACAGACTACCAAGGGCTCCAAAGGGAGGACTGGGACTAAGACATACTTGGGTAGGATGGGCTTCACCTTTCCCCCAAAGGTAAGTGTATGTTTTCTTTCAGGTTGGCTGATCTCCTCCAGTGGGCTTTAAACTACGTTTGTTGGGGGAAGGGGAGGACGAGTATGGAGGGAGCCACGGAACACTGAACCAGGAGACACCCACAAGATCAGCCCAGGTATGTAGCATAGATCCTATTAGACAGAAGTTAAGTAGGGACCAGGGACAGCCACCAGGGGAATTAGGTGTATATACACAAATGCCAGAAGCATGGAAAACAAGCAGGAGGATCTAGAGCTCTTGCTAGAGAGCAACAACTTTGACCTAGTGGGACTAACTGAAACCTGGTGGGACACTTCTCATGACTGGGTGGTGGGAATAGAAGGCTATGGGTTGTATAGAAGAGATAGAATAGGGAAAAAAGGTGGGGGAGTTGCTCTCTATGTCAAAGAATAGTACACATCTTCCCTAACCAAATCAGGGTCAGAGGGTGGTCAAGCAGAGAGTCTGTGGGTTAGGACCCAAGGGGCTTGGGGTGAAAGGGATCTAGTGGTGGGGGTCTACTACAGGCCGCTGCACCAGGACGATGAGCTAGACCAGGAATTTTCCAAGCATCTCGAAGAGGCTGTGAGGTCTAGAGATATGGTAGTTATGGGGGACCTTAACTACCCAGACATATGCTGGGAGGAGCAGTCAGCGAGATCTAACTGCTCTCGCAGGTTCTTAACCTGTATTCAGGACCTTCACCTAACACAGGAGGTAAGGTGTCCCACCAGGGGCAATGCCTTGCTTGACTTGGTGTTGACCACAGGGGATGACCTGATGGGGGACCTGTGGATTCAAGACAACTTATGGGACAGAGATCATAAATTATTAAATTCACTATCTAGCAAAGGGCGGGCATTATACCCAGCAGGGCATGGGTGCTGAACTTTAAAAAAGGTTACTTTAATAGACTCAGGAGATTGGTTAGCAGGGTGCTAGGAGTTAAGAACTTGGATGTGTTAAGGGTCCAGGATGGGTGGACATTCCTGAAGGAAACCATTCTTTGGGCTCAGAGTTAGTCAATCCCATGGCAGAGGAAAAGGGGCAAGGGGGCCAGGAAGCCCCTTTGGCTAACCAGGGGCATCCAAGATACCTTAAGGGCAAAAAAGTGGTGTACAGGAAGTGGAAGCAGGGGGTAGCTAGCAAAGATGAGTATACTTCTTTGGCCCACACCTGCAGGGAGTCAGTCAGGAAGGCCAAGGCAACTCTAGAACTCAGGCTAGCGTCAGGGATTAAGGACAATAAAAAGTCCTTCTTCAGGTACATTGGGAGCTAAAAGAGGGTGTGGGGACCCATACAGGATGGGCAGGGGGGTTTAGTGATGGATAGCAGGGACAAGGCAGAGCTCTTCAATGAGTTTTTTGCCTCTGTCTTCTTAAATGGGAATCTAGATGAACCCTCAACATACATCACGGACACCAACAAAGGGAACATCAGCCAAATAACGGTCAGTGCCAACATGGTAAAAAGACACTTGGAGGGACTGGACATATTCAAATCACCAGGCCCGGAGGGAGTCCACCCATGGGTAATGAAGAAATTAGCAGGGGTCATAGCTGATGCACTGGCAAGGATATATGAGCACTCATGGTGCTTGGGTCAGGTTCCAGAGGATTGGAAGAGGGCTAACATCATCCCAATCTTTAAGAAGGGGAGGAAGGAGGACCTGGGGAACTATAGACCAGTCAGCCTTACCTCTATCCCTGGCAAATCCTAGAGAAAATTATCAAGGAGCACATCTGTGGGAGCCCGCTGGCTAATGTGATGCAGAGGGGTAACCAACATGGGTTTTTAGCAGGCAGGTCCTGCCTGATTAATTTAGTTTCCTTTTATGACAAGGACACCAATTGTTTAGATGCAGGAGTCAAGGTAGATATTATCTATCTGGACTTCAAGAAGGCCTTTGACAAGGTATCCCATACCATCCTTATAAATAAACTGAGGGGATTTGCCTTGGATTATTACACGGTAGACTGGGTAGCAAATTGGCTCAAGGGTCACACTCAGAGGGTGGTAGTGGATGGGTTGGTGTCAACCTGGAAAGATGTGGGCAGTGGAGTCCCTCAGGGCTCAGTTCTGGGGCCAGTGCTGTTCAACATCTTTATCAGTGTTCTGGACAAGGGGGTGGGAAACACCCTGTCCAAATTCACGGATGACACAAAATTATGGGGTGCCCTGGAGAGGAGGGACCAGATCTAGGCTTACCTAGACAGGCTGGGGAAGTGGGCAGAGAGCAACAGAATGCAATTCAATAAGGACAAGTGCAAGGTGCTGCATCTAGGGAAGAAGAACTTCCATCATATCTACAGGCTGGGGGGTGACCTTCTCAGCTCCACTGAGGCAGAAAAAAATCTTGAAGTCACTGGTGACTCCAGGATGAACATGAGTTACCAATGTGATGAAGCAGTTGGCAGAGCCAATCGCACCTTGCCGTGCATCCATAGGTGCTTCACAAACAGGTCCAGGGAAATGATTCTCACCCTCTATGCAGTACTGGTCAGACTGCAGCTGGAATACTGTGTCTAATTCTGGACACTGCAGTTCAAGTGGGATGTGGACAACCTGGAGAGGGTCCAAAGAAGAGCCACTCGTCTGATTAGAAGCCTGCAGGGAAGGTCCTACGAGGAAAGGCTAAGGGACCTTAACCTCTTCAGCCTCTCCAAGAGAAGGCTGAGAGGGGACCTTGTGGCAGCAAAATTCATAAGGGGAGAGCAACATGAAGTAGGCGATGATCTGTTCACCAGGGCAGTCCCTGGAATGACAAGGAACAATGGCCATAAGCTACTAGAGAGAAGGTTTAGGCTGGACATTAGGAGAAAGTTCTTCATGGCCAGGGTTGCCAGAATCTGGAATGGGCTCCCAAGGGAGGTGGTGCTCACCCCATCCTTAGGGGTCTTCAAGAGGAGACTGGACAGGCACCTGGCTGGGATCACATGACCCCAGGGTTGGTGACTCTTTTCTTGCCTGCCAGGGGCAGGGGGTCGAACTAGATGGCCCACTGAGGTCCCTTCTGACTCTATGAATCTAAGACTGTATTAGCCCCACTGGTGAATTTCCATCTCTGGAAGAAAGCATGCACAGAAAGTATGCAGAGCCTTCCCCAAATGAAAGAAAGTCTCTATAATCCTCAAGGGTTACACACTGCAAACAGTAAGTTCTTGTCATGTGCATGTGAAATAGAATAAAAGTCACAAGGTACAAAGCTATTAGAGCAAAGTTGCCAATTCATAGGATGTATTGTATTTCTCAGCATATTTGGTAGGGCTGTGGGAAGCTTCGGGTGGTGATTTGATTCAGAGGAGATTCAGCCCAATTTGGTGGCTGAAACTTTGAGTCCAAATTGAATCGGGGAACCAACTAAAGGTCTGAATCGATTCAAAGCTCTCCAAATCTTTGGCAAAGATTTGGTGGAATCTTTGGCAAAGATTCGGTGAGCTTTGATGATTTGGGCAGTCCCTGGTGGCTGCAGCAGGGAGCAGCAGCTGAACTTGGAGCTGGTAAATACTAGGAGATGGGGGAGGTGGGGAGAGGACTATGGGGGTACCCCTGCCAGGCCCCCAACCCTCCTTCTTGGGTCCCCCCAAGCCCCGCC
>NW_005841969.1:2416064-2422753 GCF_000455745.1 Alligator sinensis
CCCACCTCCCCATGCTGCATGGGGGGCTCTGCATGAGCCCCCTGACCCCCCTTTGCTCCCCCAGCCCCCCACAGGTGCCCCGCCTGGGCCAGCTCCAGCCCTTTAAGAAAAAAAAAATCTGAGGGAAGCCCCGGGACTCGCCACTCCTGGTGCAGCCTCGGGGCTTTGGGGGCTCATGCAGAGCACTCCATGTGGTGTGGGGCAGTGGGGGGCAGTGGAGATCGCCCCTGCCAGCAGAAGCAGTGAGTGCCAGGGTTTGTTTATTTTCTTAAAGGGCCGGAGCTGCGAATCTCCAAATCAGATTTGGCTGAATCGAATCGGGACAGTGATTTGAATCACCGAATTGAATCATTGTCCTCTGAATCACCAAATCCGAATCTGAAGCGAATACTAGCCACTTCGCACAGGCCTAACATTTAGTATTTCTTAAAGCTCTGGATACTGGGGACAAGTGATCAAAAGGAACCTCTCTCCATTTTTTTTAAAGTAAGTTTTAGTTCTTGTTACAAATAAAAGATTAAATGTGACAAAGTTCATGTTGATGGCTCAACAAGCAAAAGACAAATAATCCAGCACTTAGTATTTTTTAAGTTTCATGATTTGGGGGGATCCTGACTCATCATTTTTGAATATGCAGGGGTGGAAAACAGAAAGTGCTATCATCTCCAGAAGCACATTCTCTCCCTTACTACTTAGAGAGGTCTCGGGCATTCCCCGTGGCTTGCTTCTTGTGACAATTTTAAAGGAAGTATGCACATACTTGAGGCTGAGTGGGCATACACTTTAATTTTAATGCATATTAATGCATCACAAAAGAACATGTTCTTTAGTAAATGCATATTAAAATAGGCTATTACACATTTTTCTAGTACTTTACAATGGAGGTACTAGATTTAATGCATTAAATGTTTTACCTAAAGTGCATTAATGAACATGTAGACATGGCCAGTGAGAACTGATTAAAGACTACTATTAATTCTAAGCTCTAGCTTGCCCAGTTATTTTAACTTTTGAAATTGTTTTGTTTTACCTCAGAGCAACATGTTCTCTCATTTTCCTGTTCACCTACCTTTACCGGCTTCTAGCTGTCTCCATGATTGCCACCCTACAGTTCGGTTTATGATTAAGGAGATAAATTGATGTTTGAAAGCAGGAAGGGGGAATATTTGTTGGGTCCTTCCCCATTAACTGAAGAATTAGTGGATTGATTTTTTATTTCATTCAATCAAAATTTTAAATTTAGAGGGCTTTGGCTGCAGAAGTTTTCTTGAAAGTAAACTGTAATTTTGGCAGCAATTTTTACATTGTGGAAGCAAATTTCGGGTGTAATTCTGGTGCAGAGAAGTTACAACAAGGATCAATTTTGCTTTTTTTGTAAACAACTAAAGTCAACTGACTTCAAGAAAAAGGTTCAGCCTTCTTCTCCATAGCAAATATATGATGGATCTCTTGCAGCAGTGCTGAGAGAGAATGGCTTAGTACACTAGTTTACTTTACATGGATCAAAGAGGATACAATACAATAAGTAACATAATACTCATTGCAGATTAAACAAAGACACTTTAGTGATGCAGAGGTATCTCTACTGTGACTTTTGGCTACTACACAAAGAAAAGCACTATTAAAAGATAAATTAATGTTTTCTGTCACTCTTCTGAAATACTGAAAATCTTTCCAGTCCTCTTCAGCCTCAAAATTGAGTAATACTATGTTAGAATGTCTCAGGAAAGAGCAAATTTTATATGGATCAGAAATATATCCAGCATGCATCACTGACTAGCCCATCAAATCACTTTTGTTATTTTAGAAAATAAAAAATTTATTACTGACTAGTGTAAGAAAAGTACACTGGGCCAAATTTAGATTCATATGCAATAGTTCTGTATGTGGGAGTCAGTTACCTGCCAAGAGGACATATAAACAGTGCCAAAGATCTCCTAGCACCTGACTCTTTGTCCTGAATGGAAGCCAAAAGATTCCAAAATGTTCTCTGGCCTATACATCCATCCCCCTACTGTAGTGTATCTTCAGACTGGCACAGAAAATAAATATACTGATGACCAAGCACCTCATCCAGGCAGAAACACAGTCTTCTACCTCTTCCCTTCTGGGAAAAATAAAAATAAACTGAGTGGGTTGGTCTTTAAAGGCTTTGTAGTCTATTGCCAGGCAAGGTTCTTTGGGTAAATCTGATATCTTTTATTGGACCAACTAAATAGTTGGAAAATTGTTTTTTGCAAGCTTTCAGGTGCAAACACTCTTCTTCAGGTACAGGGAGAGTTTGTTGTTGCTTTGTGTGCTCTCTGAGCAACAACAAACTCTCCCCATGCCTGAAGAAGGGTGCTTGTACCTGAAAGCTTGCAACAAACAAGTTTTCCAACTATTTAGTTAGTTGATAAAAGATATCAAATTTATCCAAAGAACCTCGCTTGCCTGTGTCTTTAGACCAACATGGCTACAATCGACAACACTGTGGTCTATTGAACGTTTAGCATATATAGCAAAAGGATGAGTAGGCTACAGACTCTTCCTTCCTAATTTTTTAGAAATCCATGTGTTATAACAGCCCCCAGCTACAGACCTTTGGTTTGAACTGTAGCAGTTCATACATTAGCTCTGGAGACCCTAATTTAATCCCCAAGGCTGGATCCAGATGTGCAGGTGAAAGAGATGTGTGGTTTGTGGTGCTGCAAACCTTTTTGCAGTGCCACAAACCACGAGTTGCACATTAATCAGTGTGCGGCACTGCTATCCCAGTAGCAAAAAAACCCCCCAAACCCTGGAAAAACACTGGTGCAAACCACACCAAAGTGGTGGGCACTGGGACAAATGCAGACGTGGGAGCAGGCAGCCTAGGGCTGCCTGCTTTCCCATCTCCATGCGCTGCGGACAGAGCCCCTGTGCTGTGGCACCCTGCACACCAGCCAGCTGTTTCCTGCCTGCCTGGGGCACAGGATGCCTCAAGATGGGGAAGCAGGAAGCACTGGGCTGGCTGCTCCCCTGTCTCCATGTGCCTCAGTGCGGGGGCTCCATTGTGGAGCCCCCATGCCAAGGCACGTGGAGCCCCTGTGCTGAGGCACACTGCACCCCAGCCAGCCGCTCCACAGCTCCACAACTGCTCCAGGCAGCTCCATACTGTGCAGAGATGGGGGAACAGGCAGCCCTGGCTGGCTGGGCCACAGGGTACCTCAGCGCAGGGGATGGATAGCCCCTGCTGAGGCACCCTGAGACCGAGCCAATACCACCCCTCAAGCATGTAAAGTAGCAGGGCAGTGTGTCCTGCTGCAAAGCACACAGGCAGCGATGTGCACTGCAGCACAAAGTAGTGGCACAAATCTGTGCTGCTATTATTTGTGCTGCTGCAAAGGCACACCCTTGCTCAAGTGGACCTGGCCCATGAGTCAGCTGAGATGCCAGCAATCGCATATGCACCAAAAGAACCAGCTGTGAAGTTGGGCCAACAAACTGCTAAAGAACAGTAATTCATCCATCACCCTCTTCAAACAGAGGCCCTGAAGACCACCTGTGTCACTAACAAATCACTATGGTTCAAGAAAGAGGAATACTGGAATTCTGGCAGTGCAAAACCCATTGCAATTCCTTCAGGCAACTGCACAAGTACTTCCTACAAACTGCCACTGCAGAACAGGAAGTGAAAAAAAAACTTTTCCACAAGGTTGTTGGTAGAACAGAGCAGAAAGATAGCTCTACAACAAAATAATATACTCAAGTACTGACCATTGACAAGAGTTTTCACAGAAGAGATTAATGGAACACGAGTGGATTCACAGGGACAGACTATCCTAAACTGGACCAGAAAGCATCAACCATTTATTTACCATATGGATATGAACCATTTATATAAACAGAGTCCTGGAAACAAATCAACCTTAGGGGAGAGGCTACCAAATGCCTTATTGCCTATCCCCACTTCTTTACTCTCAACTCCTTTGAAGTCCCCATGGTGTTGTGATTTTGCCTATTAATGCAGTGATCTTCTAGAACCCAAGGATGCTATCATGGCAGTCAGGCAGAGAGCAGCATTGCACAGGAGACTCAAGATGTGCCCATTCTGTGGGGTCTCCACATGCCCTTACCACTCCAAACCCTTCCAGCCTAAGGAGAGGGATTGAATTCAAATATGGACTGCAGTGCATGTGGTTGCTTCTGGGCTGCAAACGCACTAGAGACCTCAGTGCATTGAACTATGCATACCATGAGGAAGCTGTCCTTCTTGACTTGGGGCAAACTCTCAAACTGCAATCCTTTTGTGATGGAGCCTCCTGCTATTGGCTGAAGCTTTTGATCAGATTTACAAACAGGGCTTGTATTTGGGAGGTAGGGATACAGAAGCAAACCTCATGTTATTTGAACAAAGAAACTGCGTGAACCAGAAAAGTGGGGCCCTCATGCAATTCGCTAATAGGTTTTCTTAAAATTTTATATTTATATATGATGAACTTATTAAAATTGGCATTTAAACCTTTTTTATGGATCTCCAAACCAGCCTTCTGTCTGCAAAAACTACAAGTTCCTACAATTTAGGTCACAGTTTAGGCATGGGCTGGCACTATATCATCCACTGTATATACTTACAATTCACAGATTATTCAAGTACCACACAGCAGGTCAATCTGATTAGGACCCTTTTGCCATACACTGTGTTTTGTCTTTTTTCTTCAGCTGATCAGGGGATCTCAGAATTAATTAAATCTCTTGATGTACTTGGACAGCTTGTAGAGTAAGTGTTAAGATATTAAAGACACTGAACTTGTTCATCTGATTTCATCTCTGTAACCTGAGCTCCAATTTAATACTGTATCTTCTTTACCTTCTTGGAGATTAATTACTGCATCAGTTAGTAAGTCAACTCACCTTCTTTCACATGTGAAAAGTGTTAGTTAGTAGAAATCTATTTCAGATATTATGTAGTAATATCTGGTAGTTTTATATGTGAGCAGTAAAAAATTCAGTTACTTATCTAACAATGAAGTTTATTAAGCAGGGAAGCAATATTTTCTTTCAAATCCTTCATTGGACAAGTTGAATCTCAGTGGGTGCATCCACATGTGCACTTGACTACAGAGTTAACTAATTAGCTCTGCAGTAAAGCCTCACTGTCTACATGCACATCTGTATTAGGGCTCAGTAAAATAATTAAGTCTGATGTAGGATAGTACTGTCTGGGACAAGTATTATCCTACAGTGGAGTAATTTATGCTGCCTCAATGCATGTGTAGAGAGTGACCAAGGTTGGTTGGGGCACGAGGGTGCTACAGTACGGGGACTGCCTGCTGGCTAGCCCCCCACTGTAGCACCCTCATGCCCCAGCCAGCCGGTCTGCCTCCCGACGCTGTGATCTGGAGCCCAGGGCTGAACCCCCACAACCCTGCTGCCAGCCCAGGGCTGCTCCATCCTGAATCTAACTACTGCGGTCCCGGGCACATGTGTATATCCTGCACAGAGCCACTGTCTCCAGTGTGAACTGCATCAGAGTTTATTACTTTGTGCTAATTGCACATGTAAATGTACCCAGTGATGTTACAAGAAGCTGAATTTGATGGATTGGGTCAAATCCCACTCCCAGTTGAATCAGTAGAAATACAGATATCCTGCTGATAGCAGTGAAACTACTTTGCAAATAGCTGGTGCCTGGGAAGCACAATTTGGTCTGCTTTCTTTTTCGACATACTAGAGCTCTTTGGGAAAAGGTATCTTTCCTGTGGGTGGGAGCAATATAGGACTGTACTGGGAAAGCTGATTTTATGTCTGTATCACTTGCATTATCTATGCACACTGGCACAGTGAAGGAAAACAGTGAAGAGTGCAACTGTGGCACTTGTTAGAGCAAATACCGTGGCCCCGATACTACCAATTTCTACCTGCCATTGCAGTGTCTTTTATGTGGTATGTCAAGATCTTGCAAGCCTAGAAGGCACCTGCATGAAATGATGATAAAAAGAAGATAGAATTGTGTGATTTTGCCTATTTTTAAATATACTACACAAGTCATGAGATGGTCCTGTTATAGTCTTGTAACTCTTAGGGCAAAAGCAAGCAATCTTTTAGTCTTTGAAGAAATGCTGGGATGATGTTAGTTTTTGTTACGCAGGGGTTCTTGAAAGAAATAGTAGAATTCACTCTCTGCCATATTCTCTATTTGGAGACAGGCATCAGTATTTGGGGTAAGATTTCTGGAAGAAGGGATTGTGTGCATTCTGTTTGTGATTGCCTCTGTTCTGGGTTTGTAGCAAATGTAACAAGATACACTGAGAATATACCTAAACTGCACATAGTGGATTCCACCTCCATTAGCAAGCTGAACATCTACAATGCTTTAGATCTTTGCTACCAAATGAAGCAGGGCCAATGCTGCAGCCAAAATACAGGTCTGGTAGTGGAAAAGAGACAAGGATGCAGAAACAAATGAAGATACTGGGAAGTAAAGATGCATGGAAGAAGCCTTTAACCTATAAGAGAAGAGCAGCACAAACAATCATGAACCAAAGTTTACTATCAAGGAGGGTGTGAACCTCACAGGGTTCTCACAAGTCAGTTAGGCTCGGAAGCGGCGAGAGACGCGCGGGTGAAAGCTCGCTGTGCCCCCGCTCCCCTGAAGCCCCCCAGAAGCCCCCCAAAAACCTCCAGCAGCCGCAGCGGCCCCCGCCGCCCACCCGCACACCCGGGGG
>NW_005841969.1:2427840-2453987 GCF_000455745.1 Alligator sinensis
GAGGCTGAAGAGGTCCAGGTGCCCCAGTCTCTCCTCGTAGGGCTTGGCCTGCAAGCCCTTAACCATATGAGTGGCCCTTCTCTGGACCCTCTCCAGGTTATCCACATCCCTCTTGAAGTGCGGCGCCCAAAATTGCACGCAGTACTCCAACTGCGGTCTGACCAGCGCCCGATAGAGGGGAATTATCACCTCCTTGGTTCTGTTCGTCATGCATCTGCTGATTCACGATAAAGTGCCATTAGCTTTTCTGATGACTTCGTCGCACTGACGACTCATGTTCATCTTGGAGTCCACTAGGACTCCAGGATCCCTTTCTGCTTCCATGCCACCAAGCAGGTTATTTCCTAGGCAGTAGGTATGCTAGACATTTTTCCTCCCTAGGTGCAGCACTCTGCATTTCTCCTTGTTGAATTGCATTCTGTTATTTTGTGCCCATATGTCCAACCTGTCCAGGTCTGCTTGTAGTTGTTCCCTGCCCTCCGGTGGTCCATTTCTCCCCACAGTTTTGTGTCATCTGCAAACTTGGACAGAGTACACTTTACTCCCTCATCCAAGTCAATGATGAAGACATTGAAGAGTATCGGTCCAAGGACCAAGCCCTGCGGGACCCCACTGCCCACACCCTTCCAGGTCGATACCGACCCATCCACTACGACTCTCTGGGTACGACCCTCTAGCCAATTCACCACCCACCGGACTGTGTAGTCATCCAAGTCAGCCTCTTAACTTGCTCACCAGTATGGTGTGGGATACTGTATCGAAGGCCTTCCTGAATTTCTTGGACATCAAGGAGAACAAGTAGGTGCATCACCCAGAATGCATAATAGATCCAAGCAGGTTGTTAATACAGATTGGGTCTGAGACAATCTGGGTTTCCATACTTAAATACAGCAATTGTTTTGTGGGCAATTTTGCCTTTTTGATCCAATTCAAAATGGAAAAAAAAATCAAACTGTCAGAACTTCCCACAGAATAGAAAATCTGGCTCCAGACTAACCCTGTAAGTATCTCCTGGACACACATTTCTGTTAGTGTAGGGCACTGGAATAGTGATTTCATGTTTTATATTTATATTTGTCATTTTATGTAAGTCATAAACTGGTGCTAATCACACAAATGTTTGCAACAGAGCTAGGCCTGAATGTACCTGTACTTTTGTAAAACTCATATTTTGATACGGATCCAAACTTTGCATCTGAGGCCCATCTTTAGTAGAGAGAAGCATGATTAGCAGAGTAATGTGTGCCATGATGATGAATATCAAATTAGTTTATACTAGAAAGTTTGGAAAGTGGCTACCTTTGCTCATTTAGAGCTATAAACATTACAAGGTTCTCAAATCCAAGCAAAAGGTTGATTTGCCTTTTTTTGACTTGTTGAATAATACACTCTGATCCAAAGGTTAGAAAAACTACAGTCAGAACAAATCTGAATAAAAACTTCTGTGGGATGATCTCAGCAGTGATGTCACTGAGGAAGCAGATTTGGCTAACATTGTCAGCAATCTGCCTGTCTGATATATGGTAGAAATTCTAGGCCAAATCACTGGTATGATAAAGACAAAGACTTGTGTAGAAGTTCAGAAGAGACACAATAGTGGGCATTGGTGACACGTAGGGGGTGCACGGGGGTGCAGGTGCCCCCCCTGAGAGTGCTGGTGCCCCCCCCTGACCGGCAGCACTCGCCACTCAGGCGATGGGCGGGTGGGGGGGGGAGCAGGCAGGAGCACCGGTGCCCCACCCTGCAAGCACTGGCCGGGGAGTAGGCTGTGGGGGATCCCCCTCCACTTGCCAGCAAGAATGGCCATGGGGGGGGGGACCCTTCCTTTGGTCACCAACTGGTTGCTGGGGGTGCACTGAGTAGGGACACCCCCCACTCGCTTCTGGGAGCATTGCAGTCAGTGAGATTGGCTGCGGGGGGAACCCCCCCCATCACTGACCTGTTGCTGGGGGGACACATGCCCCCCCTGACTAAGGTGGCACCAGTCGCCCATCCTAGTGGGTGAAGAATGACTGATGTTGTAAGATAGGTGGAAATCCCCATAGACAAATGACCTGATGTTCATTTGAGTATACTTTTAGAGGTGCCTAGGTACAAGTTTTGTAATCACATCTCTGGAAACAAGAATACACCCTGGAATTACTGGGCCATTCAGTCCTGAAGTGCTTAGGGAATATTTCCATGTGCCCAAATTCTACTGACATTTCCACCTTTCTTTGTCTTTACAAAGTACAACTTGCCATATTCAATGGAAGTTTTACCTGAAAAAATATATTATAAACTACAACAGTATAAACCCATTATAGATTACAACAGTATTCCGTGGTAGTGGTCTAGCGTACAATAGCAAAACTGTACATATGCTCTATGTATGTGGGTGATTAGTGTAAAATAGCAATCGGTTAGATTTTAATGAGAGAAAGACTGCATGATTTGGGACAAGGGAAATTATGCTTGAATTTGAAGTGAGTAAAGACCCTCAGAGTGTATTGTGTGTTTAGTCACAGTGATAAAGCTCAAAGGAATTAAGCCTCTTGCAATAGTTTACAGGTACAGTTGTGAAAGCTCTCGGGCCTATTTTTTTCTACAAGCAAATATCAGCCCCTGCCCCCATAGGCAATGCAGTGCCTGGCTGTTTTTATTATAATTCTGTCACTTCACTCAGTCATTTTTATTTCAATAATAAAAATATAGAAATATAATTAGCATCTTTGTTTTAAGGCAGCATGTTTTTAAATTACCACATGTGACAACTGTTATGGCAGTGAAATTGTTAAAATCATGTAAATGCTTAAACCATGTAGGCCTGGGAGATTATAGTTTCATTAGAGAAAAGGCTATAAAGTTAGACCTAGGTAATTACCTTTCCCATTAATGCTAGAAAATTCTTTGCTCCACTGAGAAGTGATTGTGGTGCATCATGCCTTCTGTGCTTTTACATTCAAACTGCAGGAGCCTTTATTTCATCAGCACAAACTGCAAGGAAACAGCGGCAGCTTTCCAGGTGTACTTTGCAAATTGGGGTTTAAATGTGGAACACATCAAATTAAAATTCAATATTAATTATTTTGTCTTGCTAGGAGCCTGAGTAGTTTAAAGCAGCAAGGGTAATTGTCTAATTCATTGTATGTGTCTACAGCAAACTTAATCATTATGTCAGCTTCCTAATAAAAGGTTATTATAGAAACAAAGATCCCAATTTTACATATGGTAGGCAAGGGAGAATTCGAAGAGCTAGTCTCCAAGGTAGACTTGAGGTTCTTGACAAATGATGCCCATGCTGTGATCAGATACTTAACAAGAAATCTCGTTATTAACTAGGCCTGTACAGATAATTAGCACTTGAGCTTCAAATTTTAAATCTGGCTTGAGATGTATAATTTATCAAAAGCCCTAGCTTGCTGTCAAAGTCCTATAATAAGGCAGTGTTATTGATGAATTGAGATTAAGAGCAGATTGAAGAGAAAATTAGGCCACTGGTTAGTCTGAAAGGTCTGATTTCAATATTTACAGTACTAATTTGGTATTATTTTGGTAAATGGATGTGGTCCCCAAGTGCTGCACAGTATAAAAGAATAAACTATGCATCATTATTCGAACAAAAAAGTTTTGTTTACTGTATGCTGAATTTTGCAGCACTAGCAGTCTGGTTAATAAGCTTCTTTATGGGATAAGTGTACCTGTTTTTATTGCATTAATTTTTTATAACATGCAGCATGCAGGTTTCTAGATGGAATTAGAAAATGTAGTTTCTTTACATTAAAATTATATCATATAACACTAAGTGCTATGGAGTGTGTGGATCTCTTATTTAGCTCAGTTTCATTTATTTCTTTGAATTGTCTTTCAAGCATTCTTTACACTGGAATGCAGATAAGTACTGCTTTATATATTCAGGCTACATAAAATGAGCAATCTTTTTTTAATGACCGCCAGTAGCACTTCATTGCAAGTGGTTCCAAGAAAAAAAATGAAAGAGTTACTGTATGCAATCTATCTACAGTAAACTGCAGCTGCAAAGGTGTTACACACACATTCATGACCCTTCGTACGCGAATTTTTTTGGTACACATACTAAAATGTCATTTAGGGCAATATCTGATTTCCAGAATTATATTGGGCAAAACATAAGGCTGGGGTGATTTGTATTAATATTTTTTTACTGCTTAATTCATTGCCTGAGGATGCAAATGGTATCAGGTAATCATTGAATGGCATGATGCTTGACTATATATCATGTCAAGCATATAGCAAGCACAACAGCGTATCATTGTATATATCCCATATATCATATCAATATCCCACAGCAAAATAATAATGTCAGTTGCTGCCTGTTTCCAGGAAACTTTGCATTGAAAATCCCTGGTAACATGTTACTGGCAGCAGCTCCTTTCCTCTCAGTTTCCAGCTGTCCAATGGGGTATGCCAAGTCACAGCAGGACCTGAGGAGTGTTTGTATTCAACTGTGGCACTGAGCTTTATGGAGATTTTCCCTGTATATTGTGCACTCGCAGACAAGCAGGATTTCCAGGACCCAGCAGGAGCTCTCTAGTGTTTATGCTGAGGTGGTTAGCTAGTTGGCAAATTGCTTTGGTCCAGAAATGTGCGACAGACTAAAATGTACTGTATTAGCTTTTCTATCAATATCATCTTAATGCTGACATATAATACAATTGCTTTCCCACTGACCCTTTCTCCAAATTTTAAAATGAGATTGCCTGAATGTGGTGGTGAAGTTTCTTCAAGAGGTACTAGAAGGAAGAACCCCTTCTTTATTTATTCATACATTCACAAATATGGCTATTCAAATATATAAACAGCTAAGTATAAACAGCTTCAGCCATTCTAAGAAGCCATTTATGAATATATACTTGCACATCTTTAAAGGGCCCCTAATGTGCCTTTTTGGCAGATGTATAGGATATAAACATTTGAAAGGGACTTAAAATAATTTTTAGATTATACCCTTCATTATGTAATGGATTGGCCCTTTGCACGATGCTTTGCATTTTGCAGGAATCTTTGTAGGTTGTAATAGAACCAGAGTTATATCATTATCATTGTATAAGATATACTATGGATTTTCAGCAGAGAGAAATATAAATTTGCACATCTGTTGTGGGTTTTGAATGATCTCCAAGCGTCATCCTCAGGTTTTTACAGTCTTTTTGTGTAATCTTGTCTGCAGTGGAGGCACTCTTGCTGTACATCACTGTAACTGAGGTCAAAATCTGGTTCTAACTGATATAGCCTCAGATTGCCCTGTGCAAAGTCTGGAAGTTTGAAGCATAATTTAAGATAAAGATAATTTATAAGACAAACTTAAATTTAGTTTAGAAAAATAATTTAAGAAGTATCTTATGTTTTAAATTACTTCTTCCCAAATGCATATATTTTAAATAAAAGAAATGTTCATGGATTTTGTAGAAATCTATTTCAAAGATATGCACTAATCAAGCAAGCAGATGAAAAGGTTCTGTCAGCATATAATACTTTGGCAGCCATTCACTAAAATGGTAAATGAATCTTTATTATAAGCTTAGCTATCCAACAGCCTGATTTTGCAGTCCTTTCACATGAAACATTTCCACTGACTAGAATGGGAGGTGTGCACACTGAAGAGCTGCAGCAGTCTGCGTTTTGTGGTGTTGCAGTACAACCAGATTTCTGTATTGTGACTATTTAAATTGAGCATATTGTAACAAGACAACACTTTTTAAAAACAACAAAGGTAAGAACTATTAATAAAAACTCACTCACTGTACATAGAGAGAATAATGATTCCTAAATAGTCTTGGCATTTTCATATTCTTCAAAAGAACGGGCCTGATTCTCCAATGTCTGCTGCTTGTACAGTCATTCCTAGCAGTTCTAGTTGGATATGTGGCTGATTTGGTAGCACTGGTGTAAATGGCAACACAAGGTTTGCCTCAATTGAATCACTATTTAGTGCTTTACACTAACAAAACAGAATGTCTTAAAGTTAAATTATTTCAGCCAGTCCAGAAATATTTCAGTTCAATTAACTATAAATATTATTGCAATTTAAAAGCTTTTAGCATGGCTATTTAGAAAATTCCAACCCACAGGCTATAAAAGGAAGACTAGTTTCCTGTGTTCAGGTACCTGTAAAAGAATGTAAAAGTGGTCTCTGCTAAGCATAGATATACTTCCTATCAGCCTTGCTTTGCTAGTACAGAATAGAGGTGAGAAAGTAAAAATCTTATACTACATTATGGACATTTTTGGTTTTATGTTTAAGACAAATTAAAATACTAAAATGAAAATACTGCTTTAAAGTTTACTTTTATTAAAGAGAACCAAAATCTTAAATTTAATATAGTGGCGATGTGTTCCACATTTCAGTACCATGCTCTGACCTTGACAAGTTTGACTTCTTTTTGATCTGTATATGTGCATTTGTCAATTTTTTCATTATCTGGAAAGACATGATGAGATGATTATAAATTACCCAAAGCAGACCCTGATCTAATAATGGAATAACTCTATGGATATCAATAGAAGTGGAATCAGGCCTTGAACTATTAAGCTCTTCTACTCATCTTATTAATACAGTGGTGAGCATCTAAAAGGAGGAAAGGAACTTTTTAGTGGATTCTCTTCATACCATGATGTGTGCTTCTGTCTCTCTTCCTGCTTTTACTCCCACAGTGTGGACTGTGTGAAGCTAAGACATCATACGCAAAATCACTTGTGTCCTCTTCTGTTGCCCTTCCTCACACTGAGTTATATCTTAGTCCTTCTGTATTCCTGTCAATGGTACACCTCACACAGCAAAGAATTAGTCATCATGAGTCATGGTGGCAGAATATAGCCCTCAGTGAATATTCAGGCTCTAATTATATCATAGGTTAGTTCAAGCTTAGACTACAGTTCATATGGATGTTTAACATCTATTTATTTGAAGTAACACTACTCACAGGGCTATACAGTTCTTCAGTAAATACTAATGTCAAAGAAGCAACAATATCCATGCTCTGACAGTAAAGTTCAATCTGGTAATCCCTTACTCATAGGACCACAGGACTGAGCCCCTAATGGGATGTGATGATACCCATGCATGTACCCATAGTATATATGCATGATGAGTATGCAGCATTTAGCTGGTTTTGCAACCTCTTGACTGGGGAAGTTTTAGAATGCTGGACTCTGTTATAGCTATATTTTGCCTTATGTACAGGGATGTGCTTGCTTCAGCCAATGTATTCACTAAAGAAACAAAAAGTGAATATTTTACCAAACTGGATTGCAGAATACTTAATATCAAAACAGCCACATGCCATTCTCCCATACACAAATGGGGCAAAGCTTCAGTACATATAGTTTCATCATTTAAGTTCTCATACACTGTTTTCACTGCTTGTGTCTGACCAATAGGGGTCTCCAATGCATCACAGAACTATTGCTATAACCCCTTCACTCATGATTATTTACAGTATACAGTATGGGGAAAGAGAGCCCGGAAGCAAAGGAGAGTTAGAGTGAAGGAGAGATATGGAGTATCTACAAGGGGTACGGTGAACAGACCAGACTGATTTGTGAGAGTAAAAAGATAGGTTTGCAAACTCGTATACAGCGAAGCGAAGCAAAAGTATGTCTGATGCAAGATCAGCTTTCAACTTAATACATCTATATGAAGAAGCCTAAGAGCAACCTTGTACTCATTGTCTATTTTGTTTATATCTGGCTGTATTGTCTACTTTTCCCCTCTTTTAAAATGGTACTTTATTGATAGCACAGACTTTTTTCTGAGGAAAGGGGAGAGCTATTCATTGGGAAGGGAATGTCAGGTGATGATAAATTTCTATCTGGGACAGGACGAAGCCCTAAACTTTAATGAAATAACAGGCTCAGGATATAGAACAAGAAAAACAATAATACATTTAGTGCATCACAACCCACCTATTTCAACTGAAATAACAGGTTGTTTTCAAGTAGAATTATTCCCCAGTAATGTTATATTACGCATTCATGCATAGAGGTAACAGGAGATGTAAAAAACACCCACTTGATTATTATGATTAGAATTAAATAATATTGTTCAGTACAATTTTTTTAAATGAGAAATTAATCTGTAATTAGTTAGTTAATATTTAAAACACAGGGGAAATTTGGTTTTTGATTTAAATGATCCAAGGAGACAACTGTCCCAAAAGCTTAGGGCATTTCAGACTAGAATATAGCTCTATAGTCTGTGACAATGTACAGTGGTTGATGAGTTAGTTCTAGAGGCTTCTGAATTTTAATGATGTTGGAGATGATATTGTGTGTCCTTCAGCTTGTTAGAGTGACACTAGCACTCCATAAATCATAATACCTATGTATTGTAAAATCAATACAAAAGTGCTATCTCAGCGCTAAACCTTAATAAGTTTTTCAGTGCTCTAACAGCTTAAACTTTGCTGTAATGCCATTGGACCTGTAGGTTAGGATCAGAGCATGCTTAATTTGTTTTGTAATAGAGACTTTTCTTTAATGAAGGACCGATTAGTAAAGCTTTGGTTGCCACTCTGGTGATCAGTTGGCAGAACAGCCTTTGCAATTAAACTCGTGTATCTCTGTCCAGAAGCAAAAAAGCAGGCTTAAACAGTCAATAAATGTTAATCCAGTCAGAACCTGTCTGTGCCTTTGAAGACTGCCCATGAGGGGTTTTTCAAATCAAATTTTTTTTCATCTTGTTTTAAATGTGGTGGTCCCAGTAGAATTGGTACGTAGCATACAAGGCCTCCCACTGTTCTGTAATAAGATCTGGCATGCTAACAACATTCTATACAGATCTGTCATCTATAGGTCTGTTTGTCCCACCCCATCATGGCCTATCCATCTATATAGTTTATTGCTTAAAAACAAACAGACAGTTATGAAATTTCAGCGTTATACACAATCTAGAAAGTATTTCTGTATTCATAAGATATTTTAGAACATCTTTTTACCATATGCAAAGGACAGAAAAATATTTTTTCACATATTATCATTAACACAAATCATCATCATCAGCAGCATCATCATTATTATTACTACTGCTGCCAGCACTACTGTTGTTGACGTTGCTGTTGCTGGAATTGATTATTTTGTGATATTTCTCCATGACAGACTGCATATTTTAAAAGCAAATACAAAGAGAATGAAAAGTGGAGCTTCAAGTGATTCCTTAAAGCAGGAAGAGAGAAGCTGAACACTCACCAGGAGGTTGTTGTCCTGTCAATGATGTATCTCTTATGAAACATTTCTGAGTATTTATCTGATTCTGTTTCTTTTTCTCATCTGCTTGTCTCTCCTCCGCAGGAAGTGGAGAAAAGTAGGGTAAGCTTGATAAGTATGGGTAGAGTTAGGGTTTGTATAAAGTTGGCCTGTAGATTTAGGTAGGGGAATGCAGGTGACAGAAAGAGGCCATTCCAAATGTTTAAATGCTCTTGGGTCAGATAAGTGTAGCTTCTCTTATAAAACTCGATTACATTATTTTCTGTCTACACATACATCTATTTTCCATCTATACATATGTAGCTATACTGAAAAATGTTAAATATGTTGGAAATAATATTTACAGGAGGTATTCAATTAGCATAATCTTAAACAACTTCACCTTATTTTGCTTTGTATAACTTGTGCTTATCACCATCAGGCAGAAAACTCATAATAAGAAAAAAAGGGTAGAATTAAAGAAGTGGTACACCGGGAAGCAGTGTATCAAGTTATATATAAAGCATCTAATATTTGCAAAAACAAAAGCGGGGGTCAAATTCATGCTAGCCTAAGAGGGTACAATTCCCCTGACTTTGGTAGAGTTGTTGCTCTTTATGCCAATGGTATCATGGGAGTGTTCTAACTGCATTAATTGATGAGATGATGCATACTATTTTGGGGGGCAATGTAACATGGCACGGCATGACAATGCAAAATTCCAGCAGAGGCAGACAAAAGTGCTGACTCCTGTTGTATGTTATGCTACTTTCTGAAACCTGTGAGAATATTACATCACCTGCAAAGTTCGATTTTAAGACATGCCCTAGAAGTAGTGTAATACAAGAAACCTTTCTAGCGGTGGTGGTTTAAATAATATTAATAATATTAGGTGTATGGCTATTAAATCTATATTGCCCTAAATATGATCACTGTGTAATTGTTAGAATGTATCAAGGAATATCATGGGATAGTTAATACAAACAGCTTAAAAAAAGAGCTAGTCACTTATTAATCTGCCAGGTTTTTTTTTAAACCATCATCTGATGTAACACTCAAAAGATGGGAGTTCAAATCCAGTGATGACAGTAATGTAAGTTTCACAGCGGAAATGTTGGACAATTCAGTGTAGATCCTTGGGTGCATCACACAGTCTGAGGTGACCCAACTTGTAAAAAGTCAATAATGATTTGTGCTGGAGATGCATGATAGGCAGCACTGGACTCTACTCTATCTTGAACTTTCCTGTTTCTTAACCTACCATCTGGCCCTTTTACATGTTTGCATTCAATTTACCCCAAATGACAGAGCAGTCACTTGCCCACACTTATTTCTTATGTCACCTCTAACTTTCTTGCTGAAATTGGAGAAACTTGTCCAAGCACAGAACATGGACAAGGCAAGAGAAAAATCAGTGTCCAGCAAATAAAACAACAAACTATAGAGGGGCCAAGTAAATAATACATATCTTCAATTGCAAAATAGCAGCCCTGATTCAGAATCCAAATAGTTATAATAGTAATCAGAAAAAAAATGTTGCATAACAATAGGACACAGGTATCTTTGGGAGGTGGTCTCCCATAACTCTTCTTAAACATTCTTTAATCCTCTCCACAATGACTCATTTTAGGAGGCTTCCCCAATCTAAGCCAAGGCTCTCAAATTACCTTCCCTTCTCTCTCTAATAGCAAGGCTGAGAAGATTCTTCCTCCATTGTTCAGCTGGTTCACTGATTCCTGGGAACTGAAAGACAATCCAAACTCTTTACCAGCTGCTAATGGCTTAGGGAAACAGACAGTTTTTCTTAGCTATGATAGCTTGCAATACTATAGTTAGCTGGCACCCCTTGAAGAGCTGTGTAGGAAAATATGAGCCTATTGGAGCACCCAGACACATGCCAGACATCTGCTCCAATGCATGCTAATTGATTAATCAAGTCTGCCAGAGCGTGTTAATTAACATGCTCCAGCAGCCTCCGTGTCATGTCTATTCAGTGTCCCTGCACTTCAAAATGGCAGTGGGGGCACTTGAACTAAAGCTCATCAAATGAGCTTTAGTTCAAGTGCCCCCACTGCCATTTTGAAGTGCAGGATGCTGAATACACATGATGCTATGGGAGTTTTAATTACAGCAGCTCTCAGAGCCGCCCTAATTAAAGCGCTCCCCCCACTCCATACCAGAGCACGTGGATATCTGCCGCAAAAGGCACTAACTTTTAAAAGATGATGGTACCATAAACTCACTGCACAGCTCTAGCCAACAGAATTGCCTGGGCACAGAGAGGAGGAACCATTGTGTTTTTTTCCAGGGATGCTGTACTAGCTGCTTTTTCATGCTTCCTAGAACCACAAGGGCCTTTGGGTCAGACTTAAGACACAGCATCCCTCAGGACAGAACCCAGTGTAGGGTCCTCACTTTATACCACACTCCAACCCTGATGCATAAAAACACCTGGCTGCATCTTCTTATTCACTGTGGGCTGCAGCCTGACACCTGCACTGTTTTAATACTTGCAGCTGGATAGAGTCAGTGCATTCAGAGGAATGCTGAGAAGCAGTTTTAGCTTCAGAACATCTCCACTACTTTGCTGAACGTGAGATTTCAGATAAACCTTCTTTCTTTCTCTTTTCTCCCTCAAACCCATTGTTCAGGTCGTTGATCAGAGATAGCATGCTTGCCATTTAGATGGAGAGGGGAAAACATAGAAAGCTAAGGATTAGACGCATATATTTCTTCATCTTTTTCCTTATGAGACCTGGGGATATTGTTGATAAATCACTCTTACATTTTTTTAGGATTTATTTCCGTTAAGTATTAATAATGGAATCTTTTCTTCCAGTATTAAAGTTTATTATTGTACCATGATAAATTCTTCCAGATATTTAAGGTATTCAGTCTATTTTGGTCTTTCCTGGTGCGAAAGTGGTTGTCTTTCCCAAAGGCGGATAACTACCCAAAGTACTTTTAGTATACTTCTACTTTTCTTGTGGATCTAGATTAAGTATCTAGTGAGATAGGATGGCTGTTGGTCAGGGCACTAACCTAGGACTTGAAAGAGCCTTTTTTCCATCTCTGGTGTATTGTAGACCTCCTCTGTGGCCTTATTCACAAGGTCCCTTAACTTTTCCCTGCCTCAGTTTTACTTTTGTGAAATGGAAATATTACCACAACCCTACCTCAAAAGGTTGCCGTGAAGATAAAAACATTCAATATTTAAGGTGCTCAGTCATCAAACTGCCATAAAACTACCTGATGAAATGTGAGCCACAATAACAGACAGGAAAACATCACAAATAATATTTCTAAATTGTAACAGAGGCAGTTAGTTGTTTTAATCATTGCCATTGCCAAGTCAATTGGGACATTACATTTTAATTTCCCACAATTTTGATCTACTTTCAGATTTTTACGCACCAGGGCCAAGCTACTTCTTATGCGAAAGGACCTATTGGGGCAAGTAGTACAGACAGTAGTACAAAAATCCTTTTGCCACATGTAGCAAAAATTTATAGGAGAAAGACACGACCAGCTGTGTAAAGAAATGTGTCCAGGACTCATAAATGGAAAAAAACCAACTAATTCCATTGGAAATAAGGTCTGGCAATTAGGGGGAAAGTGGGCAGGAGGATGGATGGAAATCAGACACAGTAGTGAATGCAATTATGTGGTCAGGCTTGTGACACAATAATGTGTGTAGAGTCTCTTTGCTTTTAATTTATTTCAGGGCTGTCCTACTGGCAGCCTGTCACAGGTTAGATTGTGTCTCCAAGGCTCCCAGCTGGCCACCATTCCCCACAATACGTTGGCTACCAAAGCCATTGTAGTCTCTGGACTCCCTGTCCAGCCAGCCTCCCCTTTTTGCTTCAGGGGGCAGGGCAGCACAGCACTGCCCACAGTGGTAGGGGAGCCCACAGCCTGGGGTACTTAAGAGGTATAATGTAGTGAGGATGCCTATGGCTGGGGAGCTTAAAGTGGGGTGAGGCACCTCGTGCAGTGGGAAGGGGTGGTACATGTAATGTGCAGGCCTGGGGGCCAGGACCGCACTGGTATGACCTCTGGCCAATTTATTTTCTTGCCCATATAGCCTCAAATCTTACCTGGCACAGACATGAACTGAATTTAAAAGAAACTGGTAGCAGGGACAAAGAGAGAACAAAACTTGTCTAAGGAGTGGGGGGGAAGAGAGGGAGAAGGGTGTGTGTGTGTGTGTGTGTGTGTGTGTGTGTGTGTGTGTGTGTGTGTGTGTGTGTGTGTGTGTGTGTGTGTGTGTACCTTCCCGTATATGCCTGTACAACTATTTCCTCTCTCCTAATACCCAAAAGAGATTGGGTTTTGTCCATATGCACAGAATAACCTATAGATGGTCAGCAATATCCTGCATTGTGATTTGGTGGGTTTAGAGGAACATAACTCATTATTGTATATAAAAAGTTGGGCTTTGGAGAGGAACCTTCACATACCTTTTGCTACAGCAGAAGTAGCACCAGCTTTGTGTGGGGACTCATGTCCAGTTGTCAATGTTTTAAAAAAAAAGAGGAGTTGTCCAAAGAAATTTGCATTCTAAGCATTACCACTTCTGGGTAAGGTAGATGAGTATTATCCCAGTTCTGGGACACCTAATGAGGTATTATATGACCTCCTCAGAAAGTGCAATATTTGAAACAGTGTTTTAATCTGTAGTCCTGTAATCTATAGTTTCTAGTAAAACTTTAAGAATCACACATTACAAGATGCTTCCTCTTTTGAACAGAGTTCACGCTACTTATTTTGTAAAAGAACTGACTTAGCAGCTAGAAAAAAAAATGTAATGCCACCTACAGCAGCCTAGGAACTATTGTGTTCTACAGGCACAGCCTTCTCATTTCCATCAGCCCCAAAGTTTAATATTGGGTGGCTATTGTGAATACAGTATCACCTTGAAAAGTATTATCAACAACCTACTTCAAAACTGAATGAGCAGCTTGTATTGGCTTGATTCAGTTTATACTCTCAAGAATATCTTGAAAAGGAAAGGGGCAAAGAAATCTCTTTTTAAATTCAAGCTGAAATCAGATTGTATGTTTTGACAAGATGAGGTTTTTCATAGCAGTATGATTTCCAAGGGCCCAAATTCCTCTCTATATCAGGATCTAACACTGGTGTGCCTGGCATACAGGTTGGTGCTTGGGGCAAGCAGCAGCACTCACAGGCACCTCCTTAGCACACTGTGAAGTGGGCTGGACACGGAATCCTTTCCTGTCCACCAGCCCTCAGCTTCCTGCACTTTCTGGATCACTGGTAGCAAGCTACATGCTCAGTAACTTGAAACACCCGTGCTACTTTTTCTTCCTCAGTTGAAGTCTCCCCTACCTCTTGCAAGAATGAGCCCCTGACAAATTGATGTTGAATATTTTTTCAGGCTTATAATTGGTTATTCTACTCTCTAATATTAATTTTAATCTTCAACTGTTCATTGATTGAAGAATACTGGATGTGGATTGTTAGTTTTCTTCATGACACTTATACTGAAGAATGATTTGGGGAATATGTTAGTGTATATTGATAGTACTTTCCTCCCCCTGTATCTCTTCTACAGACTGTCTATTGGAAAGAGTAATCAATGCTGGACTTCTAGATTTGGAGCTTTCTTGGTCTATGTATTTTTCATATTATTGGTTTGTAAATAAAATAAATTTCCTGCTCGTAAATGTCCTTGTTATGATAAATGTTATAAGGAAAATTATGGAAAAGGGCAACTAACAAAGTTAAAAAAAAGTTAAAGCAATGAGGAAAGATGTGAAGGAAATGTCAGTTTCGTTACTGTCACTTCTGATTTCCTTCCTTCCCTTTGGGCTGCATCCTATGATGTTTCCTGATGCTTGGATAATAAGTACATTGAATCTTAGGGCACATCCACAACCAGGCAAGGACTGAAACACAAACATTTGCAAGCATTAATAAGAACAATGATACCATTCAACTGGCTTCAAAGCATGCATCTATTACTAAGCACATCTTTGACATGATGCACTATGTCCAGCCATAAAATAGAAATATTAATAGCTGATTAGAATCATGGAACATTGTTAGAGCCCCTTTGATTTAATCCATACTACAGGCTGAAGAAGGCTGCAATTAACTGTGTAAGGAAGAGCAAAACCTGGCCCTTAACAAATATGTAAATCTGGGGGCAATTTAAAGAGATTTTCCATTCACATGATCAGTGTGGGGACAACATGGTGGTTTCCTCTCCTGATAGGCATTATATCAACATTAGGCACTATCACTACAAGTTCCTACAAGGGCTGGTCCTAAGATTCAATGCACTTATACTGTTCTCTTTTCTGCCAAAGCAAATCTCACGTATTGACCTCAATGGAATTAGGATCAAGCCCCATGAAAGCAAGTCAACATGCATGCACAAGAGCCTACTTGCAAGCATTAGTCATTCAGATGGCTTAATTAAAAACAGGAAACAAACACCCCAAGCCCAAATCTTGTGTATCTATATCTACGTATGCTTTTGTTGGTTAATTATTTTTTTGCAAGACATTGAAAAAGAAACAATAAGAACTCATTTGAAAATGATTAATTTTATTGTTGTCTTCCAAGAACATATAAACATGATTTTAATGAAATTTTGCATTTAAAAAATAATCAACAAATCATGCACACAAAAGGGCATACATAGACACAGAAGCCCCTTGCTGCTGGGGTGAACCATTGCATGCCAAGTTTCAGCCTGAAGCTAATTTTTACAGCCAAGTTATAAACCTCTGAAAAGAGGGTTTTATTGTGGAAATGCTGACAAAAACATAGTGGTGCTATTGGCTGCTTCTTTAATGAGGCCAAAGAATTGAAACTTGTATTTTGCAATATGTGGTATGTACCATTGTCCTGATGTTCTTGGTTTGTGCCAGAACTACAGGCTTAATTTGGTATTTCATGTTTTTACTGATTTGGAAGGACTAGCACTGACTTTTATTGTTGTGAAGTGTTAGTATTTTTATACAGAATTCTTTATTGGTCCTTTAAATTATATAAATATTAAAAAGGTACTGCTTCGATTTATTTTTGGTGACACTACAGGAGTTCCTGGGGTGCTTAGTCTACTTTGAAGAAGATGCGATATCCACGTGGGGCTTCTAATGTGTTTTCCAGAGACTAGTTTTAGCATCTCTTTAAAATTCCTTCAATAAAACTTACTTTTATTCCTGTTCAGGTGTTTGGTGATAATGTTTACAGGGAAACATCCTGCCAGGAGACTAAGGTAAATAAAAGACAGGACATATAACTTAAACACATCATTTTATTTCTGCTATTTCCCCACCCCTCCCTGCTCCCCATCTCTGCCAGATGCCCCTGCTTATAATTACATCTACATGTTCTGGTAGGTAGAAGTCTGCTATTTTGATTTCATACTTTTGCAGCGTATGACTGAAGAAGCAGAGGTCATTGTACCTGATTTTTGTGCTGTGAGGTGGTCAGGAAAGTTCCATACCTTTTGTCATCAATTGCTCCTGTTTCATCAGCATACTTATTTCTAGTCTCTTACTTTAAAATGTTTCTTTTACTTGGATTTTTTTAGCACATATGAACACTTGTAACAAACCAGGACTCAGCTGTGCAAAGTACTGTATGACCACAGAACAATGTGTCTGTCCTGAAAAACAGGACAGTGTCTGTCCTGAAAAACAGACATTCTAAATATAAAGGGAAAACAGATAGGTACTATACTTTGGCACAGGCAAAACTTTAAGAAGGCCCCATTGACATATGGCTAGTAGAAGATACGATGAAATGCTCTGTTAGACTGAGGCTTTTCCCTATTACCTTTAGGTATACACACATAAAAGATGTTATCTAGTTACAGATGCTCTACAATTACAAATGACTGTTATTGTTTGCTGTCATTTCTGACCCAAAAGAGCTGCCTTAATTTATGGATGTAAGACCTGTTAGACTGAAGTTTTAGGCACAACTCACAAAACTCCACTCCCACTTTCCTCTTCCAGTGGCAGTGGCAAGGGAGCCCTTGCTTGTCCAGGAGCAGCAGACCAAACCTCTTTCCTGCTTCTCTTGGCACAGGAAAGGGGGAAAGACAGGGAAAGGTAGACCCCACTGTTTACCCCAGCTGTAATGACGCATCTGTTTGGATAAGAAAGCAGACCTGTTGCAATCTTCCCTTCCTTTTAGACTACAGGGTTGATGAATTTCCCTACGAAGCAGGTCCTCTAAGCAACATCCCACAAAGGCATGAGGCAGTCTGTAGTCCTCAGAGCTATTGTTTCTACATGACTGCAGTCACTGACTTTAAAGTCTCCATTTGGGTGTTTGAGTATTTCTTTGCAGAAAGCAAGGGTAGAAATTTGGTGGATTTTTAAAAATTAAAACTGAGCGTCTGATGTAATCTCCTACTCCCAGAACTGGGGCCTTAGGCCAGGATGTATAGTGCTCAGGCCTTTATCTAGCCCTGATCTCTTTACACAGGTCACACTCCTGCAGGTCCTCCTGCACAGAATGCAGGCTCCTTTGCCCCAGACTCCTTCCCTGCTCTCTCCCTCTTGGAAGGCACAGAGGTAGAGGGGAGAGGCAAGAGGCATACTGGAGGCAGACAAAGGGCAGACAGAGGCACTTAGCTGTCTAAACATAGAAAGGTTAAGTATTCCAGGCTTATTATGTTTCTACATGCAGCTCCATGAACTGCTGGACTATTTTCAACAGGCTACTAGAGTGGGAATATCTAGGGGAGCCTCAGAGGTGGTTCAGAAGAAAGCTTTCTTGTAAATGGTCTCCTGCCAGTCCCCTCAAATCCATACATATTCCAGAGGACCCAAAGGCTAAGTACAGACAATAAAAAAGCCCAAGGCTGAACTGACTCAGTCTTCACAGGTTAATTTAAACTGTGTAGATTAAGCAAGCAAAGAGACATTAACTTTTGATTCTGGAAATGCAGCCACATGCCCGCAGTGGTCCAGGCCAGAATCCGGGGAGCAGGGAAGCGGATGCTAGAGCATGCCTCCTTCCTGGGCTGGAGAAGACAGCTTGGTCCAAGGCTAGCCTGCCCACACTGCAAGGAGGGGTTTGCAAAGAATCCTGGGATGATGAAGGACAGAGTTAACCCGGATCTGGAGGGGATCTGGGACAGAAGTTCAATAAACTGATTTAACCTAAATCAGTTAAGTCTGATACTACACCCATCCAGTTTTATCTTAAACTGCTTTCAAAATGGCCAAAAACAGTTTATGTGCACTGAACTTCTGTTGTGTTACAGATTTGAACCACTTTCTGATCACTAATACCGGTTTGTGTGTAATTTCTGTCCCTCGCTCAAGTGTTTGTGATGATTTTACTGTCATGCAGCCTATCTTTGTTCCATGCACTTGATAATTACGGACAAATCTCCCCTAGAAGGTGCTTGCAGAGACTGCCTCCAGTTTAGTTTCAACCAATATAATTTAACCGTGCAGGAAGCATGTGATCAGGGCCACCAGTTGGTCATATCTTCTTATACTGTCTCACTGAAATCAATGGAAGTTTTGCCCAAGTACAAACTGAACAAATCCTGCTATCCGTTACACTGGAATAATCCTAGCACATTCAACTCATCTCATTTGCACTGGTGAGTCCATAGTAAATTCAATGATGCTAGTGGAATTAGTACAAATGTACACCAGTATAATACATAGCAAAATCTGGCCTTGAGTAAATATTTAATATACTGGCTCAATATCAATAAAGCTTCCATAAATGTGTTAAATATACTACACTTAATTCTTAACATGATCACAAATCCTTATGTATGCAATGTCAAGATGCATTCCTATTTAGGCACATAAAGTTAAGTCATGACAAGCCTTTCTTTTTTTATTCTTGATAGCACAGATTTTTTCCTGGGAGAAGCTGTGCATCCATAGCATCCCTTGTACTGCAATCTGTACCGTTTCCTGGTACTCAGTACTACCAAAGAAGGTTTCAACAATGAATTCACTATGTCTGATGAGATTACACTAAAGCACAGTAGCAGATATCTTCAACAAAATCCTGACAATGCTAACCCTTAATGTAGCATTTGTGCTTGTTCAGCAATGCCAGGCTTCCATTTCTTTTTTTCTCTGTGTTTTATTTTCTACCTTCTATGCAGGAGGCAGCCTCTCAAGAATGACCTGATGGGTTGCTGCATTAAGATTTGACTCAACCAGATCTGACCCAACCAGCAATACTCAGAATTAGATCACAGTCTCTGAGTGCATTAAGATCTACAACCTACAGTAGCTCCATTAGTCTGTTGAGCCACTAGACTAGCCCTGATTGAAATTACCATTTTGATGCTCTGACCTTCAGATCTCTTAACAAAATAGAAAACTACCTGTCCGGTTGTCCTTTTTGCTGCAATATAGCAAAGTGGCACCGACTGCTAGGGAAGACATTTTTTAACTTGCCTGCAGACCACAGAACAATTTCAGGTTACTAAAAAGATTATGGGGCTTGATTCTTATTTACAAAAAGGTGTCTTTTACACTGCCCTAGCAGACCCATATTAAGGCTCCTATACATTGCTGAAATGGTGTAAAGGGCCTTATTATAAATGACTCCATGTAGTGCATTACCAGGTGCCCAGCAGCAAACGCACTGTTTGCTCAACTGAAATGTTTGTGCATATTATATGTTTTCAGATACAGTGAATCACAAATTGTACTTCCCCCTCCCTAAAAAAACACTTCACTTGTATAGACAGACATGAATGCCTGACAAATATCAAATTCTGATTATATTCCTTACAGGTTGCAGGTGGCAAGACTGGAATTAGGAACAATACAGTGTTTTGAAAGGGCAAAGTAATTGTCACAAAGAGGAGGAATTGTTTCTTAATCAGAATTTTAGAAATAAAATACATGATATCAATATTAATCACCTGGTAAACAACAGTACTCTGATGGTAGAACATGAAAAAATATTTTTTATCTATGGAAAATAAGTGATTTCATATATACCAGCAGGATCAAAAATCATATCTGGTATAAGTAGAAGAAAATCCACTGAAATAAAAACTAAATTAAGTCATATGACATAGATTCATAGATTGTAAGGGGCTGGAAGGGACCTTGCCAGCTCACTGGGTCCAGCCTCCTTGCACTAGGCAGGAAAAACAACTGGGGTTGGGTGACCGCAGCGAGGTGACTGTCCAGTTTCCCCTTGAAGATTTCCAGGGTAGGTGATTGCACCACCTCTGAAGGGAGTTTATACCACAGTCTGGACACTCTAACTATGAAGTTTTTCCTAGTGTTAAACCTGGAACAGTCTTCCAGGAGCTTGTGGCCATTACTCCTGGTTTTCCCCAAGGGTGCCCTGATGAACAGTTGTTTGCTGAGCCCTTGATGTACGCCCCTGATGTAGCAGTAAGCTGCTTTAGTCTGCTCAGCATTCTCTTTGTTAGGCTGAAGAGGCCCAAGTCCCTCAAACTTTCCTCATATGACTTGCCTTGCAAGTCTCTGATCATATGGGTGGCTCTTCTCTGGACTCTCTCAAGCTTTTCCATGTCCTTGTTGAAGTGCGGTACCCAGAACTAGATGCAGTACTCCAGTTGCGGTCTCACCAATGCTGAGTAAAGCGGAAGAATCATTTCCTTGGTTTTGCTTGAGAGACATCAAATGAATCATAGATTCATAGATGTTTAGGGTCCAAAGGGTCCTTAGAAGATCATCGAGTCTGCCCCCTGCCCTGAATTAGGAAGAGGAAAGAGCGCTGGGGTTAGATGACCCCATCCAGGTGCTTGCCCAGTCTCTTCTTAAAGATCTCCAAGGTAGGGGAGAGCACCACCTCCCTTAGAAGCTAATTCCAGATTCTGGTAACCCTTACTGTAAAGAAGTTCTTCCTAATGTGTAATCTAAATCTGCTCTCTGTCAGTTTGTGGTCATTGTTTCTAGCCCTGGTAAACATAGCAGGGAATAGGAGATGCTGTCCCTGCTGACAAATTTGTAGACTGCCACTAGATCCCCTCTCAGCCTTCTCTTGCGGAGGCTGAAGAGATCCAGGTCCCTCAATCTCTCCTCATAGGACCTTATCTCCAGGCCCCTAACCAGCCGAGTAGCCCACCTCTGGATCCTCTCTAGGTGTTCCATATCCCTCTTGAAGTACAGCACCCAAAACTGAACGCAGTACTCCAGCTGCAGCCTTACCAATGCCACATACAGGGGAAGTATCACCTCCCTAGACCTGTTTGTGATACACCTGCTAATGCATGATGAAGTGATCAGTAAAGCTAACTGCACTCTATCACATTGATGACTCATGTTCATTTTGGAGTCAACTATGGCTCTGAGATCCCTTTCTGCTGCTGTGCTGCTTAGAAAGTCATCTCCCAGTCTGTATGTGTATTAGTGATTCTTTCTTCTCCCTAGGTGCAGTACTTTGCACTTATCTTTGTTAAACTGCATCCTATTCTGTTCTGCCCACTTGAATCTGTCTCTCTCTCCAAACTAGTACCAACAAAGAGGCAACAAGATCCTGTGTCACTTTAGAGATGAAAAATAATTATAGTAAAATTCTATATGCAAAATTCACCCTGCTCCCACTACTTCATGAGAATCATATTCACAAAAATAAATAAATCTTTCTAAGTTGTTAGACTGCAAAGGGGTGAAGCAAGGAGACAAAGCCAATTGGGGAAAAGAAAGTAAATTAGAAAGATGTGAATAATGTAGGAAACATTACTGGTTCACAATTGGTTCTGATTTATTAAGCTTATTAATTATAAAAACCAAATTATCTGTTTTGTTCTCATAAGAACTTACCAGCTGTCTTCTTACATTGGAAGAACATACTGAATTATATTTTATAAAATCTAAGCTGTTTACAGATTCTAGTAATTGACACACACACAAAATTAATTTTGAGTAGTACAAAGCCTCCCCCACCCCAAAAGTAGTGTTAGGCAAACCTTAGGATAAGTAGCAGTTTGGTTTAATTCTAATAAGAATTTAGAAGTTGAAAAGTAATGTATCAAACCATACCTGGTGTGCAAATATATCTTAACAGACTTTCTTTTGAAATTTTTAGTAATGAAGATTCTGGTTGGTCCTTATTGATACATACAGTCCTAAGATGAAGGTCTGACAGGTAAACATTCAAACTATCGAGTGGTTTTCTGTTACAGTCTTTGTTTGTCAGCCATGTTATCATGAGGAGGGGGTTATGTATAAAAAAAATAATTTCTTCAATAAATGTATTTATCAAAAAAGAATTTATCAGTAAAATGGAGCAACATTTGTATTATACAAAGGTTAATGGAATTATTTAATTCAAGAGGGGAAACCAAAAGAGAAAGAGCAAGAACCAATACATAGAGAGATCAGCATCAGCAAACTAGCCAGAGGGGTTACATGAATTTCCTCTTCCACAATCCTTCACAATCAATGCACAGGGCAATTTTTAATGTAGGGCAAACTTCTGGTTTGTCCTGCATGTAGAAGAGGACGCAGACCTCTTGTTTTTGCATGCAGACAGGAACCAGTCAGAATAACCATGGAGGGGAGCATGGGTGGATCTAGAATTTTGAAAAGGGAGGTGCACATGATGAGGTGCATCACCACATATGAAACAACACATTTTTTTTCCAGCTAAAAATAAACTAGAAGCTTTACTAATATGCTAGGGACCTACAGATGTATTATTCAGTTTAAGATTGAAGCAAAAACAAATATAACTTAATCAGAATGATTTAAAAGCAGTATGTATTGTTGTGAAATAGGAAATTAATTACCAGAAGTAGTTACCAGACAGCAGAATTACAGAACAAAGGCCAGCTTGATTGGTGGAATAAGACCATTAAAAAGAAGACTGGGTTGTTAACAGCTGTAGAATGAAGAGTTTTGAAGGGACCAGCCAGATTAAAATGATCCATAAAGTCAACTGACTTTCTCAGCACTGTCTGACTAGAAATGCTGCTGCAACTGCCAGGTTTTAAACTTTGGGCGCCACTGCGAGGTTTTAAACTTTGGGCGGAGCAGGAATGAAAGGGGCATCCAAGTGCACCAGTACACCCTCCCTGGATCTGCCCCTGGAGGGGGGCACAGTACCACAAGAACATCAAGGACATCTGAGAAATTCATGTTCCTGTCCAGAGCAGACACATGTGGCAAGCACATCCTGAAGCTTTCTAAGTCATACGGACTGCTGCTGAATATGAGGCCACAGAACTTCTTCAGTTATTTTCTTGTCTTTGCCTCACACTGGTTCAATTTTTCATAATTTTTGCTATGGGTCTGTCATTAGCCTTCTTTCTCTGCCTAGTTGGGGGATGAGCAGAGGATGAAGCTTGGTATCTTTATGTCTGCAACTCAGAGGCCAGAACAGGCTGTATGCAAGTACATCACCATTTAAAATGGCTCTTTAAAATGCTCTCATGTTTTGTTCTTGGAGATTTATTTGCTGTTTTTACTGTTATCAATCACATATAGCAAGAGACTTTTGTGAGCCTAAAATTAAAGCAAAGCAGGACTGTTATATGCTTTTTTTTCCCTGAAAATTGTTTTGGTTTATATCTGAGATTTCTCAGGAAGAGAGAGCACACCATAAAAATTTTATATGTACATTAGATGTTAAAAGCACTGTAGTAAGCAGCTCTGTATTTTAAATAAAACATAAGCACTATATTTTGTATTAGGAGCAATATAGAGTAACCCATAAGGTGCTACTTGTTCTAAACCGGAATAAAGCTCTCTCTAAACCCAAATAAAACTCTCAAGAAGCTGGGGATACTGGTGAGAGCAAGAGCAGTAGCATTGCAGACAGATGGGGGTGAATGAAAAAAAAAAAAAAAAACTTGAGAGAGGAATTCCATGAAACATGGCAGTGGATTATGAACTTGGGCGTAGCCCTGTACTGGGAATGCTGCATCCCAGGAAAGTACATTTTGTCTCGAAGTCCTCTGATCCAAAGTCCATGAGTGTCTTTCCATTACATTTACTGGAATGTAAAGTAAACATTTACTGGAATTTAGGTAAGTTCCTGCATAGACAAGGATACTATCACCCTTCTATCACCCTTTACAATGGTGTAGTTTCCTTCCTGTAGCAGACCAAGCCTGCTCAGTAAGTCCCATGTGTTAAGGGGTGGAAGGGTAAGGCCCTCAACCCTCCTGTTTCATCCCTGCTCTAGTAGGAGCAATCTGCACCACACTTGGGGGTTACTCTGATGGTGGAGTTTGTAACTGGGTTTAACCACGGTCATAGAAAAGCACTAAGATTGAGTGGAAGTACTGCCTTCCTTCCAAGGTTTATTCCCGAGTTTTATAATCACTTACAATGGAGCCAGTAACAGCAGCAAGTTTAGTGAAACAGATATCTAGCTTCAGATCTCAGTGCAATACTAGAAAACAGGATTTAAAAAAAACATGGGCAATGAAGCACTGATCTATACATTTGTAGAGGATTATCCATGGATTCACATTCTTACAGTGTGAATCCATGTGGGTTTATTATTTCATCCTTCACTTAGCCATTGGTGCTCTAGCCTGAAAGCACAAAGCAAGCCTATGCACTACATATCACCTATCAAATTAAGGAATGCTAGTCCCTAACGGGATGAATGGTAGCCTGGGAAGAAGAGCAGAAGAAAATACCATGATTCTGTTCTCAGTTACACAGGTACAAACCCAGAGCAATACTATTAGCTCCTATAGGTGCAAATCCACAGGAACATCAATGTAACTAGACTACAATCTGATCCAAAGTCCACTGAATTTTCAGAGGGAACTTGTGTACAAGATGTAAGGAAAAGTCACAGAAGAAGAGTAACTTTGAGAAACCTCTCAAACTCCAGGACTATAGTGAAAAAATACAGTATTCAGCCCTTCATTAAATATTTTAAGTACCAGGCGCAATTGCCAATATCAAACAAAATCCCCGATGGTTTACCACTCTGCCTTTAGTGCAGTGAATGGAAAGAAGTTAGAGACATATCAGACCATACTCTTCACTACAGTGTTGTTGTCATATCAGGTGACAAATATCACATGTTTCTAATAGTAAAAGCTTAGTATAAGCCAAGTTGCTAGCCAACTTGGGGAAAAGAACAAAGTACAGAATAATAATACCAATGTCACTATCCTATACTGGCTAGCAAATTTAATGAGTGGAACAGGCTCAGAATAGCTAATGTATTTGTCTACAAAGGTTATTTTTTAGCTTTATTCATGACCCTGAAAGAGCAAGAGACTTTGTTTTGATATAACAAGTTATATGTAGGTCACTGGCCAAATAGTTGATCACATGTCAGTAGGAGCACTTTAGGGTAATTTTAACGTCTTTGTTCTTCATCATGTCAAAAATATATAGCATCAAGAAATGCACAGCTCAATTTATTTAAAAAAATGGACAATGCAATACTATAGTCAGTGAACTGAAAGGGATGCATCAAGAGCTTAATAGCGGTTTTACTAGGGAACTGAGGAAATGTGACAGAGGTCATCCACATATAGAAGCAACAGAACAAACAGATAACACGAGACCCTTGTCATCTGTACAGACGTATGCAACATGATCAAGACAGAGTAAAGCTACAGGTGCAGAAGAGTACTCATATAACAATGAAGTGATAAAAGCAGAAAAGCCAAGGCAATGAGAAAAGGTCATGACCACATTTTGCAAATGGTGTTAGGAAGAAATTTCAGAAGGATGTAAGTGATTTGATGATCCATCTTTCAACAGTTTTTAGGTTCTTAAAGCACTTTTATAATTTAGTCAAGAGGTGAGGGTTCTCTTGGCTAGGGACAGACATTGAAAAAGCTGGAACCTGAATTGATTCAATCTTTGCAGGTTAATCTAACCTGTGTAGACTGAACCAATTTGCAGGTGAATAGACTGTCATTTTTAACTCCAGAAATGCAGCCACATGCCTGCAGTGGTTCAGGCCAGAAGTGGGGGGTGCTAGATTGGAGGGAAACTAAACTGAGGGAAAGAGTGTGG
>NW_005841969.1:2454296-2460060 GCF_000455745.1 Alligator sinensis
GGCATGAGTATGACTGGGGAAGGGTTTAAACCCCAACCCTAGCCTGCAGAGACCCCAGCCAGGGTCTGCCTGGAGGGGGAAGGGGGAAAGCAGCTCTTGCCAGGAGTCCCCAGCCCCGGCTCTCTCATGGGCTGCATTCCTGGGCCAGGGGCTGGGCAGCAGGCTGCTGCAGGCCAGGCGCATGGGATGGGGGGGGGGGGGAAGGCAATAGATTGCTGCAGCCTGGTCTGGTCCAGCCAGGCCTTGCAGCCAAGCGGCACAGGCAGCAATTGGCCTGTGGCAGCCCACCCCTCCCTCTCCCAGCAGTGGAATAAACTAGCACGGCGGGTGGAAATAAGACACCTGTCACCCATCGCCTGCTCACAGCGGTGTCAGGCACTCAGGAAGGGTTGCTGTGGGGCAGTCACTGCCTATGTTCTTGGACTGTGGGTCAGGCCAGACTGGGCTGTGGCAGACCATTGCCTCCCCCTACCGCAGCCCTCCCCAAGGCCCCAGCCTTGCTGTGAGCAGGCAGTGGGTGACAGATGCTTTAGCTCCACCTGCCACAATAGTTCACTCCACCACTGCCAGGAGAGGAAGTGGGGAGGGGAGCCATGGTGCAGCTGTAGCCAGCTTGTAAACTACAGCCCCCACACAGGGCTGAAGCTGGGAGGGGGCAAGTGCTGACCCCCAGGCTCCTGGTGCTGCCCCAGCCCAGTCTGCTCTGCTGCAGTGGGAGGTAACGGTAATTTGGGCTCTGTAACTAGCCCTTGATCCTCCCTCTCTCCCCCCCATCCCACAAGAAGGTCACATCCCCCTCCCTGCCCCCACCCTGAGGCCAGCTGGCTGCTCCTCTGAGGGACTTGACCCAGGGTGCTGTGTCAGAGCCCTCGCTGCTGCTGCCTGCAATGGGGGGATTAACCCCTCCCCCCTTCCGTTAGGCTACTGGCATCTGGCTGTCATGGCCCCAGATGCTTGAGCAGAGCCTATTGGTGCCCGCACCGCCCCGCTCCCCCCTCAATGGGGAGATAAAGCAGTACTTTAAACCCCTGCTTCCCTTCAGGCTACTTGGGTCTGGCCCTGATCCCGCTCCTGCCACTGCAGGGTGGGGAGCTGAGGATACCTGTCAAGGGCTGCTGCCCCCTTGCCAGGCAGACTCAGAAGCACTCCAGAGCAGGGTTTCCCACCCCCATCCCTTTCTCAGCCAGCTGGAGTAGTGATAGTGCTGCAGCTAGGGATGAGTGGGGCGTGGCCAACCCTGCTTGGCTGAAATGGACACCCCAGCCCAGCCTAGCCTAGCCCAGGGCTGGGATGCTGCAGGACTCTGATTTAATTTAAACCAGGAAGGGGTCTGGGACACAAGTTTCATAAACCGGTTTGACCCAAATCAGTTAAGTCTGATACTACATTCAACCAGGTTTATCTCAGACAGGTTTCAGCCATTTTGAAACTGGTTTACGTGCACTGAACTTATGTTCTGTTACAGGTTTAAACCAGTGTCTGATCACTTAAACCTGTTTATGTGTAACTTCTGTCCCTAGCCTTTATGATTTCTTTTATTGGACAAATTGTATAGCTGAAAAAGGAGTTATACAAGCTTCTGGGCACAAATTGTCCCTCAGTGGACATGTCTACATGAGATGCTTATTGCACAGTAGGCTTGTATATACAAGTACTATCCTGATGCAGTTTTTTTTACTCCATGGCAGCACACGTATAGATGCTGCTCTGGCTGGTTGGGACACAAATGTGCTTCAGTGTGGGGGCTGTCTGTTATCTTGCCCTGCTCTGAAGCACCCTCTTGCCCCAGCCCCACTGCAACACATTGAGCTGTGGGGAGCAGCCCCAGCCTGGCAGGCTGATCCCCCGAACCTCCTGCCAAGTGGTGCAGCTCTGACCCAGATCAATGTGCTGTAGTCCCAGGCACACATGAAAACATGGTGCCCAGGAGCAATAAGCTCCAGAGTTTATTCAGGGGCATTAATTGCACATGTAGACATGCCCAGTTTTACCAACTGGGCTATACATAGTTTAGGTATGCTGATATACCACAGCTGAGAAACTAGCACTCACTCTGCACCTGTTTGAATGACCCAGGGGCTGCAGGAAATCAGGCTGCCTTGGTTTTCACTGATGGACTATTTAGAAGCATTTTACTGACTGACTAATATTACAGATGTTTCAATTCCAAATCAACCAACAGTTAAAAGAAAAGAAAAAAAAAATCAGTATTTTTCTAAATTAGTTCTGTATTTTCCTTTTTTCTTACTTCCAGTTATAGCATAAGTTTTTCAAATGCCTAAAGATTTTACATATAGCAAGCCTTCTATGTAAAGTTCTTATCTGAACATTTCTACATTAACAAGTCTCAGATATCTCAAAGATGTTAGCCAACCTATTACGTGTCATGTATCTCAGAATAAGAGAAAAGCAAAGCTGTATCTCCACATGAACAACAGTGGAGTTCTCTCAAATGCAAAGCAAATCCCCCTTGTTTGTCAATTATATAAAGCATCGATAGCTGGTACTTCCTTCCAGAAGTACTGGACCTTAATGTAACCAAGTCAGATACTTTCATTGCAACTTTACTTACATAATAAATTGAGGGTAGGTAAAAAGACATATAAAGGTTGTTCAAATAAATAAAAACATCAACAGGTTCAACAAAAACATGGAGTAACTGAGTTGTTTTGTTAAGCATATTTATTAATCTACACACTGGGCACATCTCCACAAGACGCTTGCTGTCCATTAGCCTAATAACACTGCTCAGTACCTAGAGTTACTGCATTTACTGAGTTACTGAGTTATTTAGGCTAATGACACTGCGTAGTAGTGCGTCCCAGCACAAAATGTGCTAATAGCTTACTGCGCAGTGTTATTAGGCTAATGCGCAATAAGTGTTACTAAATAACCATGCGCCAGTGCTACTGCACAGTAACTCTAGGTACTGTACATTTAGTTAATACTTTATTAAGGAAGTACTAAACTAAATGCACAATATCTAAAGTGCATTAATGAACGTGAAGATGCACCCTCTGGGCGCATCTACATGAGCTACTTAATGCCCATTGGAGTAATTCTACTGCAGATTAGTGTGGCTGGCAAAAACTGTGCTTGTGGCCGGGTGGGGGTGAATAACAAAATCTCTCTCCCTGGGGTTCACCTGCCATGGTTTGGAATGATGGAAGAATAAGAAGTTAATTCCCCAATGAGAGAGGATGTAGTAAATCACCCCAGACGCAGTGTGAAGGAGTGAGACAGAACTTACAGTATGGAGGGCTGGCAGGGCTGCAGGTGCGGCCCGGAAAGGAAGGAAAATACCCACCCAATTCCCAGAGCAGCATCTCGCTCAGGACTGATGAAGGGAGGCTGCTCAAAGGTATTTCCGGCCCCGGAGAGGAGCAGAGAGGGGTCAGTTCTCTGCAGGCCGCAGGGAGAGAGGAGCAGCTGAGCGTCTCGGCAGGCAGGAACTGCGGAAGGGCCTGAGGAACGCTGTGGGAGTGACCCTGGGGCAGGCGGAGGCCTGTGAACACGTGGCTAGTGGCAATCTCCAGAGTGAAGCTGCAGCTGAGGATCTGGAGCGAGAGAGTCCACAAGGCCCGATAGAATCTCCAGAGTGGAGTTTTCCAACAAAGGATCCGGAGGAGGGCCTGAAGGAAAAATCTACAGCCACAGGTAGAGCCTTCCTCCACAGGGGGAGACCCCAAAGAGACTGAGCATTCATAGGGGTGCAGGGCAGGCTAGCACACAGCAAAGAATGGACTAAGGACCTGTTTTGCCTGAATCATGGTGATTCAGAGGTTGAGCACCTGATCATGAGAAAAAGGGACGTTGCCAGAGCCTGACAAGAAGGCTGAGAAGCAGCCAGGGTTTTCTGTGATTTCTTTTGCTGTTTATTTTGATTTTTTTTGTTTTTGAGCACAGGCCAAGACCAGCCTCTGGAAGGGTGTACCCAAAAAAGGCACTAGGACACCCTGGGGTAGGGGTAAATAAGGTTACAACAGGCAGCACTGCAACCTGGCTGCAGAAGAATATCATAAACACCATCTGGAGAGGCTAGGCTGGGGTAAAGGGGAGGTTTGGAGCCCCACAGAAGACACAGGGATCAAGACCAGGCAGGATCACAGTGGGCATTGCCTTCTGGGAATATATAGGTCAAAGTCATGGCAGATGAGGAAATGTAAGATCCACTTCCTGGCAGACCTGGTGACCCAGAGCCAGGGTCTACCTTGTTGCCACCTGTAGGCAGATGAGCTCAGGGCAGTACTAGCAAGCCCTGTAGTACCTACAGACATCACACGCGGGATAAAAGAAAATTGGTTTATTGTTGAATTCCCCGCAAGTTGTAGAGAGCCCCAGTTGTTCTCACAGCTCATGGTCTTCCTTTTGTCCTCCACCACAATGCATCCCACTCCCCTGAGCCAGTCAGCTCAACTCCAGTCCCACTCTCTTTTCTCTCTTTTGCTGGTACCAGCGGATACTTTCCTTGTGGGACCTTCTCTCAGCCAGTAAGTTTCTCCTCTCTTCCTCACCTCCTTGCTTCGCCAGTTGTTGTGGTTACCTCCACCAGGTCAGCTGGTCTTATCAGCAAGCTGTTCCAGTGCTGGGTTTGCCACTCCTGGCGTCCCTGCTGTGCCCCAGGGGGTGAAGGAAACCCCCTTCCATGGACTTAAATAGCTGCTGGCTCCTAATCAGTCAACATTCACCAGGGGTGCAATCCCCTTCCCAACTGTGGTTACTAAGTAATTAACGGTGCCCTGTCCCTACCTGACTCTCCCCTGTACTCATAACTTTGTAACAAAAAGGAACAGGGCTGTCCTTGCCCTGTTACTGTGCTAATGTGCTAACGCACAGTAGATTAGTCCAATGAGCATTAAATGTCACAAAAAAGCATTTGTTTGCACTAATGTGCAGTAGCATTGATTACTGCACATTAATGAACATGCCCATTGTGACTCGAATTCTGGCTCAAGGTATAGTAACTGTAAATTTACTTCTATCAGATAAAGATATGGCATGCAGTGTGCAAAACATATATGAAAAGAGATGTTAACAAGGATTACAAGATCATAAGAATGTAAGGCTGGAAGGGACCTCACAATCATTTGGTCCAGTCCTCTGCTGGAGGCAAGATCATTCCCAACTAAGCCATCCCAACCAAGTGCCTGTCCAATCTGCTCTTGAAAACTTCCAAGGATGGAGATTCCACAACTTCATTAAGTAGCCTGTTCCATTGTCTTGGTGGTATAACTGGGTGCATCTACCTAAGATTTTTACTGTGCATTTTACTAATTAGCTGTGCAGTAAGTGTCTCAGCATCTATATGTTTGCCCCTATTAGGTTGGGGTAAACTATTTACTCTGTAGCAGCGCATGTGTAGATGCTGCTCCGACTGGTTGAGGCACAAGGGTCCTTCAGTGTGGAGGCTGCCTGCTGGTTAGCCCTGCACTGAAGCTCCCTTGTGCCCCAGTGAGCCCCTCCACAGCACAGTGAGTCGGGGGAGAAGCCCTGGGGCCCCCTGCCAGGTGGGGCTACTCCATCTGGGCTCCACATGCTGTGCCTGAATAAACTGTGGAGCTTATTGCTCTGAAGTTAACTGCTCCTGGGCACATGTTCAAACAGCATGCCCAGGATCAATTAACTGCAGAGCAGTAAGCTCTATGGCTTATTCAGGCACCATAACTGCAAATGTAGATGCACCCACTGTGGAGTTGTTTTTTCAAGAGATTGCCTTTAGGTAACCCAAGCATGTGCTATTGGTGCTTTGCTTTCCTTCTCTTTC
>NW_005841969.1:2460070-2502647 GCF_000455745.1 Alligator sinensis
CCTGGCCACAGGTCTGACTGAGCAGTACCGGGGTCTTCCTCTCTCTTTCTTGCTCCTTTTCTGTCTGTGGGTGGGGTTCAGCCCCTGTTGGGCTCTGGCCCACCTTAATTTAATCAGGGCCCTGACACACATGGACTCTGACTTTCTTCGAGGCCTTCTGCCTAAAAAGGGGCTGTCACCCACCTCATGTTCCAAAACTAACCAAAAAAGTGGAAAAGTGGAGACATAAAAACCATGGAAGGGGGGAAGAAAAATCACAGGGTACTGTGCTCTGTGGTCTCTGTACCCCTCCCCTCACATCCACACAAGTCTACTAAGTGTTACTAACAAAATGAGCAGAGAAAAACAAAGAAAAAGGACAAAAAGCAGAAGCATATGGGGCTCATAGAGTCCTAGGTCCTCAGGGTACCCACTCCACCAGGCTCTTTCTGGCCCAACACAAGCAGTCTTCAGTCTTCCCTGTAGTTGTCAGCACCCACCCCCCATACCACAAACAGTCCTCAGTTCTCTATATGCACCCTCTTCCAGGGTCATCCCCAAGCACAAAAGAAAAGCCCTTAGTACCTCCTGTGTATTTGTTTTCTCACTCTCTGTCAGCCCAGGTTCCTCTTTCTGGGCAGGAGGTCTTCTGGCCAGGTGTGTTTTGCTATGCCTCCCTGAAGGACTACATCTCCCTTCACTGCCAGGCCCAGCCCCAACAGGAGTTTCTCTCCTATTCAGCCATTCCTGCCTGGTCAGCTGACCTGGCTTCCTGCTCCCCTGGCCCAGTTGTGTCCAATCTCTTTCTCCCCTCTTGCTGCTGGATTCTGCAGCTGGTTCACTGCAGGCTGGGCTTTGCAAAGGTGGGCCCATGTGCTCAGGGCCTGGCATGTCTGCTCTGGGAGCCCCTGCTCCCCTCTATGGTTGAGCTGCTTTCCCCCTTCTATCCAGCTGGGTGCCTCTCTTGGTAGCTGAGCTCTCCTCTACCCTGGCTGCATTGACATGGCCTTTCCTTGCAGCAGGCAATCCTCCCCCTCTCCAGGCTGTAGAAATTCAGGTGTTAAAGGGGTCCTGCTGACTTTCCTCCCCCTTCCCCATAACTGGGGTAGGGCCCCCTGTTACAAGGACCTGTATACACAGGTATACAGCTGCAACCCCCCCAGCCACAGAAGCAACATGGGTGTCCCCTTGAGACATACTCCTGGGATGCTTCCATGTCTTTGGGGTGCCCTTCTGCACCAAAACCCTCTCTGTTGTCTACTGCTTGACTACTGAGAACCGGCTGAGATATTCCAGAGGCCAACTTCTTGGCCTGTGGTGCCTCAGCACTCCCCTGCCAGCTCTTTTCAGATGGGATTCTGCCAGCTAGAAGGATCACACCCTTGTCTGATCATATGCTCAAAAAAGGTGGATTCTCCCTTTCCATAGAAGGGGCAAGCTGGTATGGTCAAATACTCTAGAATCATAAGTATTACTGACAACAATTTGTTTGTAAAAGAAAACAAAAAAGGGTTTATTATAAAAAACAAGAGCAAGCCTAAGAAATCAGTAACCACATGTTGAGATATAAACAGAGATATGAGAATAATCAAACAAAAGAAGGTATCAGAACAATAATCTCTTTTTACCCTGCCTCTTAAATCCAAGAATGCAGTCTCCACTTGAGTTCACCAGCTGGGGGACTCTAGCCTTTTCCTATATCCAAGAAAAACTAAAAACCCACTGCTCTTGAGGCAGGCTTAAGTACATCTGCTTATCTTGCTATTCACATACATCATCTCTTAGATTCTAAGGGGGGCTCACACTAATAATTTCCTTCCTCCTCAAAGCTGCATGTTTTCCCAACTACAAGATTTTCCTGGTCTTATTAAGACTAGGAGAACATGTGCATCCTTTCACACATAGGCAGACACGATTCTTTGGGTAGATGAGATATCTTTTATTAGACCAACTAAATAGTTGGAAAAATTGTTCTTTGCAAACTTTCGGGCACAAACACCCTTATTCAGGCAATAGGGAGAATCTGTTGGTGTTTGTGTGCTCTCCTGGGTAGAATAGAAGTCAATATGTAAAATGCAGGTTTGTGTAAATGCAAATGCATGGCAGTGAGGATCTGGGGGAATGGGAGACAATAGGTAAGAGACAGGTGTGAGGAGCTGGGGGGGAGGAATCTAGAACTGGTGATAGAATGTAGCTGGTAAGATGCAGACAGGTTACCTGGAGTTATCAGATGTCAGGCACGGTATTGTGTGCCATAAATCCAATGTCTATATTTAGTCCGTGAGTTTTTGTACCCAGTAAATTTATGAAGTGAAGATTGTAATCTCGTCTACAAAAACTGTTTTGTAAATTCCCTTCAAGGATTAGAACTAAGAGATTGGAGATAGAGTGGTTATCTTGTGAGAAGTGTGCACCCAGAGGTAATTGGATATTTTTGTCTTTGATAGATTTTTCGGTGTGTGTTCATTCTGGTATGCAGTTGTTGTTTGTTTTCTCCTACATATTTTCCATTAGGGTATTAAGTGCACTGGATGAGGTATATTATATTTTTGGAGGTGTAGGTATAAGATCCTTCCACACATGGAGATTTGCTAATCCAATATACTATCTCTTCCCTAATTTCCCCCTCAGTGTGAAATGTTCTCCCTGTTTCAATGCATTACTCCATGCTAGAATTTTTCCTTTTAAAATGTAAATTCACCATTGTCTGGCCCCTTTGCCTCGGAGCCCTTATGCAAGATGATAAGTCAACAAACCCATCAAATGCTAATACTCAGCAATTACAACTTCTAAGTGTGAATAGGTGAGGGCATTTAAGTTATTACTTTACTGAAACAAGTTTGGCTATGATATAAAGATATACCAAAACCCACAATCTATACAGACACAAGGCCAATAAGGCTGAACACAGCTAGTTGTTACGTAGAGACTACATATGCCATATTAGTATAATAAATTCAAGAAATCATGCAAGACATCTTCCAAACCCCCAGTTCATGACAACCTGGTCTGTAATTCTCTGGATCCTCCTTTTTTCCATTTTTAAAGATGGGCATTATATTTTCCATTTTTCAATCATCTAGGACCTCATCTGACCTCCCTGAGTTCTTAAAGAGGGTAGTAAATAGGGCTGAAATTACCTCAGAGCCTAGGGTGCATCTTATCCACCCCTGCTGACTCAAAAGTTAAGTAATGCCTAACCTGTTCTGCCATTACCCTAGGCTGTGTGACTTCTTCCCTTTCTGCTGCTACATGCAATTTTCATTTGGTAGCTGTCCCTATTTGTGAATACTGAAGTAAAAATAAAGATATTAAATACTTTAGCTTTCTCTGCATTATCTGTAACTAGATTGCCTTCTGCGTTCTATAACGGTCCTATAGTTTCTTTGGTCTTCCTCTTATTCTTGATGTCCTTGTAGAATCCCTCTTTGTTTTCTTTCATATCCCTTGCCAGTTGCATCATCTCAAATCATGCCTTGGCCTTCCTAATCTTCTTCCTGCATGCCCTTGCCATATTTTTATACTCTTCCCCAGAACTATGACCAAGTTTCCACTTTTTTGTTGGATCACTTTCTGAGTTTAAACGGATTTCTGTTGAGCCAAGCTGGTTTCCTATTGCACTTCCCATTCTTCCATCACATCCAGATATCTTGCTCCTGCATCCTTAAAAGGACCTCCTTAAAGTATAGCCATCTTACCTAGACACCTTTTGCTCTCTGATTTTTCTACCCATGGGATCCCACCAGTTCTCTGAGTTTGTTAAAGTCTGTCTTTCTGAAATCCAGTGTTCTTCTCCTGCTGCTCTCCTCCCCTTCAGATCTTGAACTCTTATCATTTCATGGTCAGTGTCATCCAAGTTACCTTCCACTTTCACACTCTCAACCAATTCTTCCCTGTTTGGAAGAAAGTCAGGAAGACCTCCCCCATTACTAGGCCTGTCTACAATATGTATCAGAAAGCTATCCCCAACACACAAAGGATTTCCTGCAATGCTTGTGCATTGATGTGTTTTTGCCCCCCATAATTAAAGACCCTCATGAGAACCAGGTCCTGTGATTTAGAAGTTTCCATCAGTTGTTTAAAGAAGGCCTTTAAGTCTATTCAGCCCCATTCACAGATTGTACCTTCCAGGAATGAGAAGCAATCTGTACATACATGTAGGCAGTAGTGCATGGATGCTCCCTTTGTGTGTATGTGTTTGGGGTGGGGAGGCGGTGCAAAAATAGCCACTGCCATAGCAGCGGCACCATGGCAGTTGGCACTGCTCTAAATGTTGGGGCTGCCCTAGGTGTGGAGCTGCCCTGTATACCTCTATGTCTAGGGTTCACTGTTGAGGCAGACTATGAAAATGTATAAATACCAAGACCACCCTGTCACAGCCCTATGCACTTCAGTTATGCAGAAAGTTTGCAGAGCGAAATCTCTGTGGGTTCTGGGTGACAGTCAGTATTGTCATAGACGTTGGTGCTTATGTTATTTGCTACAGAGAGGAACTGTTGCATGAAGACTTATGCCCTTGCATTCAATCTGCTGGGCATAACTTTTTGGGCACACAGCACTGTGGAGTGTGCTGTCAGGACTTTGCTTCTCATTTGTATGACAGTTTATTCCTATTTGATGTTGATCAAGGCAGCTTCTCTGTTGTATGTAATAAGATGGCAGATTCTGGTTCTTACATTATTGTGATGTGAACCCTGCCCAACAGGATACGGTTACATAATACATCAGTGGAAGAACTGGAAGAAGAAATCAAGAGTCTTATCCCTATCCCTCTGCAGTGCTTCCTATACTATCTTCTTGCTCATACCCTTTCTCTCTGCTATCTTCTGTTTACTTCACCATTCTTTTTTTGGGTGGGGGGTGCGGGGACCATCTCTACTCACCCCTGCTCTCTTCCTGTATTTATAATGGGCCAGATCCTCACCCCCTTATATTTTTTTTTCTTAAATTGCAACCTTTTTAGAGCTTTTTCCCTTATGTTATAGCCCAGTGCTGTGGATGGGTGGGCATGATGATGCTCTGGGCATGGAAGCAGCAGTGTTTGCCAACTATTACTTCCTATATCCTTCCCTACTGTGCTGCTTTGATATGGTCACGGAGGAGGCAAGAGAACAATGAGAAGGAGATGGTGGTGAAAGCTCCTTCTCAGAAGCCGTGGAACTATCTATCAACTAGTAGCCACGGTGATGTGATGGGGCAAATATTGCCAAGATCAAGAATTTAGAAATCATGAGCCAGGCCTCACCGCAATTTTAAATACTAATAGCCATGTGGTTTATATCTACTTTCTGATCTTTTGGGTGTACTCAAACCACATTTGCAAATTTACACCACAACCATGAGTGCTAGAAGCTTATTTTATTTTTCTGAAATAAAATTGGAGACAGCTAGGTAATCACTTGACTCCAAAAAGCTGAGCATTTAAGAAAAACAACATATATATTGTGAGTCACAATGAAATGGGGAGAACTGGCAACACTCTGAAGGGGAATCTCTGTTTGTAACGTTTGACCATGGCAGATAGGTGTTGTCCTTTGGTATTTAGGTAGGTATGTTCCAAAGAATGCAGGCTCAGTTCCTCTGCTTTGGAATATTTCCCATGGTAATCACTCTGGCTATAGCTTGTAGACAATTTTCTTAATACAAGAGCTCTTATTGAATTCTCTCTACCCCTTGGGTAATATTGTATGAATCCCAAAACCTACAGTTGCTTCTTCTTGGCTTATTTTCCCCCCTCCACTGCAGGACAAGTCCCTGGTGTATTGGACTGTTCACAAGGCCTCTGGTGACTTTTTGTCACCTACGTAGTCTGCCTTCATTTCTCTGGTGGCTGGAGCCAAAACCCAGAGCTCCAGGTTTAAGGCTTTGGAAAGCAGTTTTTGTCACTAAGCCACTGTTATATGGAGGATTCTCTAAAAGCACACCTGTATAGGTTACAGTAGTACAGTACAGCTAACCCTAGGCATTCAAGTAGAATTAACAAACCCCAAGAATAATCAAGGGGTTGGCTTTAAAATCTTGATATTTAAATATGCCAAATAAAAGTTAGAATCTTTTTATTTACCTTCTGGTTCATAAACTGTTAAACTACACTCAGCCACATCTTCTCTTTGAAAGTCTACATATTTCCTTTCCTACAGTATGAAGACTGAGATTCTTTTTTGATCACATGCCTCCATGAGCTGGCCTTTAGCAATAGCAACAAGTGTGAGATTCACAATAAGTCAGGAGATTCGGCAACATTCTTAGAAGTATTTAATGATGCTACTACACCTGTGTATATGATGTGCACCTGTAGTCCAAAATCCAGCCAGTTCTATGATCTCAGATGAGGAAGAAAGGGAACATAAGTAGGGACCTACCCATTTCCACAAAATTGGACATTGTCTGTGAAATATAAAAAAACTTAATAAAAATAAAATACTGGCTCAACCTGCTGGGGAGGGTGTGGGAGGGCTGCTGGCATGAAGGGGACTGGTCAGGATGGTGGCTGCCCCCTTCTCCCCTGCCCCTCACCACTGATTGGCTGAGAGGACTGTCTGTCTTGTGGCGAGGGCTGCATGATGAACAGCCCTCTTGCCCAATCAGTGGCAAGAGTCAGGGACACCAGGGCCCCTTGGCCAATCAGAGGCATGTGGGGGCCCTGCCATGATAAGCCCAGAAAAATGGTGGATTGGCCCTCCAATCACCCTACAAAATCAGCACAATTTCAGTAAGTCTGTAAACATAAGGGGCCTTTGTACACGCCACAAAATTGGCCTTTAAAGCGGCTTAAAAGCCCTTTCACACTGCTTAAATGGCATTGCTGTTTACACTGTCAGCAGCGTATTGCACGTTAAATGACTTTGGGATGTACCAAAATAAAACATGTCCGAGGTGTTCTAGTTTGCTACCTTAGTAGTGGAGGGAAGCATTGAGTCCCATGCAGCTCAGGGGCGGTGCAGGCAGCCGGTGTAGGCAGCGCGGTGGCAGCCCATGCAGGCAGGCTCCACTGAAGGAAAAAAAAAAAAGCGACGAGCCTGATCCTTTTTTTTCCCCCACCCCTCCCTGGAGCCTGCCTGCCTGCCTGAGCTGCACGGGGGGGCCTGGTGCTTCCCTCCATGGCTGCAGTACCCCATGGAACCACCTGGGCCAGGTGCTACCTGGGGAGTGCTGCCACTGCCACAGAGGAAAACACCCCTCCCCCACACAGCTCAGGGATCACTCAGCTTGCCAGCAGCTCACCCTCCTTCCCCGCAACCCTGGCCGCTGGAGAGGCAGGTAAGGATTGGGCCCAACCCTTGTGTACACTCCATGTGGGTTTACTTTGGTTTAAATTGAAGCAGGTTTTAAAAAAACTTACTGCTTCAATTTAGGGAGAATTAAACCAAAGTAAACCCCCCGTGGCATGTACAAACAGCCAAGGCTCCCCCATCTGCTTTCTACTAAGGTAGTAGGTAGGTAGCACCCCAAATCTCCATGCACATGGATATAACCTTGGGCCTGCCTCCAATGTGCTGATGCACATATCCTTCAATGATCCCAACACTGGCCAATAGTGGATCTCCCTTGTTGCAGGGGAAACCAAGATGAAGATATATATGCTGGCCCAGCTGCGGGGCATGAGAAGGAACCATACACAATACTGAGAAATATTATATGATCATTTAATTATTATTAGGCTGTTTCATAAGTACATGTATTAAATTATTTGCAGAATTGCAAGATATTGGATGTTTAATCAGGTACTAATGGAGGACTTATTTAGAGCTTTGAGTAAATATAGAGTTTTAGGGAACTTGCTTGGAGATTTGGAATGTTGGATCCTTGGACAGGGATCACTGCAGTGAGGACATGGAAGGTACCCATAGGTGTTCAATATACATCACGTGGTTCTGCAAATTATTTCATCTTCATCTTCTCTGACTATGTCCACATGGATGTTTGGTTCCCCAGGGACAAGTAGCGGTGCCACACCTTGCACTGCTGCTACTTGTCCTCGGGGAATGTCCATGCCGCACGTGCTTTGGTACCACTGGACTGGCCCCAGCAGTCTTACCTGAGGTCCTAGAGGACTCCTGGGGCTGCAGCAGCAGTGATTCTGCTGCACAGAGCCTGGCCAGCAGCTGCAGCACAGCTCCAGGCGATCTAGCTCTGCTTTTGAGCAGCGCATATTGTCTGTGTGCGCGTTGCTCTGCTTTTTTTTTTTCTTCTGTGTGCTTTTTGACCTCTGGATATCCAGGGGTCAAGGAAACCCAAGGGAAAAAAAAAAAGCAGAGCAGTGCACGCACAGGCAGCACTCCTTTGCAGCATGAAGAACATCTGAATGTCCAGAATGTGGTGCCTCAAATGAGTTTGCAGCACCACATACTGCATGGCCACACTTGTCTGGATGTGGCCTCTGAGTGCATGTGTGCATGTCTATTCATTGCTTATATGAACAAGATTTCATCATTTGTATGAGTCTACATGTACATGTATATTACAGAATTTCCAACACTCAACTTGTGGTATATGTGTATACACATATTTAGAGCCAAATACTACACACATTAATTATTTGACTTCACTGAGGAATACATGTGTGATAATTGCAAGGGATAACTGGCCCATACAATGCTTGATCATGTACAAAGTGTGGGCACATTTCTTAAGAAGAAATTGTGTTATCATTTAATTATAATCCATTTTCAGCTTTTGCTGACAGTCTTTCAATCAAAAAATTAAGAACTAGATCTTCAAAGCATTTAAAAAAATTCATCCCTGTAAACTTCTTTAAAGAAATTAATTTGGCATATGAACGATTTACTGAAATAAAAGCCAGGGGAAGTAAACAGGAATACAAAACATTTAAAATAATTCCATAAGAACCATGCCACTTGGGTATTTGTTACCTCTTGTAGTTGAAAGACTCTGTTATAATTTGTGTATAAGCTATGTTGGTTTTCTGTGGCAGGTTTTGTACATAACAGCGAGTTTCTGGATCTTGTTAGCTCAGGGCAAAAAGTCATGCTTTGGAGCAGTTGCCCCAGCAGGAGGATAAAAGATGATGGTTGGTAATTACATCAGTTTTGCACTGTTGAGCAGATGTTCTTGCAGATAGATTTTGGCTGGCATTTATAGAACATCACTAGTGAATCTCATGGTAGTGTCAGAGGACTGCTGCTACAAGTGGATGGTGCTGCATGCTTGTAATAAAAAGATTATGAAGGGAAGGACTGAACAGAAAGAACAGCCATAGCTAAACTGAATTTTTAAAATACTGTTATTTCTAAAATAACTGACTTTAATCATGTTTAACCTGAATGTAGCCCAAAGGATTTATGGTCGAATTGGGTTTAACAAAAGGATGAATTTGCATGTGGTCTTGTTTGCCATTTTCCAGGGAAGGGCAAAGTGTTGTATGCAAATATAGGAATGATGGAGCTTTAGGACTGAGGAGGAAGAAAAAGGAACAGTCATAGTCAAGGATGCATTGACGCCATATACGATGGACAGCAACTTGAAGAAAATAATGCAATAAGCAGAAAAGAGAGAGAGACTTGGTAAAGAGAGGAATCTAAATCATGATCAATTATCATGAACACAATAGTGAGGCACTTGATATGAATTTGAGTAAACAGAAAGCCGTGACATTGATGCAGGTGCAATTATTGCTCAGGTGTTAAGTAATGAACCTTCATCTCACCTCTGTTAGGTGAATGATCATCCTCCATTTAAAGTAACTTACCCAAGGGCTCATGGCAAGTCACTGGCAGAGGCAAGACTAGGGCTCATGACTTCTGACTCTCAAATAAGAGTACTTTGAGGTAGAACTTTTTTTTCCTAAAAATTAAGAACAAAGTAAATGTCAGAGTTGTAAAAAGGCCACATTCTTGAAAATTCCAGCTGATTATATGAAAATACAGTTCTTTACTTCTTTCCAGAAAATAAAAATCATGTCCCCCCACATCTCCTTGTATGTCAAGATATGAAAATATCCTTATACCAGTGAGGCTTAATTTCTGGTTTGATCACACCATAGGTATAAAACCCTTTATGTGAATAAAGGGCTTTATTCATCAGGATGATGATAAAACAATACATATACAGTTAGATTAGAATCCATTCTCCTTCTTGTTTATAAGGATGCTGACTTTAAAAATTCTTACTTCCTTAGGCAGAGGGAACAAGTAAAAAAAAAAAATTAATTAAAACCAATCCATCCCCATTAGCAGGTTTCCATTTGCTGCATATAATCTGAGTTTCTCTTGCCAGTTTCCACAACAAAGAAACAAATGAAGTACAGAATATCTGCCTATGGGTTAATGGATGTCAGTATGGAAATGGTGACCAAAAATATGGAAATGGTGTCCCTGGAATCAAGATAATATCTGACAAAGTGCACCTCAGAATTAGTTAGTCACCAAAGTGTAACTTTGCCCTACCTTCTGCAATGGAGATAGTTACCCTGTGCTTTGCTTTTCAGATCTGAGTGTTCAAGAAAAACATTTGGCTGTGTATATGTGCTAGAGAAAGTTACACTAGTTAAGGTGTCCCTTGTGAGTGCATCTACACATGCAATTAATTTGAAGTAATAAGCTCCGATGCTTAATGCACCAGAATTTATTGCTTCCGGGTGTGCTGTTTGAACAGCATCTACACATACGCTGCCATGGACTAAAAAACTCCATAGCAGGGTAGTACTCGTATGTAAGGGAGTATGTACAAGCACTATCCTGCTGCAGAGTTTATTAGTTTACTGCAGCCTAATAGCCCTGCACATGTAGATGTGGAGATGTTTACTGCAGAGCTAATTAGTTTACTGCTTAGTAAAAATCTCATGTAGACGTGCCCTGTGTAAACAGACTTAGTTCTCAATGAAGCTGACAGTTTTTTAATCATTTACCTGTTCCTAAATTCTTTAGGGAATCTTCTTGCATTCACCTCATGCAAAGAGTTTCAATGAGAAGAAAAACTAGAGTGATGAACACAAAATCAAATTACTAATGTATTAAGCATCAGGAAAGAAGATGCAATATTCAGAATTGCAGTGGGGATGGACAAATTGTTTTCAGTTCAGATATAAACAGCAGCAACACTGACAAGAAAATCAAGCTAATCTACCTTTGTCCAATATCTGAGTTGGGTGATTGTCGGGACAGAAGCTCTAAATTATTCTCAGAGAAAGAATATTTAGTTTAACAAAGTATTGGTTCAAAATTTAAAAAACCCAACACTTTCTGTGACTGTCCATGAGGTACATGTGCTTGGACAACAGGAAGAAAAGATTTCCTACTTGAAGTCGATAGTAACATAGCAGACATTGCATCCTTCACAAGGAGGGGTCCTAGAATCTTCCACCTGGACAATGATTTGTGACTTCTCAACAGCAAAGAGTGTCAAGTCAAATCAGTGTCTGTTTGATGCAAATGCTATTAACTTGTATGTGATAAGGCATTTAATTTTTATGGTTTTGAATCCCTTTTGTTGTGATCCTCTCATGGTTTTTCCTTCCAACTGGTGCCAGTTCTTCATTCTACCTTGCACATTGCCAGTCCAAGTTAAAAAATACTGAGAGATGCAGTGGAAAAAAAGCTAGAGAGGATGTGTTAGTCTGGGTTTCCTGAGAGTTTATGGAAAGATATCATCTGCTTTTCTTAAGTGCCAAGGGACAGTGTGCAGGGTACCATACTGAAATGTATGTAACCAAAAGAATTTAAAGAAGAGGAGAGAGAGGGTAGAGAAAAGGAAACATACCCTGTTTTTTCCAAGAGTTAATTGAGATATCCCTGATTTGTATCTTATATAATATCTTTTATACCATGTGGTACAGTATATCAAACATACCATAACTAGCTGTACGGCCCTGTCTATGGAGAAAAATAATAAATAATATCTCTGCCCCTGCCCATATTGTAATAAGTCAAATGACAGAAAAACAAATGTCACTTATTAGAACATTGAGGTTTACCGTTCAAGTGATTAACTAAGAATCGTTTGTATGATTAAATGCTGGAAAATAATTTGCTTTCACCATGAACCTATAGCATAGATCTCATTACACAGAAGTGCTGCATATTAGTTGAAGCAAATTAACATTCAAACACTTTCTGGAGAGGCTGCTAATCACAGGCTGTTAATTACTGTCATTACATTAGACTGCTGAGGAGACTAACGAAGGAATCATTCTCATGATCTTGGTATTTGAAAGTGATCTTCACCAATAAAAACACGTCAGACATACAGAAATTGCAAATTGCTGAATTTGCTGACGCAGTTGAAAATTCCGCTGACTATAAGTACCGGCTAGTGATAGATGCATTCTTGACACAGTTTCAGTATTTGGACTTAGGAAATAATGAGTATCAATGTCCTAGCAAGGGAATATGCAAAGATGAAGGAGCCCTTTGTATCCTTAATTAAGGAAAGTAGTAGCAGAGCTCGTTCACAGATAAGTGACTGTACATAATAATCATGTATTTATGTAAGGGACTGTTATTCTATATTACTGTAGCAGCAATTAGATTTTCACAAAGCAGTTTTAATAAAAGACCTGCTTACATAATGAATAAACAAAACAACTAATTTTCATGGCAGATTAATTATATGCTGCTTTAAAATGTTCAGAAGATTAGGCTAAACATATAGGTCACATCTACACGTGCGCCTTAATGAGCATTAGCCTGTTTTAATGCGCACTAATGTGTCTCTAAAAAAATGCTTTTTAGTTAATGTGCATTAAAATAGGCTAATGTGCATTAAGCATCACTTAAAAACTGTTGGCATGTTTCCATGTGCTCCAGGAGGTGTGAGGGGGAGCTTTAATTAGTGAGCTGTGCTAATTTAAAGCACCTGATTGTCATGTGCATCAGCATCCCTGCACTGAAAAAGTGGTGGCAGGACACTTTGAACTAAAGCTCATTTGATGAGCTTGAGTTCAAAGCACCCCACCACCATTCTTCAGTGTGGGGACGCTGATACATGCGATGCTAGAGTCTGCTGGAGCATGGTAATTTCCACACTCCAGCAGATATGATTAATCAAGTCAACTCCAACACACTGGATTTCCAGTCTGTCAGAGCAGGCTCCCTGCATGTGTATAGGAGCCTCGTGCTCTTTTGTTAAAGTGCATTAAGACAGGCTAATGTGTATTTTCCTGGAACCTGACAATGGATGTACTAGATTTAATGCCCATTAACTAAAGTGCATGGATGAATGTGTAGATGTGCCCATAGAGCTTGATTTTCACCTACATAGGTATGTGAGTGGCAAGCCTAAAAATGCATGTATTTTGTAACTGTGTGCACATATCCACTACATGCACGCACAAATGAAAGGACAGATGTCCATTTGTAGAAATCAGGTCCATAGATTACCTCTGTTGTAGTGTGACCCAGATTTTTATTTTACTCAAGAGACTTAGTATAGCAACCTAGAAACATTCTAACCAAGAGAGAGTTGTTTTGAAATGTCAGGTCTTTGTTCAGAGAGATGTAACCCTGAAGATATGAAAGATCTCTCCCATAGAGTCTCCTTTCAGTCGGGCAAGTTTGGTGCCTTGTAAATAAAATTAACAAGGAAGAGCTGGCTGATATGTGACAGACATTTTGCCTATGGTATATAGAATTAATATACGTTCTCTCCACATTTTTACAAGCTGTTCTTCAAGTTAAAATGATCAACACATTATTACTTCATAGTAATCCCTAATGCTGTAATATCTTAATTCATCAATATTTCTTAACAAAAATATGCTATCTTAATTTTCAACACATTTTCAGGTCATGAATTGTCTGTGAACAGAAAAAAATATTTAATGTATTCATTATTAGAAGTGACTTATGCAATAACATGGGGAAATATTTTTTGGTTAGCTGCTTGCTGCAAATACTCATTATTTCGGCTGAAGGCATATACTTTTTTCCCCCAAAATACTCAAGTTCTGTAAGACCAAAGAAGGGACTTCTTTTTGATTGTATCTCAGAATCTTGGAATGGTGAACATCTGAGGAAAACCTGATTAAGATAGTTGTATGCTGTAAATGTTTGGCAATTCAAAAACTCAATTACATTTCCAGGAATTCCAACCTCTTGTCTAGTGTTATGGGTAACTTACAAACGAGGGGTATGTTGGGAACAAAGACTTATAAAATTAATTTCAAAGAAGGATATGAATTCATTAAGTCCATCTTCAGGGCAAATATTTGTGCTATATTATTTATGCATTGCTTACTGACAAGAACAAATTAATAACAAAACCCTGCCCTTGGATATAAACATATAACTCTTATTGTGTCCCTAATTAACTTAATACCATTTCTTTTCTATAATTGATTTGGCATTTCTTCAAAGAGATTATTTGACGTGAATTATGTGTTTTCCTGGCTATACGGGAAACCTACTACTTCACCCGCACAATGTCCTCCAGGATCTAAGGGGAGCTGCGCTTAAGAGTTGAGACTCTTAGCTCATTTTTGTCTGAGAGAGTTAGAGTAACAGAGAAGTAGTTACTTTCAACTGATCTCTGTGGAGTTAGGGTCAGGTGATGTTGTCATGATTTGACACTGTACCCGAACTGCTTTATTATCGAGTCTTTTTGCTCTGTAAGCAATATTCATCCTGGCAAGCTCATGAAATCTGGGGGACCTACATAATGCAATTATATTTAACATCTTTTATTTATGATATTTCTATTAGATGTTGTAAGCCTTGTTGAGTAGTATATATATCTAAGGCTCATTTAAACCCTGATGTAAGCAGATGCAAATTGGTTGAAGTCAACAATTTCACACTAAGGTTAAATTTGGTTCACAGAATATACTATCTACCTTACTGAAAAAGAAAGGCAAGAGAACAAGTGTAACTGTCACGTGTATTTAAACACCATCAGAGCTGGGTATCCTGAGGTAAACCTATGAACCCTCAATTCTTTCTGAACTCAGTGATAAGGCAGCATATAATAAGCAAGCACATCATAAGAACACCAATTTATTATATTCTCACAGAAGAAAAATACACCCAAAAGAATGTTTAAATCCACAAAAGCTTGGAAATCCTGGGGAAATCTGTATTACTTATGCCCAGCAGGTTAACTTTGGGACAGCCTTATGCATGATAAGCTGACACTCTTGTAACTAGTTATTAAAGATTTGAGCAGGAAATCTGACTTTGTTCTTCTGATTTTAAATTTATGCATTTTATTTCTCCATCCTAAGTGTTCCTTTGCACATAGCTGGCTACCCTTATTAACCCGTTGATTTTGACCCATTTCTCCACTTTGAGATAATTTTGCATTCTAATCCTGTCCTCCATAAGGCTTGAAACCCCTCCCTGCTTGATCTAGACACAGATTTTCTGTGTACCTTCAGCTGTACCATACTAGTTGTCCATGAGAATATTGAGTAGACCTGTGCTCAGGCAAACCATTTCAGCCTCCAACTTACAATATCCCCAGGTCAACAACAATCTATTAACTATTCTTTGGCTGTGTCTACATGAGATGCTGACTGTGCAGTCATTACTGTGCAGTCATTTACTACTTGTATAAGCAAGTACTAGTATACAAGTACTAAATGACTGCACAGTAACCCAAGTTACTTTGCAGTAGCACCAACAAAGGTCTTTTTTGTGATGCCACTATGCAGTAGTCTAATACTCTGCACAGCAGCATCACTGTTCTTGCCATACAACACCATTGCGCAGTCAACATCTCATGTAGACATGGCCTTTGTGATTTTTTTTCCCAGTTGTGCACCAATTTTATGCTATGACTTAATCAAGACAATGTTTTTCCAGTTTGCTTATGAGACTGTTATACAGAACAGTGTGTCTACAACATCTCACTTAATTTACCGTCATGTATATAAGAATACATGTCTATTCTAGCATTTGTCAATGAGGACAGTAGTCATATAGAGAAAAGAGTTAATCCAAATTCCGTCCTTTCATCATTCATTTCTAGATGGAACTCCTTTTCCTTTATTCTCGCATTACTAAAAGGTATAATGTTGCACTGCAACATGTAATATTTGCTGTAGACACCAAAGAAGGAAGATTTATACATACTATTCTCTTACATATTTGCCTGCTCTGGCCCAAGTTATATCTATCACTGCCAAACTATCAACAAACATCAGAGATATGAGCAAAACTTTTCCTTGCTGACTTATCTTTATGACAGGAATGATCACACTCCATTCCCTCACTAAGACACTTGCTTGGTTGGATCAGCAGCGCTAAGGATTTGTATATGGCAATGATTCACAACCAGGGTGCCATGGCACCTAATATCAACACTGTTAGGTGTGCAAAGACCTAACACATGATTCACAAGATAAACCTAGATTTTAAATAGGAATCCATAGTGTTGAAAACATTCTCACCTATTGTGGTCTTCCTGAGTAGTTTGTTCTATTCATTTTCCACTTATCTATTCATGTTCTACTAATTTCTATGGGAGCAGTTGAAATCAGAATAGCTTCATCAGAAGAACATCCTATGATGCTTTCTTCAATATCAGGTCATTTCTATTACTGTGGAGCCCATTATCAAGCCTTTGCCTCTTAGGTGGATGATAACTAGGTCTGGATGGCTGTGCAGTAGCCATTAAGGGCATAGCCTGATCTCAGGAATCTGCATAATTGCTGCCCATCTGATTTGGACAGTGCTTCAGTTAAGTCCACGTTATAAGCCTTGAACTGCCCCTTTTCATGGCCAAAACACATCACCATGCTTGGCAGGCCATGTGGCTAGCAGAGCTTCTGATCCAGATGGAACCAAGAAGGAGGATTAGAAAGCTGAGTGAACATATCAATGCAGATGTAACAGTCTGCTGGGGTTATTACGCCTCCAAAGCAATCTGAGCCCCATCTGTCTGTGGTTCATTTCTGCCACAATCACTAATGAGACAGCTCCAATTTAAACAGAACAAGGCCTTTAGTTTCCTTTAAGAAATACCATTAGTGCTGACCACTGCAAAATACCACCAAGTATTTGTATGGGGCCAAGATGGGACTCCATCTCTTCATATAAAGAGTGAACTTCCTACATGGATTTGCAGCAGAGGATCTGAGGGGCTTACTCAGCTATGGATCAGTCAGTCCTACTTGGATCCCAACTTACTGTCTTGAGCTCTACCTTCAAATGCCGGGGCATCTCTGCTGCACTGAGAACTTACATTTCTGAATTCACTTGGTTCCCACCCTTTTGTACAGTCTCCAACACTTCTACAGGTTTTCTGGGCTGCTTAGTGGTCTGGCCCTTACCTGCACTAAGTAATAACCCTGATGCTATGGCTGCCATGATAAGTGGACAGCTAAACAAGATGGGACACATGCCTGGACATTATGACTTCCAGAAGAAGTAGAAAACCTTGCTGTTCTGGTTGCTGTCCTTGTTGTCCTCACTTCAACTCTCCTTAGAGGACTTCCATCCAATTAACTTGCTTTGCATACCTGTCTTCATAATAGAGGTTAGTCATAATGGTGCTAGCTAGACACCTGGTGCACCATGACACTGTTCCCCCAGGATAGTAAGGGTGAGAAAGAATGAGGAAATATTTTCTTCCTCCTTTTCATCCACTCTGATGTGCTTAAAAGGCCAGGCTGAATTACCTGGTAGCACAGAAAAGTAAACTGAACAAAACGTTTATTTTACTAGTACAGGGCATTATATTAATAAACAGACCCAGACTATTCATAACTTCTGGATTAAATACTACTTAAATACTATTTCTTTTTTATGTATTTCAAATATGCAGATTGCAGATTGTAAATTAAAAGAGGGAGTTGCAAGATTTTGCAAGATTTTGAAATATATTAAAATATGAGATATATTTGCATGAACTAACTGGTGTATTGATGATTCCAGTGCTGTCTCCTTACAGAGTTCATGTATTGAAACACTGTTGTTCTCAGAGTAAAGTAATGCATATTTCCTATCATTAAATGTGCTTCTTGATGTTATATAATTATCCAAATTGTTCTCAATAATAAATCTACTCTTGAATAATTAATTAAATAACTGTGTGCCTGTTAATCTTATTAACATCTGTTAATACTTGTTATAAAGGTGGGTGACTTTCCAATATGGAAGACAGGTGAAATGTGATGCCAGGATTGCTGGGGAGAGATAAATAAGGGTGCTTTATTTATAGTCTTTTTAAATGTAAAGTCCCTTTGAAGTCACAGAGATTTTGTCTGAGAAAGGAGTTAGGATCATGCCCAAAATGCTGAGCAGAGCAGAGTGGAGACTGCAGAGTAAATGATCAGCAGTAAACACAGACAGAATGCTTTGATCAGCTCAGGGCACTTTTCAAACATACACATCAATAACAATTAAAGCAGATTATAAAAAGGCAATAATAGATACTTATGTCTTAATATGATTTAAGCCAGGCTAAAGAGGCAAGCCAGATTTTCCTGCCACCTCCATGAGTTTCACATTTGTTTAAATCCACTTAACCATATTCTTTTTTCCTGTCTTTAAGTCTCTTTCCTGGATAAAGACTGTTATATAGCCAATCAAGAACTGTGGAGTAGGGCATCCTCTAGTAGAGTGTAACTAGTATCATAGAATCATGATGTTGTGATTCTAGAGGATTTCCCTCCACCACAATTCTTGACTGGCTATATAACAACTATTATAATGGCTCCTCATAGCAGCAGTTTTTACTGTGTTTGGTTTATTCCCCAATTTATGTAATGGCCTCTTTTGTCTGGTGTCAGCTGTGATGGTTTAGAGAATGCTTGATTCTTGGAATTGCTTGGGATTCAGCTCTGGAGATGAGTTTGCTGAGAATCTTAAGGGCACAAAAACAGCAAAAAGCTATCTTTGCTAACTTAAATCTTGCACTGAACAAAGCTCAACCAGACTAGAGAATCTGGACCACTGATTTCAACATCTAGACCAATGGAAGAAAGATCACAAGAGGGTTTCCAACTGAAAACTTATGGATGATCCATAAAAAACAGCATAAAATCACGTGTCCATAAATTATTAGACAAAAATAATTTTTGCCTCTGTAAAAATAGGAAGTCCTGAGCTCATTTCAAGATTAGTCACTTGAATGAATCTACAGTCAAGGCAATTATCAATGCTGGACAGAGATAGCAGAGAAGTGTTGTCTAAACAGGAGCACTTGGTGCATTGAACTGTCTCACTAGAGCAGTGGTTTTCAGCCTGTGGTCTGCAGACTATGTCTAAGGGGTCCACGAAAGATTACTATGATCAATCAAACATATGTGAATATCCACACCTACAATTCAAAGGGGTCTACACCTCCATTCAACAAGTTTTAGGGGTCTGCAAATGAAAAAAAAGATTAAAAACCACTACACTAGAGCCTCACTAGAGCCTCTGTAGTTCCTTGTGGCTGGGATGGAGCTGTGGGGTTGGGAAGGAGGAGGAGGTATGCTGGGGTGGTCATCATGGTATGGGTGTCAGGACATGGGGTGAGTAGAGGCAGCAGGGTATAAAACCATTGTCTCAGTTACATGGGACTGCCAACCCAAGATCTATTTATTTTTTATTGAATGTAAAAACATGTGTCAGTAAAAAAAGTTTGTCAGTAAAATTTGAAGACTGTCAGTAAGAAAAAAAATTCTCAAATTGGCAATCCTGGGTCACAATAAAACCCTGAGACTCTCCTCTTCATGGTAGTATTTTTCAGGGAGATGGAACAGCATAAATAAAATATCTTTAACTAAATATATAGTTGTAATAGTTGCAAAAGCTTTCAATGCTGTTAAGATAGAATTATGTACTCACAGTTTGTATGAGTAGCAAATTTTCATCTGTAAGAATGCACAGCCATGTGAAGCCAGGTGTAAAAACAAAAAAGTTAAAGATTTTCTGGAAGATAATGAAATACTCTCAGCACTGGAATAAGAGATATGCTCACAATTCTTGGCTGCAGGGAGAATTTTGGGTCTGGAGTTCTACACAAACTGCAGGTGCCTGAAAAATATCAGGAGACCCACAGAAAATGGAATTACAATTAACCAGGCAGATATACATTTTGAAGCAAAAACCACTTCAACAATGTAAGAAAAATATTAATATGATGTCTCAGCAGTCTGGCTTGATAGGACAGATGACAACCTGGAGAGGTTTCTTAATCATCTCTGAATAGAGAATTTAACAATCTGATAAGCAAGACCCTAGTACACAAGCCCAGTGTCAAAGGTGCCTTTAAAAATAATAATTATGAACTCTGGAAATTGAAATAATAGAACTAACCCAGAAGTCAAAGAAAAGAGATATTGCCACTTGTCCCAATTAATGACAGCTCCCTTTTAACAGGTTCAGATTACAAAGGCTAGGTATTGCAAGGGCAGCAATGTAATATAAATGGTGACATGAAGGGGCCATCAGCAATCACATGATACTGCAGATCATGAATACAAATAAATCATGCTGAATTAACAAATATAACTGCAACCCCCCAAAAACTTTAGACTATGGTAAAAACATCACCCCGCAAAGAGAAATTTGCATCCGGCGTTCCAAAATCTGTAATTCAAGCATCCAGTCCACAAAAAATCTCATATAAAAGCTAGGACAACTAAGGGGATGGGACATGGGAGATAAGTGATGGTGGTATACTCAGGTCACTGTTGATTCATCAAAACTATGTTGATTCATCATATTTCAGAGCTTGATGACACAGTAGCAACTTGAGGAAGGAGGATGAGAAGTATAAAAAGCCTAAGCAAGAGAGAAAACCACTGCTTGTTTCACATGACATCCCAACCTCTCTCACATGTTTGCAAGACCTTCATTTTCACTATGGGAAGCTCTCTCAATCAATGGCATTTTCTTTATGGCAGTCCCACTCTCTGTCTTCAAATACTTCCACAGCTCTTCTTTTGTCAACAGAAAGCTACCAGTATGCCAGTCACAACCTCTGATCTCTTACAAGCAATTCCTTCCAAAGGCTCTCACTGACTTTCACACCACTGGCATGCAACATCAATCTTTGCACTCAGCTTTGATCCACCAGCTGCCTTCAGTGTTTCCCAGCTGAACTGCTCCATGCCAGTACCTGATTCTTTGGTAACAGCATTCAAAAGTTCTTTGCTGGTGCTTTTCTGTTCTTAGACTCTCCAACAAAACTTAAAGTAAGGCTGTAAAATGATTAAAAAATGTGATTGTGGTTAGTTGCATGATTAAAAACTTAGTCGTAATTAATCATGATTTTAATTATACAGCTGAAAACTCAAAATTATGTGCAGAAAAACTCAAAATTATGCAAAATTATGCAGCTATTTTGCATGGTTGGGGTAGGTGTGGGGGTGTGTGTGTATGGGGGAATCTGTGAAGGTGTGGGGGGTTGTGGGTGTGAAGTTTGGAGCCTGTGGCGTGGGGGGGGGGTTCCCCAGGAATGTCTGGAGCCCAGAAGTGTGGACCTCTGCACATCCTGGCAGGATGCAGGATACTGTGGGTCAGGAGTGAGGGGCAGGGGCAGAGCAAGGGCATATCACTGCCCCCTCCCACAATCATATTAACTCCCCCCCCCCCCCCACACACACACACAGGTGTCCTCTTTTTTTAAAACAAAATATGATAACCCTACAGAAATGCAGCCCCATGGCGTGCAGAACAGCCCCCAGCTGATAAGTCTGTGGAGGGCACCGGGAAGGGACAGGGGGAGAAGGAAGGGGTGAATGGGACCCCAGGGCCAGGGCTGGGGCAGGTTGCAGGATGGAGCTGCAGGAGGCTTGTCCAGGGGTGTGGGGGAGGCCTCCCCACTTCACTCCTGGGGCAGGCATAGTGGCCAAGTGTCCCCTGCATTTGTGCATGTGGAGATGGGCTGGCTACTGAGGCTGCCTTTGTCCCAGGAGCTACGTGTTGGCCACACGTCCCCTGTCTCCCCAGTGGCAGGAGGCACAACATGGCGTTGTGCAGCTCCCAGGGTAAAGGTAGCAGGGTGGAGAGCTCCAGCCCTCAGTGGGCAGTCCGCCTTCACCCTGTGCACAAATCCACAGGGCACATGCCCCCCATGCCTCACCCCTGGGGTGAGGGGTGTGTGCAGTGGAAGGGAGCCGGCCCCTCTCCCCCGCACCTCTACCCAAGTCTTCTGTGGCTCCCTCCCACAACCCATCCTGGTCCTGGCCCAGGGGTTCCATTCACTGCAGCTCCTGCCCCTTCCCCTTCCTCAGTCTGTTCCCCCCCCTCCTGCATCCGTTGTCTTTTTCCTCACCCCCTCCCCTCCACAGACTTATCTTCTGGGTGCTGCTCTACACATTGCCAGGGTGCATTCCTGGCTGTGTACATGCAACTGCACGCCTGCATGCAGCATCCTGATATGGCACCCACATATTGGTGCACCTGTAGTGTGTGTGTGTCCCCTTCCTCTTTCCTGCTTCACTGCTGTACAACTACTTTGCACTGCCACCACTGCCCCACTGGGCGGCCCAGAGGCAGTGATGATGATGGCAGAGAGGAGCCCAGGCCTGAGCTCCAAAACCATGTGCGTGATTAACGTGCTAAAAAAAATGAATGTGTTAATTGGTTCTTGCATTAATTGTGCATGGTAATGGTGATTAATAGACAGCCCTTAAGGCTTTTCCCAGTCACCATGGCATTACCCCTGAAGTGAAAACTACCTGTAACAACAGACTCTGCTCAATTTGCTCTGCACCAAAAGACACGAGGAACACATTTAGCATGTTGGAAGCCAATTGAAGAATAAACAATTTGAGGAATTTTAACATTTAAACTGAAGAATTGTAGCAGTGAGAATCTCTTGTGGTAAATACCTTGTACCTGTTCAGACATATCACTTAACATAATAAGTTAGTCACAGCATTTTATATAATTATTTCAAATAATTCATTCTGGGCCCAACTGGAGCTTTCCCATAACAAGTGGAATACAGTTGTGCTCCCCTAAAACATTAGCAAGAACTTGACTCTGACTCAGAATCAGCGTACTCCCTGGCTTCCCCATTGTTCTTGTTGGAGGGGAAGAAATAATCTTGCCAGCCCGGTGTAGATGATCTTCCCTCTATGCTACCTCAGGATTTCTATATTGGGCAATATAACACTCGCCAGCATTGCTCATTCACTTCCTACCCATTTCATACCCCCAGAAAGTGTGGAAGGAAGCTTATCATCCATAGCTCTAAAAAATGTGGTGAAGGCGGCCTGTATTATTGTGCTATTTTACAGATTGTGAAAGTGACTTGCTCAAGTCATATAAGGGCTTGGGACAGAAATTACAGATAAACCAGTATAAGTGATTGGAAACTAGTTTAAACCTGTAACAGAACAGAAGTTCAGTGCACAAAGGCCATTTTCAAAATGACCAAACCTGGTTTAAGAAAGACCTGGCTGAATGTAGTTCCAGATTTAACTGATTTATGTTAAACTGGTCTATCAAACTTCTGTCCTAGATTCCCTTCTGACTCAAATTACCTCGCATTCCCCCAGCATCCCAGGATGCTTTGCGGCCCCTGCAAAACTCCCCCTTATAAGGCATCCTGCTGGAACAGGGCTCACACTCTGCTGCTCAAGCCCAGTGCTTAGCTGGCCCTGCCCCCAGACTGTCACAGATTTGAGTCAGCAAAGCCTCTGCTTCTGCTTCCCAGCCTGCATCTTGCCTGCGCCTGTCAGCCCTGCAGGCAGTGGGGGAGGGAAGCAAGGGAACAGCCCTGCCCCAGGGAGCTGAGGGAAATCTTCCCTCCTCCCTCCTACTTTCTCATGTGGCCCGACATCACTGCTTCATCACTGCTGCAGGTGAGAGGGGGCAGAGAATTCCCCTGGGCAGAGCAGCTCCAGACTAAGGGGCCCTGAACTGTGCCAGGTAAAGCCCCCTGAGGTGTATGGCTCCCCCCATGCTTGGCTGTGTGGGCTGGCACCCGGCCTGGGGGAATGCTCCTCCCTCCTACCTGCAGAAGTGGTGGGGCCAAGCAGCTGCCCAGTCATGTAGAGGAGAGGGAGTGGGAAGATTCCCCTTGGCTCTCTGGGGCAAAGCAGTCCTGGGGTGGGGCATGGGCAACTGGTGCCTCCTTAGTCTCGGGGAGCACAATTTGTGGACAGGCCTGGAGGCGGGCCAAACGCCCCCCGCAACATGCTGCTGGCCCATACAGCAAAAAAACTGTATCAGGGTCAGGCGGGGGGAGGGGGGTACAACACGCCTCTCCCTGGGCTGCCCCCCACCCCACAAAAGCCCCAGGCTTACCTGCGTCCCAGCAGCAGGAACAGCACCTCTGCTGGGGGATCGGAGCATGCTCTTTATGGGTAGAGAGGGAGAGGGAGGGGCTGCATGGGGGAGGGAGGCGGGGCAGCACTGTGGTTGGCCGGAGTTCTCTCTGATGCTTTGGGCTCCAGAGTGCTGTTAGGGAGGGCAGGGCTGGGTAGAGAAGCAGAGCATGGTCCCCGGCCATACAGTCAGACTGGCAGGGATCTGCTCCATGCCTGGCCCTGTCCTGAGTGGTGCTGAGTTGGGGTGCATCAACGGGCCCCCCAGAACTTTCAGGGGCCAATCTCAGGGTGGTCACATGCCCCCCCATGTCACCTGTGGGCTGGGGGACTCTGGGCTCCCCCATACTGCATGTCTAGCTGCATGGATGTAGAACTGGCTTGGGGGAATGCTTCCCCCTTACCACCTACAGCAGTGGTGGAGCCAAGACTCCTGGCTGTATAAGGGAAGGGGAGTGGGGGGAGATGCCCTTGGTGCAGGGGTTCCCCTCTGCCAAGGTAGTCCTGGGCTGGTGGATCCCAAGATGAGCTGGGCCAGGGGAAGCCCTCCAAGGCTCATCCTGTACACCCTCCCCCCATACACTGAAGCACAGATCAGCCTGGAGGAATGCTCCCTTCCCACCTGCGGGAGTGGTGAAGCCAAGCCACCAGCAGTGCTGCTCCCTGGGACAGGGCAGCTCCAGGCTGGGGGACCCTGATCTGGGCCAGAGAAAGCCCCACAAGGTGTGGGACTCCTCCCAATGCTCCCACACCCAGCTGCATGGGTATGGGACCAGCCCAAGGGAATCCTTCCCCCTTATCTCCTGTGGCAGCAGCAGAGCCAAGTTACTCTACTAGGCAGGGGAAGGAGAGTGGTGGTGGGGGGGAATTCTCCTAAACTCCCTGGGGCAGGGAAGCCCTGGATTGAGTGACCCCTGGCCAGGGGAAACCCTCTGAGATGTGGGGTTCCCTCCCTCATGGACAGATGCATGGCTCAGGTGGGCCGGCACAGGGACAGGGGCTCCTTCCCCCACTATTGCCAACCTTGGTCATTTTCAAAGGGCCTAGGCTAAGGTGCAGAAGTGTTGCTAATCAGAAGGCCCAAAGGCTGTTTCTAAGTGACTGTAGTGTGAATCTTTGCAGATGTGACAACTAACTTGGTGTAGTCTTCTGTGTCTTTCTCCAGTACATCTCATATGGGGATTCCTCTCTAGCCTCGCAGTTATTCTTAGGGATGAACAGCTTGGTTACTGGAACGACTTCAGGTCAGTTCACCAGGGGGTCTCGCCTGCCACGTCTTTGATGATGGTTGCCTTCAGATTGGGAGGGTGATGTTTTGGTCCCGCCTCCCCTTAGCGTCTCCCCTTGGTCGTTCCTGCTGTTCTGCCTTTGTGGGACTCCAACCTCCCCTACACCCTGCCGAACGCTAACCTTGATGTCGTCACCTGTGTTGTTGAGGCTGATGTCCTATGCCATCTTTGATGCTCAAGTTCCTAGAATATGATGGCTGCTGGGTGTGAGAGATGTTACTATCCCGAGCATTTCCCCCGGCCTTCCTTCTTTCCAATTACACAATGTCCGGTTTCAGCACCGGTCTATCCTCTGCTGCGTCGCCTCTGCCCCAGGCTTGGTACTTGCTGTCTGTCAATCTTGCCTGTATCCCCGCTCCACTGAGGCCTGCTGGGCTCCAGTCTCCGCTGCCGGCTTCCTCGGTCCACATCAGCTCTGTGGACAAATCCTCGGGCCCCCTTTGGCCCTGCGCTATCGTGGAGACCCCTTCTCGGGGTATCCACCAGGTCTCCTCACTGAGATTACTTGTGTTCTCTGGCCCCTCTGGGCTGGCTGGGGTCACCACTTCCAGTCCCCCCCACTTGTCTTCTGCTGGGATTCTTATCCTGGATCCGGGGGTCTGGCTGCCCAATTGGTCCTAGCACGCTGTTATAAAGCATGCCCACACTGATGGGGTTGTCGATCCCAGATCTCCAGGGCTTGGCCATTTTTTTTCGTTTTTGTATTTCTTGTGGTGGCTCCACCTGCTGCGGTTTTGCTTTCGCCGCTTTGATCTTCTGGTGCAGCATCCTGCCACCTCCGCTCCATCTCAGGTAAGTCTTTTCCACACTTGGTAAGCAAGTAAAGAAAGCCATCCAACACAATTAAACAATAACAAGGCCTGAAAGGAGATAAGAGAAGACCGTACATTAAATAATCCATATACACTATATCATACCTTTATCTTGAAATAGTAGTAGTAGTAATTGATGTTACCAAATGTATTAGATGTTATTTTGCTATAATAGATATATTTTTGTTAAAATGCTTAGATAATTTGTAAAAACAAAAGCAGCCTTGTCAGATAAGACCATAACGAAAGGTAAAGAAGAAACAGGAACAGCATTCCACAATGGGAAAGGAAAGGAGATAATAAACCCCCACTCTTTTCCAAGGATATAAATCCCAACTAACTGACACCTTCCAAGTCCACAAGAAAACTGGTTCAGTCTAGTTCCAAAAGTTTCAGTGAAACAAAGAAATGTAAATAAAACAAATCAGGGATCATTTATTAGAATATTAAAACCAGCCATCTATAAATGTTGACCATTGGCTGGAGGGAAATTTGGAGAATTCAGCGAATTCAGGAAGACTTGCTGCCAATCTGTGCGCCACCCTCCTCCCACCTCTCAAATCTCCCTGTCTGGTATAAGTGCAAATCTATGTTGTGCTGTCATGGGTAGCCAGAGACTTTGGGGTAAATGTTTGTTTTCATGTTTTAAGGTAGAAGCAAATAAAAGGTTGGGCTGTAGACCTGTTTCTGCCTCTTTTATCAGTAGTCTACCAACAAGGTTACCTGTAATCTGGGTAGCATATCCTGCAGGGGACAGGCTGGGCAGCCAATCAGGGACGGTCCCTGCTTGGCTTGGTTTACCTGGACTCAGGTATGGCTGACAGACTGGGAAGCGTGCTCAAGTGCCCCATGTCTTCTGGCCTGGGCCAGTGCAGGCCTCTGCCTGTCTTTCCCAAGTGAAAGCTTAGAGAAACCTGTGAAGATTGGATCGACTCTGGCTCAAGCTTTTTGATTCTCTGTACTTAGCCAAGAAGCCTGTGGCAGAGCTTGAATGAGAACTCAGTTTCTTGAGTTCCACCCTCATGTGTTGTTACCTTCACTATAGGTAACCAGCACAGGAAAGTAAAAAAGGCACTTTGTATCTTGTTATTCTCTTCCCTGTGTGTGCCATGATTTTATACTCTGAGCATGTATAGCGAAATCTAGCAATTGAAAATTAGGGGATACATTCAAACTGATGTAAATGGCATAACCCTACTGATATAGAGGAAACTGTATTATTTTTAACAAGCTGCATTTGGCTTTTGGTGTCTTATTTACCTTCATCCCTCCTTAATAATTCAAATCAATTTCTGTTTTCCTACTTACTTTATAATTTTATATCCATTTGCTTTTAGGAGAATGTGTACGATGCTCCTTCTGTCTTGTATTACATGCGTACTGTACTGAGCTGGTAAATGGTTTATAGTAGAAGCACTATGTATTTCTGCAATTGCCTGCTCTTGGAATGTTTATCTGTGCTCGAGTTGTCTGGCTATTGTAAAGCTACTTGAAATGATTCATGGGTCTGACAGATGTCTGGTACAGCTGGATGTGTCCTTGATTATCCCAAAAGTCTGGACAACACTGTCATTCACCATTGCTCAAATTATCTCTGTATTGACTGCAGAACCCTCTGTGACAGTACTGTAATGGCTAATTACCCAAGATACCTCTGATACTTACTTTATAATGGTTTAGAAGGGCAGAGGAGAGAGACAGAGGAAAAACACACCAATAAAAGTTACACCTTATTCCTTCAAAAGTATATATGCCTCACTCTACACAAGAATATGCTGAATAGGCTAATGAAATCAAGGTCTACCTTTTTATAAGGAATAGATTTCCAGAAAATAGATAAAGAGGAAATAAAATCTAAAGAGTCCTGACAATGATAAATTATAGACAATAGAAAGAGCTATTAGCTGGGGGAGAATTGTATGTACAACATACTTGAAAAAAGGATGATGAGCAGGCATTTGCCTGCTTCATATGTTGCTGAAAAAAGAACATGTTCTGTTTAGCAAACAACAAAGAGAGGGGGATGGGGATAGATACTGAAGGCCTACCAGAATAAGGCTTGAAAACAGAGATTTCATTTTTTTCCTTCTAATGCCATAAATTAGCACATTTTGACAAACATAGTTCCCACAAAGTGTGTGTGTGTGTGTGTGTGTGTGTGTGTGTGTGTGTATGTATATATATATATATATAAAGAAAAAAGGTGAGGGAAGAGAGGGTACAAAATCCCATTTTGACTTTTAGTGAAGATGATGAGTTCCCAGGAGGGCAGATAAAGCAGAGTTAGAAGAGCCTTTCACACAAAGCATACAGTAATTTGCCACATCCTGTCCAAGCTGTGTTTGAATGTCACTCCTATCTTAATTGCTAGACTAACAAAGCTATTCTCTGTTATGCTCTACCTTAATTCCTCTGATGCAAGAGAAAAATCTTTCCACCTTACCAAGAACTCCAAAGTCCACGTCGGCCTATGCACAGTCAATAATAGGATTTGGAGTTATTGACAGAACAATTCAAGGCAGACTTCGGAATTCTTGGTGGAATGAAAGGAAAAAAAGATTCAAAGGGAAGTGACACTTTCCCCAGTTTATCTGTTTGGATTATGACAAGGGAGACATGTTGCTGTTTGACAACTGCTGCAAGGAAACTTGTCTGTGTGCAAGTAAGGTTTGCTTAGCATGCAGATAGGTTCTTAACGACTTAACCAAAATAAAAACTAATAACAACCATCTTACATTTTTCAATCTATATTTTGTGTTATTCAGGTTGGATCTAGATTAGAACAGCACCTGTCACTTTTCTTCCCTTGAATTTTGGGAAGGTCAGATGAAGGTCTGTGGTGAAATCCTGGCTCCATGGGAGAGAACAGCAACATTGTTATCTCCACTGGAAACTGCACTGCACTTCTAGATCCTGTCCAGCTCTGGGCATTCTCTGTAGTGCGCTGAACCAGGAACACTGAGTCCAGAGTTCTTCGTTATATGGGGATGTTTATAGTCAAACCATTTTCAGGTTAATATTTGGTAATTCAGGCCCTATTTATTTATATTTTCTTTAAAAGGGGTGGGAGAGGAGCCAGAGAGTTTTGATATTGTGTTTCCCAGAGATATTATTTATCATTGTTCCCTTCAATGTTAAATAAATTGTAAATGATGTACTGAATTCCTGATCAGAATTTTGGATGTCATTTCAGAGAAAAAATATAGACGTTCACTGCTTTGGAAAACTATGATGAACAGTTAAATTATGACACACAATATATACAAAGATACGTGTTTTTTCTCTTGTTCATCAATTTGTTTACTGATAGTCCGCAAAGAGCTTGCAATTTCTGTGTATTTGTTTATTTTAAATTATTCATAAAACAATATCTGTGACTAATTTTCTAGTTCTGGGAAAAGAAACAATATATATTTACTAGTACAAATTCAAAATGTGTTGATGCTTTTTATGTTTGTATAGGGTCCTCTGCATAACTCTTATAATTAACGTTCTGGTGTTAGCACTCCAGTTTCAAATTCAGATTTTCCTTTTCATGCTTTTTCATTGTTTCCCAAAAGCTCAATTTTCACAAGTACATCTTTTTCTGAATTTGCCATAAGATTTGCAGAAAACAAACACAAAGATGGTGAATGCAAAAAGAATTCATGATTACTATCAGAGTAGAAAATGGCAAACAGTGGTTTGAGTTCCAGTTATTGTTATGCTTGTAGAAGGCCCACAAAGCCTCTTGTTCTACTACATCCTGATCAATGAGGTATTGCAAAAGCAAGGTCAGCCCAGGCATCATTATACTGATAAACTAAAAAATAAGAGGCAAGACCCATTTATGGTATAAACTGATATAATTCCATTGACTTCAGTGCAGCTATACTGTTTTACACTAATTAAGATTCTGGCCCCATTAAAGAAATCTGATTAAGTATACTCCATTAAAAGGTTTAATTGGAATCACATCCATATCTTCACTTTTTTTGGTTTACTCTTGCAAAACTAAAACTCAACTAAGATGGTTCTGAAAATACCCCATAATATGGTACCTGGGAATGATTCTGTACAAAAGGTGGACTCTGTATTCTTCCAAGGATGGAAAAAACAGCTGGTTCATTCCAGAATGGGAAGGGATGGCCTGGGAATAAGTGGAACAAGCAAACAAGAGACCTGTTGACTCAGTCAACCAACAAGTAGCCCCAATTAGAATTTAAGGGTGTCAGTCCCTGGAGAAGAACTCCTTTGCTATACTGACTGCTTTAATCTCTGGGAGTGTCAGGCCTTAATGCTGTATGCTAATGCTTTTCATTTGTGAAGTGCTTAAGAAATATTTCTTAACTAAAATGCAGACCCACAAAGAGGTAAGGATTAAAAGGTATTTTTCCCCTTGCCGCAAGTTTGAGTGAGTTATACACAGTATGCTAGTAAATTTAAGTTCTAGAAATGGATTAAGTATGTAACTGCAAACTGTCAGGCCAGAATAAAATGGCGAATGAAAATTCAACGACTCCTAAGTCTTTTCTGCTGGAAATGCATTAGTCTCTCTCATATTACGTAATTGAGTTAGGTGGACAGGAAGGAGGCTAATTTCACATCACTGTTCTACCTGCTAGATGAATAGAGATAGCTGATGATGTCTAAAACCCTGAACATGTTTTTTTATGTAAGATTTTGAGCCGTAACATTTTCTAATGCACCAAATTTCAGGTTTGTGCTCCCCAATGGCACTTCAGCACAAAGATTATGTTAGAGGTCAGTCTATCAGATTTGGGCTCATCATGTCTAATTGTATGCAAGGGTCTGGAAGCTGGGCCTAAAATTTGCAATCTGAGCTAGAGGCTGTGTCCTCAGCGACAGGTTTTGGCCCTAGGCACTGATATGAACAAAAATATGGATGTACAAACCTAGAAGCAGCTTTAGAAAATCTGACACACAATGTCTGTCTACACAAGATTCTAATCACAAACATTCACACAGGTAGGCTTTTTATCTTTAGGCTTGATTCTCCAGTTACATTAAGGGAGGAACTTCTATTTGTTAATATGAGGAAATGCAGAAATAGACGCTCAATTCATTAGTGCTCAGTTGTGGTTTTATGACAAGGCCTCTGTACAGGCAGCACATTGTTGCCTTGTCCCAGAAGGAGACTGGGAAGAAGACTTGGACTCAGAATCACAATCCGCCTCCTAGATCCGTCTGTACTGCAGGATGGTAGGAAGTGGAATGCCACTTAGTGTAGCTTTTTACCAGGTTTAACACAGAGGCCCCTGGCATACTGCCAAAGTTGCACCAATCAGCAGGACGCGTTGGGATGGAGCCAGTAGCCATCTATATCCACTTCTTCCCACTAACTCCTAGCCGTGTGTGGAGATGGGGTAGCCCAACAGAAGCTGTTCACCCCACCTCACCATGGTAAGCTTTACTCTGACTTTATGTAAATAACTGTTTATTTTTATGGTGGATTTATTTTTAAATCCCAGGGCCCTTATGCTTGAAAAGAAACATCTGCTGGAATGCACCAAACCGCTTACCCAAGGAATACAAATAATAATGGCATTCTTTGCTTTGAATGAATTTTGCTGATAAGTCTTGGACCAAGATTTTCTAAGTTGCTAGAGATTTTGAATGTCATACTTAAGACACCCCTAGAGGCCTAATTTTTAGAGGGCAGGTCCCTCAGCACGTTTTGAAAATCAGGCCTTGAAGGAATCTCAGATTGGGTTCCCAAAAAACAAGGGACCCTCTTACGAGTAATATTTGAAAACCTTGGCCTTAAAAATTGAACAGCATGGTCTAGCCTAAACAAATCATAATGAAATAAATAACCTGTATAATTACATGGCAGCAAAGTTAACTATACCCATACATTATCTTATAAATAGTCCGAGTTTTCAAATAAAACCAATTGTTAGAAAAATAATTATTTTCCAAAATACTAGTGTCATGACCCAAAAGGCATGATTGTGTGTGTGCGCTTCGGCACCAGAATTATCCCCGTCAAGTTGCAGAGCATTGCACGGGAGATTTTCCTGTAGCAGAGGAAACCCCGGTGCAGGGACGAGTTTCCCGCCTTTTCTGCAGCTTCTTTTGCAGAGTGCATTGCTCGAGTTGCAAGAGGAATGCACGGTGCAAAAGAGTTCCCGCCACCGGTATGCAAATTCGTTCCCCGTGATTGGCTAGTGCTAAATTATTCACACATGGCGGCTAACAATTGGCCTGTTAGCCGTATAAGAGGCTTGAGCGGTTTCCGCCCAAGCCGAAGAGGACTCCACATCCATCTCGTGGGGACTCTGGGTACACGGCAGGGTAATAGAAACCCTGTGTGAGATCCAGAGGAGCGTGGCGGCCTGATCCACCACCCACCTCTTCCTGTCTTCGAACGCAACTTTTATAAGACGTACTTACAATTTCTATTTTGGTGGCTCGTTCACCCAGAGCATCCGGAGCTCTGCACCGTGGAGCCTAGCAACCTCCACGAGACCGTCTGTGTTGTTTGTCTGTAACTGCAACTTAATCAAGCTTTCCAGCCTACACCATTGCCATCTCGGTGTAAGTAAACAATCTTTTAAACTACCGCTACGCGTCCGTGCCTAATTCCAGCTCGAAGGCCTTCCCTCTCCACCCCGGCGTGCCCGGGCTGCTGGCCACAGCCCGCGTGCAGCGCAAAAAGGGCTCGGGTTGTTCCCGGCCCGCACAACTAGTAGTTAGTTAAATTTTATTCCTCTCCCCCCACTTCCCAGGCATAATGGATCAGATTGTGGTTAACACTGAGTAATTGGTGTACTGCTGTCATTAAAATGAAAAATATCAAACTATAGTAGCTTTATCCTTTAAAGCCTGTACTAGTAAAAATTAGTTTAAACTTTGAACATTTTTTTTTCTTTTAGGAGACTTAGGGATTGGTGGGGGGGAAGGAGGAAAACAGGAGGCTTTGCAAAGAGGGAAGCAGCCTGAGATCTGCAGAGGAGGAGTTCCCTCCTGATCATGTCCCTGGTTTCAAGGCAATTATTGAGAAGGTAGTCTATTAAATATCTCTTATGCTTTCTTTGTAAAAGGTGCAGGCAGGAAGTGAACTGAAGAACACATTCTAAAAATGAATTTAAAAAATGTTCATTTTAATCATAACTTCCTTTACTCTGCAAAAATATCTTATTCATTTATGACTTAAAGTTTCATTATAATTTTACTTTAATACCTTACATTAGGTACTTGGCAGGAAGCAGATTAAATATGCATTTTGCAGCTGGGCAAATGGAAAACTGATAATATTTAAATGCTGATACATGCAAAGGTTTTGCTGTTTCTCCCTTACCGCAGTTTGTATTGCTGTTTGCTCTACAACTTTTTCAATACCTGAAGAGCTTTAGTTTAATGACTAGAAAATTGGTTATGTTTACTCCAAGACTAAGTATTTTTCCTCCCTCTCCGGCACATTTAAAATAAGGGATAAGTACCTTAGTTTGTGTAAGATCCTTATAGATCTACTATGTTTCAGGATTAGTATTGCTGGTAAGGTCACTGCAACTTTCTTAAAAGCTGTCATACACATTTACAATGCCAATGATTAAAAATTACTAATATTTTATAAGCTTATATATTATAAATATATATATGAAATTTCCCAACAATGCTAGCAACCTTTACAGCTATGTATTTAAAACAGACTTTGATTACATCTAATCTGGTAAAAAAACAGAATCATCAGCATGTTTATTTCACCTACAGTGATCAAAAGCAAAATAATACATCAAATCCCTAAGAAGGAGTCACAAAAGACCTTTAAATAACTCAACTTTCTACCATATTTTATTATCCTTTCCTAGTTTTATAGCATTATCTGCCATAGAAATGCAGGGAGATTTGTAAAACACTATAGCATTTAAGTCATTACATTTTATAGCTAATTTCTAATGTGGATTTGATTTTTTATGAGCAGAAAAAGAATCTAATTTGCATTAGTGACAGTAACTAGAGAAATTTAACACCTGGCACTGGTTGTACCAGAAATTGAATATTAGCTGCTTGGGTGCTAAAAAAAGGCATTCATACCTTCAAGGGGGATTTTTCATTTATTTATGCTGTGCTCTCGTGTTTATCATTACAAAACTGTTCTTACATCATGATGGAAGAAAACTCTCAGGAAGGCAAAAATATTGTGCACTTGACAAAGGGAGTTTGTAGCAACAGCAGCAAAATGAATCATTTATACATTTAAGAATGTGCAAACCCAGAAAAAAATCTCCAATGAGATATAAAATTAGAATAGCAGCAATGCAAAGTCAATTACTTTCTACAACTCCTCTCTTTATTTATTTATTTGTAGATGCTCCAATTTTCTTGGAGCAGTGCAGGAAAGCAAAATTAAATCTCTGATAAAAATATAGCTGATATGAAAGAGGATCACATTTTTTTATCTGAACAATCCACATGTTTGCAAAGTGCAGAAAATTAGGAGCTGCAAAATAGGCAAAGCCAGTGTAAAATGATATGGGAAGTGACACTTTACATAGCCAGCTACAATTAACACATTGATGGCATTTTGCTTGGCTCCTTGCAGTGATAATGCTGTTGTCAAATGTGTTTAGTGCACCAAATCTCCTGGAGCCTTCAGCTAGGCAGCAAGCTTTTGACAGATTGAAGGTTCGGAGATAGGCTATCATGACAGATGGAAACTGGCACCGATGTTCAGCTTCCGCCGATCACAGGGGACCTGCCCCCCTTATTCTTCAGGGCTCAGCTCTGCAACCTTCCCCCTTCTGATGAAAGCAGGGGATGGCATTGTTAAATAGTGCATCTGTGTGAGTTAGACTACTCTGATGAAAGCATAAGGCAGACGCTCTGTGAAGCAAAAGACAGCCTCTGCTCTAACTGCATTTTAGATAGACTTGAGGAAGACTCTAGGGAGCTAGGATAAAACTTTGGTAAATTTCAGACAAAAAGAAAAAGCCCATGCTAACCATTAAACGTTAGTTCGTATAGATCTATATTCATAGACTGGAGAAATCTATACATGCCAGCTACCACAAGCTATTTCTTGGGGTCTGAATAGTAAGCTCCTTATTTTTATTATTGTTTTGATCATTTATTATTATTTGGTTTGTAAAAACCATGCATTTCACAGCCCATCCAAAAAGCAGATTCAAATGGGAGATGGATGGAGAGAGCATGTTTTGCTTTGTGAAGGTCCAGCTTGCTCAGAAGCTAATTCAATTATTAGAAGAGGCTGTTCTTGCAACTAGTCTGGATTCTTGGATGCAGTGTTAAAAGCAGGGTGGGGGCTTGTATTATTGAGCTTTACACAGCTGGGCATAAACAGGCAGATAATACCATTAATTAACCTTTCACCCCCCACACACCTTTTGATGAAAAGCATTTCTCATTTTATTTCATCAGCCCCAGGATATTTCAAAGGCATTTCTCCTCACTATATTTGTTTCTTTCAATCCCTGACAAATTCCTGTTTGATTTCTTTAAACTGGGTTGTGGAGTCTTCCTTTTTGCTGTCTTAATCTTCAATTCCACTCTCGCTGATATAGTATTTGGAGCAGCATACTGCAGCCCATTTGAGGTATGATAATCAGCTGATTAGCTAGTGAAGTCGTTTTCCCTGAGGCTCTTTTGTGTGCAAAATCCTCACACTCAATTGACATGTGGACATCATAAAGCTGATGAAATGCAATTGTAATGAACAAGAGGGAGAGGCATCTGCAGCAGTCTAAATGAAGGACCCTTCCCTCTCGACATGCTAATTCAGAAAATCTGATCTTAACTTGTACTCCCTCTGGATTCCAAATGGATGTGAATCTCCATGAATGCATATTCAAAATAGTGTATTAGCCTCAGTAGCTAGTGAAATTGGAGCCTGGATGGACCAATTCTAATTTCAAGACAGATTATACTGCATCAAACGTAGTAATGATCTGACAGTTCATTTGTGACGAGAGTCCTACAGTCAAGGTTTAATGCATGGACAGACGCAGGTGTGCAGCTAGCACCAACCAGATCTCTCAGACAGACCAAGGGCTGCTGTCAAATTATCCCAGTTAAAAAAGTCTGATGCATGAGGAAAGGTGAAACAGATTTAAGAAATTAATGCCTTCATATTTAAAACATCTTGTAACAATGGTTCACTAGCTGTGCCAGAGTTATTATGGTGTCACATTTGCACAGCTATGCAGTGATTATGAAGTATCCTTTTTGCAACCCAGTATATTGAGGTCTATACAAATTTGCTCCTGGATAAAATTAGATAACAAGGTCACAGGATGGGTCAATTTTAGTTGTTCCTAACAAAATTACTTTGCCCATCTGATAGAAGAACTTATACAATCCTGCCATTTAGTGCTTGCACTCGAAACCCTGGGACAATGCAAGTTCTGCATCAGCACAATGAGGGGGCAAGGGCTCATTGTGATCTGGAAATATTATTTTAATGAAAGAAAGGAGATATTAAACAGCATATTTTGTGTAAATATCTTTACTCATTTGAAATTACAATAAAATTGTATATTTCATACTGAACTGACCATGTAGGTAGAGAGGAACAAAATACACAGTCCTAAGGGTGTATTTCTGTGGAATACGCATTGAGATACTCCATCTATCTCTAAAGAAGAACAACTTAGCCTGTATGAAGCTCTGAGCTACCATAGATTGTCTGCATCTGGTACCCAAGCCAGCTCATTCAGAGCTAGCTCAAGGATCTCTACACTACACTGCATTGTGCACCATAGCCACATTCAGTGAGACAGTGCAGTGGTTAAGCTTTTCTAAGGGGGTCTGACCTTAAAATAATCCCCATCAGGCCAATTCCATGTTTAAGCCTCTGCAACACTATATAGTAAAAAATACATACAGCAGAAGTAAAAATAGCCCCCTTCTAGCTACCCTTCCCCATGGACTGAGAGTACATAACACTATTTGTTGCATTTATTTTCAATAAGTTGAAAAGGCTGCTATGTCTGTACAAATGTTAGTTCTACAAAGATTAAATGCAGATTCCAGGTCTTAAGTGTTTCCACTTTTATCTTTTCATGAGGCCATGATCTATAAGATTTCCTTTAAGTACAAGCTATTCCTACTCTTTTAGTGCTTTAACATGATTCTTTTAGCAATCCATAAAAAGTCTTAGTAGACATCTTAAGTATCTATTAACAAGATCGATTAGAATGGCTTTTGGTTAAATAATGGTTTAGCAAAAGCATAGGGGTGACATTTTTCCCTGTATGTCTGTAAATGTGTATTCAGAACTGGTGAACAGGAAGGACCATCTCTAGAGCAGTACTTCTCAACCCATTTTTCTTTCACTGTGGAAGCCCTTGTGGTGTATTATGTGGATAAGAGAGGAGCAAACCAGAGACAGATTAGTTGAGTGCATCTACACATGCTATTAAAATGACACGATAAACTCTGGTGCCGTTTGTACCAGATCCAGCTGCTCCCAGTGTCTACACATGTACCTGGGACCACAGCAGTTTGACCTTTGTGCCCCAGCCAGCTGTCACCATCTATATGAGTGTTTCAGTGTATGCAATTATTCCATCATAGGTTAGTACTGTCTCTGACAGTACTATCTTACAGCAGACTTAATTAATTTACTGTGCCCAGATACCAGTGCATGTGTAGAGAGTGATGCTTTACTGTGGAGCTAATGAGTCAACATTGTCTGGCTGGTTCCTCCCCTGGGGTTCACCACTGGATGTGTAGACAGTGCAGCCAGCAACACAATGGTGACTGACAGGCATCAGTCAACAAACCTGTCTCTCCTTGGGTAGCCCCAACAGCTCCGGGTGGAAGCGTGCCTAAAGGTGAAGTAGTTTAACCCCCTGGGTGAAGGAAATGTCCCCAGAGAAGCAGATGAGTCTGAATCCTGTTGACCAATAATACTCACACTACTGGGACCACACCCATCCAGAACAGGCACAGTTGTGGACACAAGGTGGGCACTTCCTTCCACTCAGAGCAGTGTTCCAGCTAGAAGCTGCAACAGGCCTATGCCAACCTTCTTGACCTTTGTCTTGTTATTGGAGTTCTGTAGTCCCTGCTGAGAAAGAAGGTGGAGGGCAACCCCTTTCTTCTTTGTTCTGCCTAGGTGTACGTGTCAAAGGTCTGTGCTCAATGGTTACTTGTCCTGCTGCAGATGGATCCAGGCATTTGGCAGCACTTACTGAGTCATGTTTCCTTTCATCTGTCAAGATGCTGGACAGCCATCCAATTAGTTGACTTGGCAGTAAAGCATACATGTCGACACACCCACTCAACAGTAATTAACTCCTGAGGTGGGGAAAGGGTCAGGTATAGTATCTTTCAAAAGAGCACAACTCCTGTTGAAACTGCATGGCCATGGGGAAGACTAAGCAAGCAGTGTGGAACTACAGAAGATGGCTTTGAGCTCTTAGAGATTCTAATATCTATGCAATTTTTGAGGGATCCATGGATCTCTTGTGCCAAGCCTTTCCTGTGAGTCAGCTAGTGGATTTGGGAGAAATTAACCCTACCCCAGAGTCCAAATTTGTAGGTTTTCTAGTCCTACATACGAAAAAAATGTTTCAGGGGATGATTATTTATGGTCATCAGTAACAAGCCAATAGCCCAGGCCACTCTCTTCTGCTGGATGGGTCAGAAATAGCTCTAATTATATACTTAGCTACATTACTCACATATATTTATTTTAAAAACTACATTGCTGCCATTTTGTGCCAGTTGTAACTGAATTATAGGAAAAAATACATCACCCACTGAGATCAATACTGACAACTTCTGCTTACACAATAGTTGAATTGGATATAAAATCAATAACAGAGTCTATCATTCCTGTGTAACTTTGGGCAAGTCATTTGAGTTATTCTGGGCTTCAGTTCTGTGTTTCTAAAATGGGGATAACAGTACCTCCCTGCCCTATGTCATTGGGATATTGTGGGGATAAAAATAATAAAGGTACTCAGGTATTATTCAGGTGTTAGGATGTTGGGGGCATCTGACACAGAGAGATTCTGTTGCAGTATTTGTAGTTTTGTCATTTTATAAGACAAATACAGGGGACTAGAGGAGACTTCTTCACTTGAGCCCTATTGAGCCAAATACTTTGTCTCTTGTAAAAAAAAATGTAGTAAATGGCAGAAAGAGGCTACGTGCAGAAGAAAACTCATCCCAGGTATACCTTGTTTATGGGTTTAGTTTTATTCATTTGAAACTATGTTTTTAAACTAGTGTCAAATATACATATACCTAAACATATAAAAACACAAAGTAGCAAACACAGGCAGCTATTTGATGATTATCCCTGACTGATCACAATCCAAAATGGCAGCAACTGGTTTTCTGTTTACTGAAGGTTATTAGGTGTCAACAGAAGTGGAGGAATACCAATGCAGTATAATGATTTTTTTTAAACTTTAGTTGAGATATTTTAAAATTTGTCAGCTTTAATAGTTAGAGAAGTACATAGTTCCCATTTTTCTACTCTGAGAACTCTTACTAAGGTAAGGAGAGATTTTCACATTCCCCTTTCCATAATAACGCCCCCCCCCCATGTTTTTGTATTATTCCAAATGCCAAGATGTGAAGAAGTACTATTTGATTATGTGTCCTGTTAGTATTTAGATCATACTCTACACATTGCTCAACCTTCAAGCCTGCCCAGGTGTGGCACAAACCATTAAAATGTCTGGTAAATGACTATAATGTGGAACACGTTGGTCCTATTGCAGGTCATGTTGCAAGCAAAAGGTAATAATAAATTAAAGATGTTTTCTCTCAGAGTGGGTCAAACCGGTTTGGCAGTCTGTAACCTAGTGATAAGTAGAAGCAGCTACAGATTTCAAACCTGGTTTTATTAAGTTTTTAAGGAAAACTTACTTAAAAAAAATCCATCATTAAGGGCTTGACTTGCAATGAAATGCAGATACTCAGCACTGTGGCAGAGTTTGGAGATCCTAACCAAGGCGAATAGGAAGTTTGATATTAGGAACCCCTCCTTATCTTTCTCATATTGTATGGGTTTCTACCCACACAATCTCAATATTCAGTTCATTTTGTTTTGATATACACTTCCTTATTTGCCTCATGCATGCATGGAATTCCCCCATGTTTCTCCCTAATAATATTACAGCCCCTATTTGTCATTTATTTGGGGCACCCAATTCCCCTATACAATGAATACAGAAGGCATCCCCTCTCTTCATATACACAATGAAAGTTCCCTGTCTTACCTTATTTTGGCTGCTGCTATTTTTGCTTCTCAGCTGCTGCAGCTCCAGGGGCACCCAGCCCCCATCTCTCTAAATTATAGAGAGCTGGGAAGAAAGAAGGACAGCTCCTTACAGTTGGGCTTGAATTTTCAGGTAGGAACAGTGTGAAGAAACAGGGAATGTACAGTCAGGGAGGTGAGAGTAGGAGGAACCCAGGAGTTCAGAGCAGGCTCCTTCACTCTTCTCCCCATGTAAACAGAAGGCTGAGCAGAGAGCCTCCTTTACTGGAAAGTCCAATTAATATGTCTACTCTCTCTGCAAGCTCATTTATAGCCTGTGATGAAGTAGCCTATAACCTACATAAGCTCATGGTTTTCTGAACAGGATAGTCTACAAACTATAACCTGCCCTGCTTTCTGAAAAACTCCTGCTGGTCTATGGCTAGCTCAGGTGCTGTCCTCTTGACAACTCTCTCTTTTCCCTAAAGGAGAGACCAGAGGACCAGGCTGTACCAAGAGTAGCATCTCCTCCTTCCCTACAGTAGCCATACATCACCTGTCTTTGTGGAACAACATCTCAGAGAGAGGGGATGTTGGCATGGGATGGGCAGGGTCCAACATAGGACATTAGCTGTAAGTAATATATCTACTGTACAGTAATATCTCAGTCTGTTTTGGATGTTTTTTATCACTAGATCCTTTGAATTAGTGTTTCCTATTCCAAACCTGCATTTTCTGAGGAAGCCCTTAAATTGTTTTTGAAAAATTCTAAAGGTTTTATTACCCTGCAACAGTACCTGCACGTTTGGGCACTTAAGGAGTTGCTTGTGTTCCATCTCTTTGCTTAACCACAGCAACACCTGTTTGGTAGGGGTGTGCAAAATGGGCCGTATTCAATTCAGATTTGGCCCAAATTGGGGACAGTGATTCGACTCGTTGATTAGAATCACTGTCCCCAATTTGATTTGTCTGAATCTGAAGATTCGATGCTGATTCACAGAATCAGCAATTCAGCCATAAACACAGCTTTAAATGTTTTTTCTACATACCTGGAAGTACCAGGCACACCTTGTGAATGCTGCAATGGTGGGGTGGATGGTATGTCCCACAGGAGCATGGCAGGGCCCCCCGTGTGCTCGGTGGCGAATCCGGAAGTGGACTGTACTTCTGATCCACTTCTGGGTCCGCTGCTGAGCATGCTGGGGCACCCCCCCACACCCCTCCAGCTCGGCGATTGACCATGGGAGGACCCTGGGTGTCCCCCCCGCAGACCCAGGAGGCACCAGTTGCCAAGACGGGGGGATGCGATGGGGGGAAGCAAGCTCCCTGGCAGACCCAGAAGTGGACGGGAAGTGCTTCTGGTCCACTTCCGGGTCTGCTGCCGAGCACACTGGGGACACCCCGCGCCCCCCCGGTGCTCCTGTGGGATGCCCCATCCGCCCCAGCATTTCAGCATTCATGAGCCGCCTGGTACCTTGAAGTATACAGAAAAAAACATTTAAAGCTGTGTCTATATCCAAATCGCCGAATCTTTCCACATCTCTCTCAATCGATTCAGAGGGTTCTAATTTGATTCAGAGAAATTAAAGGGTCTCCTGATTCAATCTGGATTTGGAGATTCAGCCACCAAATCGGGCCAAATCTCCACTGACTCGAATCAGTGACCAAAGCTTTGCACAGCCCTACTGTTTGGGTTAGTCTAGCTATGTTACATTTCCTAAATATTTTAAGTCTAAGTCACAGTCACAGAAATTATATCACCCTATCTAATAGTATACAGTTAATAGGATTAAGGTAATAATTTAAAACATTAATGAACTCAGTCCAAAGGAGAGGTGTTTTATAGATCTCCAGACACTCATCTTCTCTGGTTATAAGGTTCTCTTGATGAAGAACTGCTTTAAATCCTTGCTTCCAAATCCAGCAAGTCCTTATAATGCTGTGCTATCTTTGTTTTGCATATGACATTTTTGAATCACTAAAGCATTCAAATAATATTTTGCACACTTAAATAACACTTTTCATCTGCAGATAACAAAGGTGCATGAGAATCTTTATCCCATTTTTTTAAAGAGAAAAACAGAGTGGATAAGGGATTTGCCAAAGGCTATTGCAAAGTCAAAAGGATGCTAATCAACTGGATCCCACCACTCTT
>NW_005841969.1:2502678-2504884 GCF_000455745.1 Alligator sinensis
TCAAACACTGCCAAATGTATATATTTATGGTCATGTTGGGGTCCCAGAAATAATCTCTAAGAGCATTTTAGGGAAGCTATGGAAAAGCACTGTTTTAAATATAAGACGGTTGTAATTAGTACCTGAATGCTGTTTACGTCTTAACTTTTTCACAATGTCAAATTCTACAGGTCCTTGAAAAGATCAGTGTCAGTTTCATACATGTAATCAAGGGCATAATTTAACCCTGAGTCTTCATTCATATTATTTCTAGAATTGGTTTTTAGCAATTATTTTGTGAGAATAACTAGTGTTGAAAATAGAAGTTAAAAGTCCTATTTGCATTATCTGTTTATGTATATAAACACACTGTGGTTTTCTTTTTGGGTTACCATAAACAAACCACCATACATTCCGGTATCAAGAATGCTGTAAAGTTTAAATTGGTCTATCTGTAATTAACTATGTTTTAAGAGTTTGGAGGCAATTTCAGAACAGGCAGGGCTCTAACATATTAACAGTTTCACGAGGAGGAAGCAGAAATTTAAACAGAGGAAACAAAAGCAAATGCCACCTTTATTTGATGGCAATGAAATACATTAAAAAAAAGTTGGATCCCAGTAACCTTAGTCTGTGTGCACTTTGGGTTTTTGTTTTTTTCTTTTTTGGATGGTAGCCTCCATGGAAATTCCAAACAAATGCCACATCAAATAACTACAAGTACAAGATTGTTTGCTCATATATTTATTTGTAGACTAACAGTATAACCATAACCTTAATTTCCATATTTTTATGTGTTTTACATTTTGCTTTACCTTTTATTTAACTTATCCAGGCAAATAACTGTTTTCTTTTGGGTTCTTTACCTAAAAATTATAAGGGGAGAGACAATTACAACACCGGACCATATACTGGACAATATATTGTGGCCATCTTTTTCAATGCATGTAAATAAGCCTAGCATCAATGAACCCTTGGACGCCATGGTTTAAGCCTTGGGGTGCTCGTGTCATACAGAGTATCATATTATTACACTATTATTGCCATAATATATTATATATTAATACATAATAATATTTAATGATTTGCTATATAACATCATACTGGCTTAGAATCATTTTGAAGTGAATCAATACTACATATTTTGTGCCTGAATTAATGAGCATCACCACATATTATGCAGGCATAAAAGATATGATGCAGTGTTAATCATACAACATACAGTTAAATTTACAGTAAACATACCTTCCTAGGGTCAACAGCTCAATATTAATTGTCTGGCTGCTCTTGCTGCTTGTTTTCCATTTCCTTTTTAATGTACTTACTGGTGTAACATTTAAAGTTTACCAGTAGCAAACAGTTCTCAAATTCCCTCTCTTTTCCAGTTTAAAATGCCATACCAACACTGGGAGATGATATCTCCTAGGGCTGTGTAAAACAGCTATGTCTCTTTTCGATTTCAGATTTGGCCATTTTGGAGGACAGTGATTCGTTTTGTTGTTTCGGATTACTGCTCCATTTTGATTCAGCTGAATCTGTTTCGGAGTTTCCACACTGTTTTGGAGATTCGGATCAGCCGGGAGAGGCAGGCACAGCCGGGCGGCTGCAGGTTCTCCTGTAGCTCCTTCAACTGTGCCTGCCTCTCCCCAGGCAGGGGGAGCCGGGAGGGGAAGCCGTGGGAGAAGCCCTCATGGCTTCCCTGCCTGGCTCCATCCCCCATCTGGCCAGTCCTGGCCTAGTTCCAGAACTTAAAAAAAAAAACAACCCACACTCACTGGCTCTGACAGCAGCAGTCAGGGCCTCTGAGGGCTTGTGGCAGAGCCCCCCCCCGCACAGTGAGGTGCAGTGGGGATCACCCCCTCCCCGGCACCTGTGCAGCAGCTGCCCCATGGCACAGGTGCAGCATGTCTTGGCAGGGCGCTGCATTTTGTCTGGGAACTGGGGCAGCTCCATGTCTCAGCTGGAGCCTGGCACTGCTCAGACCCAGTGGCCCCAGCTTCCAGACAGCATGCATTGCCCTGCCAAGCCACACTGCATACACACCATGGATCAGCTGCTGTGCAGGTACCAGGTGGGGAGGTGATCCCCGCTGCCCCCCACTGTGCAGGGGGGCTCTGCCATGAGTCCTCAGAGGCCCTGATTGCTACTTCCAGAGCCAGTGAGTATGGGGTTTTTTTTCAAAAAAATAAAAGTGCTGGGATGCTGGGGCCAGGATGGGGTGGGGCAT
>NW_005841969.1:2504989-2511907 GCF_000455745.1 Alligator sinensis
CAGGGGCTGTGTCAAGCAGACTTTGGTGCTGGTGTTGGCTGCAGCCAGCAGTGGCAGCATGCTGTCATCCTGCTCACAGATCCAGGGGCCTGTGCCCCCCGGGAGGGCTACAGGGCTGTGCTAGACTCCTTCCAGGGGTGCGGGCCCCTGGATCTGTGCACAGGATAACAGCAGGCTGCTGTCCCTCCCCCAGAGCACTGGGATTGGCAGGGACCTCAGGGACAGATCGCAGACACTGGCCAGCTACACATGTCAATATCAGAGAAGTCCTTCCTTCCCTCTTCCCCCTCCCTCTTCTTAGTTTCTGTTTCCCTGCAAACCCAACTCCAAAACATCTGAAACATTTTTTAAACATTTCAGATAGTTTTGTTTAATTTCAGAGTTTCAGAGCCTTCCCTTTCGTTTCGGATTCGGTGTTTTGGGCATCGAAACAGGCCGAAACACCTCTGAAACAAAACTGCTGCCGCAATTTTGCACAGCCCTAATATCTACAGGATTTCCACTAAAGGTAAAACAGCAATCAGTATGTGGAATTGATTAAAATAGCTACTGATTAGACCAGAGAAATATTTCAGATAAATGTGGCAATATCACAGTTAAGGAAGGATATACACATTCAAAATATAATTGTTCCTATTAAGCGGTATAAATTATCTTAGTATGTCCATGGAAGACCTAGAGTTTGCATGTTTGAAATTCAGAGAAATGTAAATAAGATGCAGGAGGGTGAAATTGGGAAAAGTAGGACAAAAGGGACAAATGTGGATTGGCTGAAAGGAACCCCCAAAAAAGACTTGAACTGGTTATAAGCCTAAGGTCATGCCTGGACTTGAATGAAAGAACAAACACTTACGCTTAAACTCTTAGTTAATGTAGGCACTAGCTCTGGGTCTGCTGACTGCCTATTAGTGCCTAAACAACTCTGCAAGGTAACTGCCACAAAGGCCTCTCTCTGGTACCTTAGCCATTCACCCAGGTGCAGTTGGTGAATTCAGACTGGTGCGGCAGGTGGAGTGTCACACAGGAGGTTTGCAGCTGACTGGGAGTGGGAGTGGTGGGGTGGTGGTTTGCAGCTGGCCTGACACTCCATCCGGGAGCGTGGAGGCTGCAAACCCCCCTGCTCCCAGCTGGCTGCAAACTCCACCCCCCGCTCCCAGCTGGCTGCAACCCCCCCACTCCCATGTGCTGCTCCACCCGCCCCACCAGTGTGAGTTCACCAGCCACATCTGCATTCACCTTATGGTTCACCATATGAACATTTAAATGAAGCACCTCCAACCTGAACCTTCAGGCTAGGGACAGAAGTTACACATAAATCAGTTTAAGTGATCTGAAACTGGTTTAAACCTGTAACAGAACAGAAGTTCAGTGCACATAAACTAGTTTCAAAATGGCTGAAACTGGTTTAAGATAAACCTGACTTAAATCAGACTTAACTGATTTAGGTCAAACCAGTTTCCCAGACTCCCAGACTCCTTCCTGGTTCAAGTTAAATCACAGTCTCCCAGCATCCCAGGATGCTTTGTAGCCCTGGGCTGTGCTGTGTTGTCTGCTCAAGCAGAGCAGCATTGGCCCTGCCTCTCTGCTTTCTAACCAGAGCAGTGAGGGCTGGCTGACAAGAGGATGGGGGTGGGAAACTTAGTTGGGAACACATCCTGGTCTGCCTGGTGGGGGTGGAGCAACCCCTGTCAGACTTCTCCCTGCTGGAGTGGAGGGATCAGAGCTGTGGGACAGCAGGCTTAGGTTGGGGTAGGGGGGAATTAAACCCCACTGCCTCCCCTTTCCCACCAGCACAGGACCTCAAGCTTGGGTCTGCCTGGCGTTTCCCCCTGCTGGCAGCTCAGCACATTCTGGGACCCCCCAAAGCCCCCTTCCCAGCCAGGGGGTGATCCCACTGTGCCTTCTTATCCACCAAGGCAGGGATTTTTGCTTGGGGCAGCCCAGAATCAAAGGCTAGATTGTGGGGAAAGAGGGGAGTGAAACCAGCTCCAAGCCCAGGTGGGGACATGCAAAGAACAGAGCACAGAGGGATCGCGACAGTGGTGGTTCCATCCTGGACTTGAGTCCTGTTAAGCAGAGGGACCGAGGTGGGGAAAGGGCTTGAGTGTGTGTCTGCACTAGCCCAGGACAAAGCTGAGCCAAGCCAGGCTGAGCATGCATCTGGGGGAGCAGCTCCTGCCTTCTACCACTGCAGCTCCTTCTACCCACTCGAGACGCATAGGCAACTGGTGCCTCCTGAATCTGGGGGGGCACCAGCAGGGCATGACTGGGGGAGTGGCCAGCCAGTGACTGGGAGGGGGGGGTCCCCAGCGGCCAGTCGCATGGCTGCCACCACTTCCACATGCAGCATGGCACTTCCGCTGCTGACGTGCCAATTTCAGGGTGGGGCATGAGTGCTGTCTGTGCCCCCCTATCAGCTGAGCACTTGCTGTCAGCAGGGGCACCAGTGCTCTTGGGAGCGGGACACGTGCCCTCCTGTGACCCCACTACATGTCACCTATAGTGGTGCCTGGGCTGCTGGGGTGAGCCCGCACCATGCGCACCACTGCAGAGGCTGAGGCTGGCCTGGGCGCTACTCCCCACCAGGTAGGAGGGGCCATTGGGAAGGATCTGTTCCCTGAGCTGCATGCTTGGTTCGGTTTGGATTGGCTCTCCCCTGGGCTGGCACAGACACACACTTGAGCCCCTTCTCCGCCCCCTTCCCTCCCCCCCCCAGCCTGCGTCCCTCTTCTTGGTGGGGCTTGCATCCAGGATGGAGCATCCACTGCTGCAATCCCTCTGTGCTTGGCTCTATGCATGTCCCCACCTGGGCTTGGGGTTGGTTTCACTCCCCTCCCTTCCCCCTGATGCTCCCGAGCTGCCCCAAGTGAAACCCCTGTCCTGGTGGCTGGGAAGGCACTACAGGATCTCCCCCTGGCTGGAGTGGGGAGAGTTTGGGGGTCCCGGGCTGAGCTGAGCCACCAGCAGGGGGGAAAAGCCGAACAGACCCTATCTGGGGTCCCATGCTGATGACAGATGGGAGGCAGGGGGATTTAATCCTCCTCCCTCTCCTCCCTCCTTCACCTGAGGTGCTGCCTGGGCCACCAGCTGGCCACATGCCCCACCATTTGGGGGGAAGGCTGGCAAGGGCTGATTCTGCCTCCAGGCATGCCCGGGCTGGGGTACCTGTGGGCCAGGGTGGGGGTTTAAATCCCTCCCCAATCATACTCAGCCTGCCAGGGTGTGGTCACGTGCCCCTTCAGCTCAGCTTCTCTCTAGCTTTTTAGCCACTACTGAAGGGAAGACAGGGCTTGGTCTAGCACCTCATGACTTCTAGCCTGCAGGCATGTGGCTGCATTTCTGGAATCAAAAGTGAATGTCTATTCACTTGCTTGTCAGTTCAATCTACGCAGCTTGGACTAACCTGAAAAGATTATATCAATTCAGGTTCAGGCTTTTTGAATATATGTACTTAGCAATCAAGAACCTATGATTCCTTTTGTCCATCAGTTGCAGTTATAGGCGGTCTTCGACACAATTGGTTCCCGAAAACCACATCTTAAGTAGAAACGCTGTAACTTGAAACTGATTTTCCCATAGGAACAATGTTATAAATGGGGGATTAGGTCCTAAATCAAGGCCCGATACCCTATTTTCACCAAAAATAACCCAGCATTTTGTACTCAATCAATTATAGACAAGTAATATAGCTACGTTAGCTGTATATAGCTACAAACGGCATTGGAAAAGCAACTGTCTTGAGGCAGGGAGATGGGCGGCGTGGTGGACTGACACGGGGAGATGGGTGGCACAGTGAACTTGTTTGGTGGCATCGCATTGGATCAAGCTTCATAAAGTTGAAACAGGGTGTCAATTTATAGATGTCATAAGTGCCATTCATTATAACTCGAACATCGTAAATTCGAGGACTGCCTGTACTTCGTAGCAGTGCCAGTGAGCACCACTAAAAGACTGCAGAAATGGCAAGTGATCCTTATAATTTTTTTATTGTCCTAGCAAATCATTGAACCAATGAGGTTTTATCCTTTTGTATATGTTGTATTACAGCACAGATTCTTTGCATACATTGCATTGATGGCTTTTACCAACAGTAATACTGTCTCAACTGTTTTGATAAAAATGGTTCCTTTATTCCACAGGATTCCCCAACACATATTCCCTTATGCTGAAATGGCCAAGTCCCTTCCCAAGTGGTGAATCTAACTGTAGTTGCCTGCTTTAGGGAGTTATTGTAGAAAAATCATTGAAACCATCAACCCAGTGCACAGCAGCAGTAACGAAGGCAAACAAGATATCAAGTTGTATTAGCAGGGGGATAAAATACTAAACAAGAGGTGATATGGTTACTGTATAGGATCCTCACCTGGACCTTATCTAGACCTTTTGGAGGGCTGGTCACTGTAATACAGGAAAGCTAGCATTGCCTTGCAGATGGTGCACTGTAAGGCAAACTAGGTGGCATCAGGTCTCTAAAATCCAAGTGATACGGAAAGGTGAAGGAGCTGGGCTTATTCTCTCTGGAAAATAACAGATACTGAGGTAACTTAATAGGAGTTTTCAAAATTATGGAAATGGGTTGATAGAATTGTTAGAGATTTTTTTTCTGACGGGCAAAATGTTAAAAACTTAAGGGGTGTAAAAACTGGAGAAGTAGGATTAAAAAGAGACTTCAGACAGAATGGATAATTTCAGACATGGATAATAACAAACAAATTAAGTGCTCAGTATGCTCCTAGGTAAGTCAATGGGAGGTTTGCCACTGATTTTAAAAGGAGGAAGATTAGGCTGGGAATAAATAACCAAGGAAGACAAATAAAACAGAAATATACATGAGTTAAAGAGATGCTTTACTCAGCTATTATTTCTGGGCAAGAGTGTCTGTGGTAAGAAAGCCAGAAGAGATTAAAATACGTACAAAAGGGTAAGTGCTGGGCAAAGATGACATGGTAGAATTAAATCCATTGTGCTAGACAGATCTTTTTTTCTAGAAGTTTCTTTTGCATCCCTAATTTTGAATCTCTCTGGATATGGACAGAACATTGGGTGTGCTGGCACATTCCTCATTGTGTTTCCCATTGGCAAAGAGGTGATTGGTTTGGCAAACCATTCAGGTCAGTGGTTTGACCTTTGCCAGTCGCTGCTCATTTCAAGCAAACAAAAAGGGGAAGAGGGAGAGCTACTACGTTAGCTTGCCATCTGCTTTGTCATACCCTGTGATTAAAAGCCCTTGCATGTTATGAGACATTTTGATGGCCAAATATGTTAAACAGAAGAGCAGCTATTAGTCCAGTTTTCAGCCCTATTTTGTGCTTTATCCATTTAGGATAAGATTAGGATTTGCTCGAAGGGGCCATGATGAGGAACAAAGAGGCATAAACCACTTCTTTGTGCCGCTGTAACCTTCTTGCCTCATCAATCTGTGCACAAAAACAAGGGGAGATAGGCTTCAAGGGACCACTGTGCCCACAAGTGAGAAAGAAGGGGATGGAGACAGGTGGGAATTCACAGCACATTGACTAGGTCTGCCTTGTTTGCCCATATGATAGCTGAGCTGGAGAAACTTTGGCCCCGGAGCAAGTGGCATGGAGAAAGGAAGAACTTGTGGCCATTAGTGAGGAAACAATGCTGTTAACAATCAGTTCTGCCTCCAACCATACCATGGAGAAGGAAGGGAAGGGAGGGCATCCATTACCCACTGCAAGGACAGCAGCAGTATCTGGGAGCCCCAACAGGAATTCTGGGCAGGCTGGCAGGTTCCAGCTGCTGTGAAGTCCCTCCACTCTCTCCAGCTCACTGGCTATAAAAGTCAGAATCTATTCATATTATGCATAATTAGCCCACAATAACAAATTGCACACATTTTCAGGCAAATATTCCAGACCATCATTATTTGGAGTTTTTGCTGCATTCAGCTGCATAACCCTACCTAATATGATGGATGGAGTAGTCATAGCCACTGAATACATTTACCTGGAATAGAGTGATTATTTCAAAGATGAACAGAGTCAGAAATAAGTGCACATGAATCAAATACCACTAAACACTGGAGAGTATCAGAGTAGCAAGGTTTGGAGGTCAGTTGACCAGCCCATAGCTTTTAGTTGGGAGATTATTTCAGACATATAGCCTAGGATTTTAAAGCTCAGTCTCAAAATCCCTCTGAATTTAAAACTACTCCATGTTTAAAAAAAAAAAAAACACTCTCTCAGATAGTAGGAGATTTTTCTTTTTCTTTTTTCTCCTTTAAGATGATCTTTGCTATTATTTGACTGCAACATCCAGCACAAAGGAGAGTTTACTGTGAAGAACCGCATACGCATGCACATTAATAGAAGAAATATTCTGATAGAACCTATAATTGCAGCTCAAAGAGGAAAGTAAACCATGATGGAATTCCTGTAAGGATGCCACACTAACCAAAGTAGGAGTGATCATTTCATAGCAGGTCCCACTGGGTCCTATAATTAACAATCTTTTCCTCATTCATTTCTTTCCTTTACATTTTAATTCTTAACAACATTTCAGGATATTTTTCAGTCTTCTTACTCAACTAAAACAGCTAATTTTAAAATCCCAAACCACTGCTGGAACTCAGTTTCTGATTTGTAGTAGTGTCCCAGCAGTGGCCAGAATTTGTGTCTCCTTCACATGTCCCGAGGCTGCATAGCATAGTTTTAAATTTCTGTAGGAGTGCAGCAGGGTAAATGTCAAATTCCCTGGGGATCCAAGCTGGCTCGGGTTCTGTTTGGAAGCTCTGCGTATTCCATAGGGTTAGAAATCTCCCTCTCAAAGAGGAATGCATACTGGAATACTTTTCAAGATGAACCCGAGAAAAAAAGTCATTTTTCCCATTCCCACAATTCTGGCAATGATAGTAGATACATTTTCTCACTTTTCTTTGTCTCAGTCTTACTCTTT
>NW_005841969.1:2511938-2524297 GCF_000455745.1 Alligator sinensis
TAGAGTTTCTTCACAATCGGCTACAATGCCTATTGTTTTGTAATGTTTTCAGCTTGTATTAAAGATTATTTATAAATAATACTATTATACAACTTCTCTGGCTGTTGAAGAACTGACAAACATCTCTTCTTTAGCATCAGACTAAGGAAAACAACTTTTATGGGTAAGAATACACAACTTATATTAGATGCTGAAACCTCTTTGGCCTTCATGCATATTCAAAATGAGGCACTATTGGACACACGATTATTTTTTCCTAGAGCAATTGTATTTCTTGATAGTTCATCAGTTAAGGTTACTTAGTCCAACAGTCATATATACTAAGAGCCAGATGTCTTACTTGCTATCAGTGGGAATTTTAAAATGTTTGCTTTGGCTATGATACTACCTAGTTAATAGTCAGACCTTCACCTGCCATTGGAAATTGTGTCTTATAATCATGTAAGACCAAATATATGAAGATGATAACTTGTTTTGGTTCTAAATTGAGGACAAAGGGTGCCTATATTAAACTAGGTCTTTAATTTTTCAGATTTTTTTTTTTTATGCTGGTACTTATTTTGATGCACAGTCGAAAGGAGAGATCGCTGATTCCTGGCTATGAAAGTACAAGGCACAAAGACAAAACTCTGAAAAGCTCTAAAACTTTTGCTAATTTTTCATTAGGATTTCTCGGTATTCTTTCTGTATGTTGGGTATTTAAAAAAGATACCTAAACAAATAATAAAGATAATACAAGGGGCATGCTAACAGATACTAAAGTGGTATGACGCAGGGATGATATACACACATGGCAAGTAAAAAAAACAGAATTAGAACAGGGAACTAGGTAGGTCAGTTATTTTTGGCTTAGTTTATACCAAGAGCCTGTGATACTAGTTTGGAGTAATTGTATTTATATATTGTATTTTCTGTTTTTCTTCTTTTTTTTCCTTTTGTTTTTCAAAGGATGTTTGCATAAAAAGGCTGTTCAAGCCTTTTGTGCTCTCTTGAATTTCATTTTCTAGGTGAAGTCCTAGCACACTGTCAACAGCAGGGGGCGAGTTCTCCCAGACAGGGAGAGAGAGGAAAATAATACCCTTCTCCACAGTTTCTCCTTTGCACTGGTTTATGAACTACAAATTTAAACGGCCCTGAGGCACTGGTGCTTGTCTGGTTAGATTTTGGGGCTCTTAGATGCACAAGTTGGGAAGAGAAGAGAAGTCCCATCTTCTCTGAGGGAGAGCTGTTGTACTGCTGGCTTTCCCTCTTCACCAGGAGGAGTGAAAAGCAGAGAAACCACCAAGCCTTACCCTAAACTCCCTCTTACATAGCCAGATACCTGAGATAACAAATGACTCATGAATTCAGGAGTGAAAAGCTGAGCTAAAAGGTACAACTAATAAATAATGAAGAGATGATGAGGGAAGATGGAGCTGGAGAATGGAGAGTTGGGTAGAAGACAGAGGAAGAAAAGAATGGAAAGCGAGATGGATAACTTTCAGCCTAGATTTATTTTGGGCTTCTAGGCTCTATTTCAGCTCCAGGGTAGAACTGACTGAAAACTGGAATTTCCTTTCTATGCAAAAATTCAGGTATTTTGTCTATCCAAATGGACAAAAACATTTCCTTTTGTCCATTTGAATGAAAGCCAAAGCTTGAAAATTTTCCTTCTAGATATGTTGACATGTAACAATATAAATAAATAGCCTGAAAGTGAAATGCATCTGCCTGAGGTGCTACGCTGCCTCCTGGAAACTAATTGAATTGTGTCATGTTCACATTTCCTTACTGGACTACAATTCCCATGATGCTTTGCGGCCATGGGATTCCCTCTGCACCATGGTAGTTCAGTCAGACTGTGCTGTAGCAGGAATCAAGGAGTCAAACCCGTGGAGAAGAAATGGGGAAAAGGCACTAGAATGACAACTCCCATGAGGCACCAATGCAGCACAGTTGGACACTGACGAACACTAAACATTTCCATTTGTTTTGACAGAGTGAAGTGTTATGAACTGGGTCAACCCAAATTGATATGCTTTGTTTTGGTTTTCTTCCAGGAAGTCTGAAATTTATTAAAGTTTACATTTTTCAGTGGGAAAAAATATTTTTGCAGAATTTGTGGAAACACCATATTTTCTCACATACAGTATGCCTCAAAAGAAGATACGCCCTGGCTTTTAGAAGGCAGAATATAGAAAAAGGGCTTCTTTTTGTAGTAAGTACCAACAGCAGCAGTGAGGAAACCAAGCCTGCTTATTGTTTTGTTTCTTGTGACTCACAAGCGGAATTACTGTTGATTTTGCCCAACAGAAGCTTAACTGACAAAACTGCTGTCACCACATTTTCTTGCTTGGAATGCTCACTCCAATTTCCAGCAGCTGGGCTTTTGGAAGGGGGAAGTTTGTGTTGTATGTGAGATAATACAATATTTTGTTGAAAAACATTTTGGTGTGAAATTCCCAAGAAGCTCATCTTCTGGTTCCAAAGTGAGAATAGAAGAAAGGAAGAATGAAAATGACAAGAGAGGAAAGAATAGACAATGAGAATGGGGGATGCGGAGTCAATTAACAACAGAGAAAATTAAAAGAGTAAGGAAAAAAGACAGGTAGATATAGACAAATACTATAGTAATAGGACCATATAAATTAGATTAGACAGAATGACAGGAAAAAGGCAGAATGAATTACAACAAGTAAAAAGAACAGAAATAATGGGAGACTAGCTATTATTAAAGGATGATTAAGGAATGTGAAATTAAGACAGGCTCCCAAAATTTGTAGGTCTGAGAGACAGGGTAATGCACTTGGTTCTAAAACTTATTCATTGCTATTGATGCCATTAGGCATATTGTTAAATACGATGGGAAATGCATAAGTGTGCTCAAGGTCTGTTAGTTCAGGGAGTTTGCAGGCTAACCAGCAAATTACCTTTAAATATTGGGTACAGTTAATTTTTTTCTTAAATTTCTTGTGAATGATCTTTAAATCAATTTAAATGTAGTACCTTGTAGTGGGTGTTTAAAAAAAAATTCACAAGATACTTCTGGACAGCCTGTTTTTGCTCTTATCTAAGCTCAGAATCCATGTTTTGGTAAAATTTAAATATAGCGACTATTGCTAGGAGTGGCAATAGAAAATATTAACATAGGATCCCTACACTGTCTAAGCACAATGCAGGTGCACTTGCATGTGTGCATACACACACACACCATTTTCCAGGCCAGTGATGAGTCAGCTTGGGAACATTAAATCCTTTTATTTTAAATGTATTTCTTCTCTGGTGTTCATTCTCTTTCCTGTGTGGAGTCCTGTCACTTCAAAATTATATAAGAATACATTGCCCCACAATGAATAGCGTTGACACCCAAAGCTGGTGAGCTCCCCGATCTATTTTGACTGCTGAATGGGACCAAATCCTTCACCTCATTTCAAAACTCAGTAATTTCAGCAGGGTGGAAGCAGGATTTTCTAATGATTGCCTCAGCCACCAGCTGTCATGCTTCAAAATAAAGCACTGAAGTCAATGTAGCCAAGCTGATTTACACCAGCTGAGAGCCGGCCCTTATGCCTTCCAACAGGGGATAAGCAGAAAGGACAAGTAGACTCTTAAGAAGATTGATTTTTTTTTTTTTCATCTCATTGCCCATAAACACTGAGTGAGAGAAGTGTAGAAGTGTCTTCTGGGATAAGATGATTGTTTCTGAAAAGAATTTTTTTCAAGGAAGAAATCAAGCATTATCTGCTCTTGAACTATATAATATGGTATTAGAATCACTTTAGTCAAATACCACCAAATGGTTAAATGCAGAAATTCCCTGAAGGTTGGTGGAGCAAGGATTACATACGCTAGCAGGTACTCACCTTGTCAAGCCAGACCTTGGATGACATACTTCTGAAAACAGTGAGGCTTTTAGTTTATAAGCACCATAAAATCCAAATGAAATATATGGTAAGACATAAGAAGCTTCTTTGTTTCTATGATAGGAGCATCACCTAAGTCGCAAACCTCTGAAGATAGAGACAAATGGAAGACTTTCTCAAATTAATTTGCTAAGACAACAGGTAATCATGAAAATCATCCCAATACTTGATGACAGGGAAGCCATTCAGGGCACCAAGCTTGTGGTCATGCACATTCAATCACCCACACATCCTGTCATTGAAAACAAGGATGCATATCAGAAATGAATTCCTAGGAAACCATACTAAAATCTTACTCATACATACACAGGTAAATTAATTAGTAAATATGAAACAGACTATGTGATTTTGCTGCATTCTCAGTAAATGTATAATAAAGCCACTGGAGGCTTCAGGGTCAAAGACATAATTCTATTCATTGTCATCCTTTAGGTATGTTAAAATTATTTAATGAAGACAATAAATAAAGGGTCAGTCCTGCTCCCACTAAAGACCATGTCAAAACTCTCACTGACTTCAGCAAGAATAGAAATGGTCCTTTGGTATGCAATCTAATTTTCCTTTTATAACCTGTGAAGTATACCAGTTCAAAAATCTTTGCAACTCTTTAAAAACATGCAGCACTGTATGAAATTCATGATATAAAATCCTTGTCTCATCTTTCGTTCTGGGCTAGTTAGAGGGGCTGAAGGAGAAAAATATCTATGTAAATTAAAATAATTTGTAATATGTTTTGTGCTGTCATGAATATGTTAAATAAAGGTTAAGCACTACTTTTGTTTTTTTAATTTACAATAAATCTCTCCAAATATTTTGAATGTATTTTTATGTGGGGCTATGATCATAATTTTTTTTTCAGGAAAATACGGTGAAATATATTAGAGTTCAGGTGTAATAAATGAATAACATATTTATTATATTCTATTACACTCTGTAAATGCAAGTATTTATACATGTTTTGATTCGTAATATATAATGCAATATATTTATAATGTACTATATAATATATATATTTTACAGGTGTACCTGTAACAAGACCCCCCCACCTTCAGAGGCAGCTGTGGTATGCTCTGGTGGCTGCTTCTCATTCAGTCTCTTCAGGGTACTGCCCTGTCTTTCCCTGCCATGCCTTTCTGGAAAATTAATATAAATCTGGAAGGCTTCCTCCAGAATACAGGAGTCAGCTCTGAGGTGCCTTAGTCCTGTTCACCATGAGGCCACCTTGCTCTGGCTTTATCTTTCAGTCCTCTCTCTAAGCAGGCATCTCTCCTCAAAACAGCCTCCATCAGCAGGCTTGCTTTCAGTCTAGTAGTCCTTAGTTAAGGCTTTCTCTTTTGCCCCCAATTACCCATCCTCAGCTAGAGTGCTTTCAAGTGGCACACCAAACTATGGGGCACTGCAGACAACAAGGAGCATCCCTAAGTGCACAGTGCTTTTGGATGTGTGGAGGAGCAGTAGTGGTGGTGGGGTCTGTTCTGCACCAGGTGCCAGGCAGCAGCTACAGTAGCAGGGACTGGGCAGAGATGCCAGCATGTTCCCAACCTACCTAGTGTATGGGGAAGAAGCCACCTGATGACACACTGCTTTTGAAGGTCAAGCCTGCAACTATGTAATTTAATTACTATGTAAATTAAAGTAGTTTGTAATATGTTTTCTGGTGTTATTAATGCAGGCCCTCCTCAGGACTGAGCTGTGTTAATTTGATCCTCCGTTACTGAAAGATTGCCAACCCCTCATCTAGGCAAACCTACAGAACCTTCCCCAAGAACACAAAGTGACCTCCTTATGCCACTCCCATGCCTTGAGGCAAACACAAACTCTGAAAAACAAAATATAAAACAACTTAGCTTCTTGCTGCTATCTCTCTTGTCCTGCAGAACTCCTTCCCTGAGCCTAGGTGTCTGACTGCTCAGCCCAGGAGCTCTGTTTAAATCCCCTTGCTTGGCTCCACCCCTTCCAATCACTAGGTTCTAGGGCTGTGCAAAGCTTCAGTCCCTGATTTGATTTGGCAGAGATTCGGCCCGATTCGGTGGCCAAATCTCCAAATCCAAATCGGATCAATAGACCCTTTAATCTCTCCAAATAGAATCATAAGCCTCTGAATCGATTCAGAGAAGTTTGGAAAGATTCGGTGATTTGGACATAGACACAGCTTTAAATGTTTTTTCTACATACCTATAGGTAGCAGGTGGCTCGTGAACGCTGTGATGCTGGGGTGCATGGAGCGTCCCACAGAAGTGCAGGGGGCTCCCCAGCGTGCTCAGCAGCAGACCTGGAAGTGGATTAGAAGCACTTCCAGTCCACTTCTGGGTCCACTGTAAAGAGCACAGGAGGGGCCCCCTGCACCCCTCTGGCTTGGCAACTAGTGCCTCCTGGGTCTGGGGGGGGCATCTGGGGTCCCACCGTGGCTGAGCCAGGGGGGCACCGGGGGCCCCCTGTGCACTTTCCAGCGGCCCCAGAAGTGGCCTGGAAGTACTTCCGGGTTCAGCACCAAGCACATGGAGGGCTCCCCTGCATTCCTGTTGGACGCTCCATGCACCCCAGCATTGCAGTGTTTATAAGCTGCGCTGGTACCTTCAGGTAGGTAGAAAAAACATTTAAAGCTGTGTCTATGTCTGAATTGCTGATTCTCAGAATCAGCATCAAATCTTCAAATTCCAATTCGGCCAAATGGAATCAGGGACAGTGATCTGAATCAACGAATCAAATCACTGTCCCTGATTCAGGCTGAATATGAATCTGAATCAAATAGGGCCCACTTCACACACCCCTGCTAGGCTCCCCTTCCCTAATGGGGCCCAGAGATTGTTCTTTACTCATTGACAGGTTTACTGCTGATGGTCAATCCCTGCAGCCTGCACTCCACTAGCCTAGCAGGGTTACAGCTCTGTAATCACCTTCTTCAGCCTTCATTCTGCACTTAGTAACAGGGATTAGGTTCCCCTTTAGAACATGTATTTAAATTTATGAATGAGAAAAACCCTCTAGGAACTTAGGGAAACTTTAGGTTCTCTACAGGATGTAGTCTTTCCTAGAGCATGTAGCAGTAGTTAGTTGGAAGGGGAGAGGATAAGTTCTGTAGAACTAATGGTGGGGGAGGATGGTTGTTTCCCATAACCCGCATAAACTTGGGGGATCTGCTAAGAACTCTTGTCTGCTGACATTAATTTCAAAGACGTCTGTGCACCCTATTCAATGTTTTGCTTTGGAATCATTGTGCTTGAGCCAGTAGCATAACAATCAGTGGGTGAGAGGGGATCAAGCCATGGGCTTTGTAAGTGGAGGGTATTGATATAGATCTGAGAAGCGGCTCCCCACCCCAGACATTCCCTCCCCTGCACCCTACATTTTCTCTGCTTTGGGTCCAGCTCCAGTGCCAAAATTGGGGAGGGCAGAGAAGAGGTATTAGAATGTGTGCAGGAGCAGTGGCTGGGGGGCTCACTGCTGCTGGGGGAGATGTCACCTCCTTATTTTGCAGCAGCAAATTAGTGTTTTTTTGGCTGCTCATCACATACTTCAGAGGTGACATCTCTTCCAGAAGCAGTAAACCTCAGGTCACTGCTTTAGCATCCTGGGCTACTTTTATTCCTCTTCCCTCCCTGCTGCTGTGGCTAGAACAGGAAAAGTGAAGGATGCAGGGAAAAGGGGTACAGTACGTGCCCAGCGCTTGACTATTATGGAAAATTGATGAGACACTGCATAGCGTTGAAGAGTTTTAGTCCATGGGGCTAACCAGAGTGCTTGTCTCACACAAACACTACCACTGTGTTTTGGGTGATGACTCACCCCTAATTGGTACTCTGGAATGCAGATTCCAATGCTTTTTCTGCTGTCTGCTAAGTCTCTTGTAGTGCAAGGACATTGATCTTTTATTTGCATAATAGTGATAGGTAACTGCATCTTGCAGATGAGAAGTCTTCTATGTTGAGATGACAGACATGTAGGCATAAGCTAATCTTTCTTCTCTTCCAACATTGCGGTTTTGCTCGAGTCATCATGTGAGTTCCTTTTTGGACAATGTGGCTGTCAGTGTTCAGTCACCACACTGATAGCATATGTTTTGCCAAAGTATTTAACAATGTAGACCATGTGCAAATTGCCATCTTCCACCACTGCACAAAAGACAATGCAGCCTGCCTATTGTTTCTTTATCCCTACGATTTGTTATATTCCTTCTTCTTCTTCCAAATCCCATTTCATCTGAGTCAAACTATATCATCTCACACAATGGTCTGCACACAGGCAAGAAATAAAAGCATTTACATTGCCATGTGATTTATGTCCATATCCAGACAACTAGCCACTGGCAGGATGATTAGAATCGTGGTTTATATCTCCTATTTCTAAATATTAATACTGCTATAACATGTTTATATTAACGTTTGAAGCTTTCAGCTAGAATGTATGCTACTGTTCGCTTTTTATTAGAATTGGACAAAATGGTTTTCTAGAATAAAATGTCATGACAACTGCTTTCATAGAAGACTGATATATTCTAATGCTGAAATTCAATATTATCATCAGAAGCAAACATGATCAGATCCTCATTTTTGGAAAGAAAATAACCCATGAGCCTCTTGACATCTGCAAAGAACAGGATGAAGCTACCAATTCATCATCAACTGAATGCATAAACACAGATAAAAAACTATCCAACAGTAGTCCATTTACTATAATGAAAATGAGAATATAGCTGTAGAAAGAAGCTGTTGTGTACTTAGCACTATTGGTCAGGCTTAGATGGAAATTTTGTTAAATTTTGAGATAAAATGTCTACAAGTAGTAATGAAGACAAGAAATAATTTGCATAGTATCATTAATTGTAATTATTAGGTGTCTGATCCATCACCAAATGGCAAAATTCCCACTGACTTCAGGATCAAGCTTTAAGTGTAAGGAGAAACTCTCCTCAGGATTTGTTATTTGCCCAGCAAGCATTATCTGCATAAAAATGGAGCTTTTTAAGCACCATATTACAAAACCCTTTCCTTGGTTTCACTTCAGGCAGACTCATCACTCCTGAATTTTGCTTCACTTTTTAAATCAAATGAGCCTATTCACTCATATTTACTCTTAGATGAAATTACCAGATTTGATTGGATTAAATGTATTTTCAGTGACTTCCACCAAAAAACACTAAAACTCCCCCATTCAGTCAAAATTCAGTCCAGTCTAGCTTGAAACAAATTTTAACCACTTCGTTAATTAAACTAATTCAAATTTTCAATTTGCAATAAAATCTAACAGCAATGTCACATAGTCTATAATTTAATTTTAGGGTAAGGAATTAAAAGGGAGATAATAACAAAGTATAAGATTTTCAGCTGCTGTAAATCTCTCCATTGACTGAAACAGAGAATTTCATGAAAAAACATTAGAGGTCACAGTCATATTCTGGCATATATGCATTCATTATAAAAACATGACATTAGAAGAGATGTCAATCCTTCAATCAAATATATATTTTATCCTTTGACCAAACATGTTGCAAATGGCCAGCATAATTATTCCAAACATCAAAACCACAGGGTCTAAAAATTTGAAGCAATTTTCTTACTAGCATACTTTTTCACGGGCACTGTTAAGAATTCTAGTCATCATAGCTGTACATACAGTGTAACCTTAGGTATTGTAAAATAATAGAACTGAACAAATAATACTTGATTAAATTTGCTTCTTTCTGTTTTCAGAATGCACAGGAGCAGATTTTTTCTTAAATTTTTGCTATTTTAAATTGACATTTTTCACAAATTTAATTCATTTTCATATATTTTCTGCTAATCACAATTTGAGCTCAGTTGTGATTGGTCACATGCATGGCATGGTACTGTTTCTATCTCTATTTCGCTATGCCTTTGGGCTTTGTGACGTGGTCATTTTGGGTGTCTCCTGGAGCTCTTAACACCTGGACTGTCTGCACATTAACACCCAAAACTAATTTTAAGCACTTGTTATATGGCTCAAAGTTATATCACTCCAGGGCATGATTATCTCTGATCCATGTTACCCAGCTCATGTTACACTAAAGTGGCCTAGAGTGGCTATAGCTTAGTGTACCCACTTGCCTTGCCTCCTCAGATTGGGTCCACTACCACCCCCACCTTCCCTAGCACCCCAGATCCCTTCTCATTGCCCCCCTCCACCACTTGCTTGTGGCTGCCTACACTGTCTGTCCCAGGGAGCAGGCAGAGAAGGGTAAACCTGCCTGCCTGACCACCGCTATCAGGTTGCTGCTGCTGTCTGGACTGGTCTTAGTTCAGAGAAGGGCAGCGGTTCTGCCATGACAGTGGCTGGACAGGCAGGTTAACTCTTCCCTGTCTGCTCCCTGAGATAGGCAGCCATAAGTAAGCGTAATTGGGGGGGGGGGCTACAGGGGAAGAGGGGGAATCTCCCGGAATGGGATGGAGGAAAGGGGTTTCTGACCTTTCAGTTCTCCAGGCCCCTGCTGGCCTGAAGTGTGATTGCTCCAAACTCAAGCTAGCACTAACACCAATCAACATTTGTACAACTCACAATATAGGTATAAGAAGGCCCTTATTCTTATCAGGTTCCCCTTGTGAATATGGAAACTGCAAATTTCACTTCCTGAAGCATTTGTGCCAGTAGGACTCATTCCATTCTTTTCACCAAGAAGGCCAGAGGGGAATAATCCTAGGAAATTCAAATTTAAGTACGTATAGAGTCAGAATATTTTTTCATTATTCACAATGTTTAAAATGTATGTCATAACATTTTTCCTCTAGGCAAATAAAGCAGGTTTTTTAAATTTAATTCTTTAGGCTTAAGCAATTCAAGCAAATTTTCTGTAGGATTCCTGTATAAGCCATAAATCAAATTGGCATGTCAGCCAAGATCATCATATTTGAGTTATAGCAAATTAACCCCATAATTCATGCTCATTTGCAATAAATATCCATGGAAGAGGAGCTGAGTAATACCATGCCTCAGATACAGGTACTACATTATAGCCTAATGAGTATTATTATCAACTAAGCTCTCTCCACATACTCCGAGATGAATATATAACCTCCAGACCTCTAAGGTCTCCAGACCTTCTTCCATTGAACAAAAGGGGAAAAGTTCCACTTACTTTCTGATCAGTATGATTGGATACTAATTGAAACTGTGACGCTTTTGGAGCAAAATTCACTTAATTTGCAAAACACCACAAATGAGTTGAGAAAAAGAACGCTAAAAGAAGGTCATAAAAACAAGAGAATAACTTAATGTGACAGGTACTCTTAGTGTCATTTAGTGCCAGATCCTACTTACTGCCGGATTCTATTCTACCTATTAGGCATCTACGTGGGTTTACGCACCTAAGGGCAATTCTATTCCACCCCACTCAAGACCCTGAAAATTCTTTATTGCATCTATTTGTGTAACATGAGATCATCTTACTCTGAGGACTGAGTCAAAAAAAGTGGAAGAGGGGAGAACCCAGCCACCTTTTGTTTGTACTTCTTTGTCAAATGTAGCAAACAAAGCATTGTTCTATGTTATTAATGTAAGTGTAAAAACAGTTATTTTGTGTCTCATTCTGATTCTCATGTATTGTATTTGCAGCTCAGTCCTTATATCTTTCAGGACACTCTAATATGTAAATACCCTTTCCTACTCTCTCCAGAATAACAAGAAAGGTTTATGAACTAAAATTCTATTTATTTTTATCATAACTTGATAAGAGTAGAGAGTGTTTATTTAAATACCCTACCATTGTTTTTTTTTTTTCTTAACAACAGGCAGCTCTGAAGTGCAGTTATAAGTCTGTTTACACCACACAGATATCAAATTGACTTGCTAATGGTAACTTTTATTCGGTATCCATGGGTTACTGTGTCATGTGATTTGACATCAAGTACAGACAGTGCTGATTAGTAGCATCCAGTTCTGTCCATCTCTGTGCATCACTGAACCATCTGGTCATTTATTCACTAATAAGCCCCTAATGGCCCAAATATTCACCGGCCTGTCATTGTGACATGGCATAAAATGCCTACATCTTTCAACTTGCTTTGACATGTTGCTTGTTTCACATCAAAACCCGTCATTTACAGGAAAAAAGCTCAGAGGGGTAAAACTTGACCTAATCTGCAGTGTTAACACAAAGACAGAGGCTTTGTTATCTGGTAGCCTGACTGAAAGCATGTAAATGGGCATGAATTCATTTTGTACATTTTTCCATTCTCATTTTACAACATACTTTAAGTTTGGTATCATTCCTAATATGGGATTTATGTGGGCTATGCTTTGAAATATCTTTTCTTTATCTGTTTATATGTGAAGGAGGGCTTTAAAGGGAACTAGATTCTCATGGACACTGGTCCAGCTTCATATTTTAAAAATATGCATAAACAAATTGCAGTCTGGAGCCACATACCTTTTCTCAACCATTGTATTAAACATATTTATGGTTGATGATTTTATTCCTTGGGTTTCTTCTGAACCTTCTTTCCC
>NW_005841969.1:2524328-2530059 GCF_000455745.1 Alligator sinensis
ATCCAGGAGGCAACATAATCTTTTCTACTTAAAGGGTGGGAAAGTCTTACCTATTTCCAGTGTTAAATTTTAGTTATATTATACAGAAAATCTCTAGATTAGAAAACACCACAGCAAGCCTTTACATGAAGAATCAAATACATTATTGCCTGAACCCAATGAATACTTGATTATTGAGAAATCTTCAACCCAAGTCCTAAAAGCATAGAATCACAGGAGAAGAAAGGGTTCACAATCATTTTTTTTATAGTTGATATGGACATAGTTAAAATAGTTTTAAAAAGAAAATACCCGTTAAACTAATTGCTGTTGAAATCTTAGTTAATACATCATTAAAATGTGATTAAAGCATGATGTAATTGATTGTAAATAGAACACTTAGGGTGGTTTTATGGCTCTGCAGTCATTGATGTGATGGGGCCCATAATTCACCCAGTATGCTACCCTGACTTGATGAGTGTGCCTCTATTGGATAGCTTGACTGTTGGAGCAAGCCTACATTGTTAAACAAAAACTTTCATTGTGTTGCTTTTTACCCATATTACTGCTGATAAGGTGACAATAAAAGTATGGGTTTTTTAAATATTGGTTGAGAAGGTTTTGACTGGGTCTTTTTTTTTTTTTTTTTTTTTTTTAGATATATTGTGATATTAGCATTTTGGAAAGGTTTTTTTTTATGTTGACACATATATGTTACTAGTGGTAGCTTCTGTTAACATCAGTGCCACATAACAAAAAAAATCCTATTCTGTGTATTCTAGTACTTATTTATCAGAGAAGCCAGGTCAGCTAATGAATCGATCTATATGTTACGGTCTTCATGCTGGGACTTAGTCAGGTTTAAAGTTGATTTAAAATTAATTATATTATTTTTAATGCATAAAATGTACCCCATCACCCAATCTTAGGTGTACATACAAGGTTTTATGTAAGAATTCAGACATTATTCATTGCTGATTACCTTAGCAAATCCAAGCTGTGATATTATATTAGCCTCAAGGGCATCAATAAACACAATGACTCCCTTTTGCAAGTTGCTGAGAATACCTTCCACTTATTGCTCAGAACACTCAACATTAGGGCTGGCTGGAAAACAAAAATTCTTTTTTGTGAACGATGTTAAGGGGTGGATTTTGTTGTGGTTGTTTTTATTATCCTATGTTGAAACAAAGCCAAGAGCTGACATGGAAGATCAAAACTGAACCTTGGGTCTCACTCATCTCTCAAGTGAGTGCCTTAGTTTTAGCATAGGGAACTGGCCATCCCTCTGCTTTTGCCTGGACGTTTCATCCTAGACCTGAAAAAACTTTCAAAATAAAGAAGCTTTATTAAACTTTTATATGAAAGTTTCTGTTTTAATGACTTGTCATTTTCTGATGGAAAAACAGCTAACTGAAAAATTCCTTTTCAGATCTTCTGAACATTCTTATGAATGGAAGCACCTGAGCAGTTCGGTGGAGGTACTAAGCAACTTGTAAGTTTGGCTTATTGGGTCTGATCTTTCAAGATGCTGACTACCATCATATTAGATTAGGGTACCAAGCATTATGGTGGGACAGAGAATAGTTTTCCATGCCAAAATTCTCGTGATTTTTTTAAAACCCATTGTGAAATAGAAAGAAAAAAAATAGAATCCCTCAAATTTCTGCAGACATATGCTTTTGGTTTAGGCCATTTTATTTTGATAATTTCAGATCCTTTCCTTTTCAAGTTTGAACCTTTTTCATTTTTAAAAATGTAGAGCTATAATTTTAATTTTCTGAAAAAAATTTCAAACCAGAAAACTAGTCAGGGCAGCTAGGATCTGGAACCAACTTCCAAAGGAAGTGGTTCTGGCTCCTACCTTGGGGGTCTTTAAGAGGAGGCTTGAGAATTACCTAGCTGGGGTCATATGAGCCCAGTATTCTCCCTGCCCAGGGTAGGGGGTTGGACTTGATGATCTACTTAGGTCCCCTTCTGACCCTACATCTATGAATCTATGAATTTTTCCATTTAGAAAAAGCTGAAATAAGGTATGTTGAAAATCAAAAGTAAAAAGTATCTTAAAAATATATAGTATCAAGTATAAAGTATATCGTATCAGTATTACTATTTCTCATGAAAATTTTCATTTTTCAACACGACAGTGAACATTCCAGTGAAAGAATCCAGTTCTGCTTGGCATCTCACAACATCAGATCCATCAGCTTCCCATTGGTAGACTAGTAATCCACCATAGTAGACTAGTAAAGATGACATGAAAAAGGATGAGATTTTCTAGTGAACATTATGAAATCTTTACTTTATAGATTTGAGGGAGAATATATTCAGAAGAATATCCTAAATGTACTGATATTACAATATGTATTTACAGTCTGGTTATTGACAGCATAATAATATCTTAAACCCATTTTAATGGCAGGTTTCAAGACACTATTAAATGTTTCACCCAGTTGTAAACAGTAATGGATTTACACATATGTTTAACATAATGATTCTTTCATTAGGAGTTCTACAGGTATAACTAAAGCAAGTTATTTTAAGACAGTAACCTCCCATATTTAGTATTTACAGTACTTATTAATTTCCATGATGTGTATAGCAAAGATGTAACTACATGGATTTTAAGAATAATGAATAGTCTTTGCTATGATGTAGTGGTTTGTACCTTGGGTGCAGGAGGTAGCTGTTCTCAAAATTTCATTTAAGTTTTGATTGTAGAAATGCAGTTCCATATTCTCTGCTTTTGCAAACTGGTACACTTCTACTGAGTCCAGTTTCTATAGAAGTCAATTTGTTGCCTCCAATTTGTACTAAAAAAGAATTTGCCTCATTATATAAATAGAATACACAGGTATTCCAAACACCAAGTTCAACCCTGGTTGAAAACCTGGAAACCATTTTCAACCAGGATTCTTGTCTACAAAAGGATGGAAAATCAACCCCTTCTCTACCAGCAACTTTCTTTACAATTGTCTGGTCATTGCTGAAACTTGACAGTATACCCATACTTTCCTAGGAATCTTTCCCAGAATGCGGCATTTATGGTTACTGACCCTTTTACATTCAGTACAGAGGAGCAGCTGTGGCTCTTAAGTGGCCATTTGGAAACTGGCCACAGCTTGCTAAATTTCCTTCCCTTCCAGCTCATGAGTATTAAAAGACAATATTATTATTACCTTCTCATTTACAAGATGGCAACCTCACAATTGCAGGTATGTAGCTATATTTGGCCAAAGATCACAAAGTATTCACAATGGTGGGTAAGTAATTCAGAGTTTTAAAAAGATGAGGAAAATGAGGAATGCATAGATGAAAAGAAGACTGGAAAAGGTTACACAGCAAATAAGTGAGTATAACCCAGGTTGTCTGACTCCCAAACCTATACTATATTTTTGGCTATCCTGCCTCCCCCAGACTCCTTTCAGAGCTTTCTAGTTTTATGACTTTAAGATAAAAAACTACAAATATCAACACCACTAGCAATACAAACTTTAGCTCCTGAACGTGCATAATAGTTACTTTTTTACTGCTCTCTTTCAGTGTAGTAGCAAAGTTACATTTCTTGTTACTGTAGGCTGTATAGGAGGGATAGGACAGGGAAGAGAGGTGGGAGTGTGGCTCTCTATGTCAAGGAGAAATACACATCCTCAACGAGTGGCACTGGGTCAGAGAAGGGGCACACTGAAGCGCTCTGGGTTACAATACAAGGAAGTCGAGGGGAAAGGGACTTAACGGTGGGGGTCTACTACAGACCACCCAACCAAGGGGAAGAGCTAGACCAGGAATTCTTAAGTCAGCTCATGGAGGTAGTTAGGTGAAAGGATGTGGTCATCATGGGTGACCTGAGCTTTCCAGACATCTGCTGGGAAGAGGAGTCAGCCAGGTCTGACCACTCACATAGGTTCCTAGCCGAGATACAGGACCTCCATCTAACCCAGGAGGTGCACAGCCCCAGGGGAGACGCTTTGTTGGATCTGGTGCTGGCCACGGCCGATGACCTGGTGAGGGGTCTGTGGGTGCTTGACCACCTGGGCAACAGTGATCATCGCCTGCTGGAATTCACCATCCAGCGCAGGGTGGCAAAGGCCTGTAGCAAGGCAGCAGCCCTGGACTTCAAGAGAGTAGATTTCAATGAAGTAAGGAGAATAGTCGGGGAGGCACTGAGGTCCCAGAGCGGAGGGGAGTTGGGTGTCCAGGAAGAGTGGTCGTTCTTTAAGGAGACAATCCTCCAAGCCCAAAGGGAGGTAATCCCAACACGGATCAAAGGGGGCAAGAGGGTGCAAAAGCCCCCATGGCTCGCCAAAATCATATGGGAATGTCTCCTAGCTAAAAAGGAGGCGTACACCCAATGGAAGGGAGGGGCCATCACCAGGGAGGACTATACCTCGGTTGCTTGGGGCTGTAGGGGGGTAGTCAGAAGGCCAAGGTGAAGATGGAACTGGGACTAGCTACCCAGATCAAGGACAACAAGAAGTCCTTTCTTAAACACATATGGGGTAAAAAGAAGGTACCGGGTAACATGGGGCCTCTGCAGGACACGCTAGGAAATCTGGTCGTCGCACCAGGCAGCAAAGCTAACCTATTTAACAATTTCTTTGCCTCCATTTTTCTGAGCAGGGACCGGATCACCTCCCACACCAGGACCCCCATAGGCCCCAGGGGAGGCACACCCAGGCCTAGGGTCAGTGAGGATCTAGTCAGGGAACTTCTGGAGGGACTGGACTTATTTAAATCATCAGGTCCTGACAATCTCCACCCCAGATTGCTGCGGGAATTAGCAGGTCATAGCAGGACCCCTGGCACGGCTTTATGAGCACTCATGGTGCTCTGGCATGGTGCCAAAGGACTGGAAAAGGGCCAATGTGGTTCCTATTTTTGAAAAAAGGGGGAAGGAGGACCCAGGAAACTATAGGCCAGTCAGTCTTACCTTGATCCTGGGTAAGCTTTTTGAGAGAGTTATCCTGGCGCATGTCCACAAGGGGCCAGCAGGGGAGATTATGCTCAGGGGCAACTAACACAGGTTCATTAGAGGCAGGGCCTATCTGACCAACCTGGTGGCCTTCTATGCCCAGGTCACAAAATCCTTAGACGCAGGGGTAGCAGTGGACATGGTCTTTCTGGACTTTAGGAAGGCCTTCGACACTGTCTCTCACCCCATACTCATTAAAAAACTAGGGGAGTGTGGCGTCGACACCTACACAGTAAATGGGTCACTAGCTGGCTGGAGGGCAGCACCCAGAGAGTGGTGGTGGATGGGTCATTTTCGACCTGGAGGGCTGTGGGCAGCGGGGTTCCGCAGGGCTCAGTCCTCGGGCCCGCACTACTCAACATCTTCATCAGCAAGTTGGACAAGGGGGTAAAGAGCATCCTGTTCAAATTCACAGATGACACTAAGATGTGGGGAGAAGTGGGCATGCTAGAAGGGAGGAATAGTCTGCAATCGGACCTAGGCAGGTTACAGGGGTGGGCGGATGAGAACAGGATGGGTTTCAACACTGACAAGTGCAAGGTACTGCACTTGGGGAGAAAGAACCAGCATCACACCTACAGGCTGGGGAACTCCCTTCTCATCAGTGCAGAGGCAGAAAAGGATTTTGGAGTCATTATTGATGCCAAAATGAACATGGGCTGACAGTGTGGGGATGCGGTCAGGAAGGCCAACTGTACCTTGTCATGCATCCACAGATGCATCTCAAGCAGGTCCAAGGAGGTGATCCTCCCCCTCTATGCAACACTGGTCAGGCTGCAG
>NW_005841969.1:2530279-2532888 GCF_000455745.1 Alligator sinensis
ATCTGGAACCAACTTCCAAGAGAAGTGGTGCTGGCTCCTACCCTGGGGGTCTTTAAGAGGAGGCTGGATGAACACCTCGCTGGGGTCGTTTGGCCCCAGTACTCTTTCCTGCCACCGCAGGGGGTCGGACTTGATGATCTGCTCAGGTCCCTTCCGACCCTACCAACTATGAAACTATGAAAACAAATCTTGTTATGGTGTTGATGTTCAGTCAAAACAAAACTGAAAAGGGCTATTATTCATATGCATAGAAATTAACATTCTAACAGCAACTTTAATATTAAAAATGAAAGACAGAGGCACGTATTCAGCCCTGTTTTTTCATGCGAAATTCCTATTTGCACCTGTAAATGGGGAACCATGTGTCTGCAAATCTATTACCTAATTACAACAGTTACCATTAAAATTTTCAGCATTCCTTCTTTGCTTAGTTAATATCTTCATGGGATTTGTAATAGACCAGAGGCTTATGTCATGGCCCTGCAAAGATGTACAGTTTAATTTTCCATGCATAAACATTTTCATTGACTTTAGCATGGATGTAAGTCTTGTACTATTAGGGCCTTAGTATAAGTCTAATTATTTGCCAACAGCATTTGTTTAACACTAGCAATGACAACCACTGTGCCTTACATGATATTAAAATGCTTGTTTACATGAGCAATTTTTCATTTATTAAATATTTTACTTGGAAATAAATTGATGGAATGTGAATTTTAAATGCATGGATTCAGGTATTTGTATCTAAAGTGATCCATTTTTAACAGAATAGAACACTTTATTAACACGGCAGAAGGGCTGCTGTTATACTAGGAATAGGATAATTAAAAACATCAAAATAATAGCTGACTACAGATTAACAGGCATTTTATTATGAACAGGAAAATATGAGACTAAATTGATAGAATTCAGGTTCAATAATATGAAAAATTAATGGGAAATCTGAAATTTAATAAATCAGTAAACTAGGATCAAATATATGTCATCAGTTAATGATGAACCCATAGTGATATCCATATGGTGATCCGACATATAGACCTAGATTTTTAAATGAGTCTGATCCTAGCTTCTAAAATTGTACTCACAATTATTTGAAGCCATAACTTTGTGAGTGCAATTATTTACACCAGCAGCAACCATACAGGTTTGATATTCTGGACTCAGATTTAAAAGTTAGTTCTGAAAATATGAGTTACATTATCATCACAGTGATCTCAGATGCTTTAACAGGCAATAGACTGGAGCTGGAAGGCTCCACTTCCCTCTGCATGTACAAAGCTATCTGCTTCTTTGCACTTCCAGACCTGCTAATCACTCACAAATGATTTGATAACATGTTTGCTCCCTGAAATAATTAACCAACAAAGGTGATTATGCCAGGGTCACCAGCAGGCTACCAAGACATGATTATTATTACAAAACTAAGGGACTGTAAATGAAAAATCTCTACAGTGATGCTCTTTTCTACTGTAAGAAAACAGAAAGATGTGAAAGAAAAATTAGTGCACCACATGTCTAAGTTGGGGTTTTAATGGTTACTGTACAGATGAATTGAATACTGTTTTATCTGCTTATCTAAGTAATTGTGTATTATTCTCTACAAGAGTCCATTGTTTCCTTCATATCCTTTTGAGGGTAATGATATAATGGAGCCAGAGAAGCACTGGGGCCCCAGCATAGTATACTACATTTTCTGCCAACATATTAATTAGATAAAACAATTGCGTGATTCATGAGAAAGAAAATAGTGGAGCAGTGGAAACCTCAAACTGGTCATGACTCAGTACAATAAAAACAAAGGAATTTCAGCTGACAAAGATATTAAAACACCCCCAGCATCATGTGCAAAAAGATACAAACATCACCCATGCACTAGTGACAGAATGGGGCTAGTGTATACATGTTCCTACTCTGTCTGTATCTGATGAGCACTGAGATGTTTTTCACTATTAGTTTGAGGAGCATTACCGTCCTAACAATATAGGGTTGGCTGATGATGTAGTTTCATTCCCAGGTGGATTGACTTCCGAATCAGTTAGTTCTGAGTTTGCTACCAAAATATGGCAACTCTTATCAGATAATCACTCTGGCTTGTATTTTCAAAAGTAGCCTTCAGCTTTGGTCCCTCCATTTTCAGAAGTCCAGCCTGAGATATGGTGAATATTCCCAGAGGAAAGAAGTCATGACTTCATCCAAAAATCAATAGGAGTTGCAGGTTCCTGGTATTTCTGACACAGATCCAGAGCTGGACCTCAAACACAGGGGCATTCAAAATTAGATTCCACTTTTGAAGTTTATATTTGCATTTGAAACACATCACTATAGGTCTTTGTATGCCTATTCATTGCCAATATTTCCCTTACTCTAACACACAGCACTGCATGCAGTATTTACCAATGTCCTGAAGACTACAGTAAGGCTCCATTTAATCTGGCCTTAAGCAAAGACTTCAGAATTTGGCCCACACTGCTTACTATGCACTTCTACACCGACTAGGGCCCTCAGTCAGTGATTAATTTGCATTACTGGGTTGAAAGCAAGCTCTGCTTTGCAATAAATGAGGACACCACAACCACACTTTTGGGGCGAAGACCTCTCCAATTTTCCCT
>NW_005841969.1:2532919-2559798 GCF_000455745.1 Alligator sinensis
CCCATTTTTATGCACCTGTTTGCAGTCAGCTTTGCAGGCAAGAAGCACCAGCAAAGAGAATATGGTACTCATTCCCAGTTCTACATACTTCTTGATTTACAGTTTCCAAGAATAGTCAAAAATAGAATAGCATGTGAAGCATGCTATTTCTAGCATGCTTCACATTGGAAAATGCTGGAAATCATACAAAAAGTCCTGTTTCTCTTGAGAATCCTACTTATCAAAATCAGATAAGCACATTTTTTGGATACATAAGCAGAAATGAAAATTTCCCATCTCTGTATCAAACTTATATTTGCCACTTGTTTTAAGTATCTTAATGTATGCACCTCTGGAAGAGGATCAGATGTACTTGTTTGTTAGAGCTTCTCCCAGCTACATTTCTCTTCTGATTTACCTGTCAGTGGCTCACCTACCCTGCTTTGATGGGGTAAGCTGACACAAGCTTAGCCTTTCAGGGAGCTTAAACATGGGGTCTGTGTCTGGTCAGGGTCACCCAGACCCCCACCCAAGTTTGCTCTAGCTGTGCTGGTTAGCCTGGGACCCACTATTCAGAACCATAGGCTCCCTTCGCAGTGTGACACACCCCAGTGCAGGGTTGGCAACTGGGAGTCGGGTTGTTCCCTTTATGCCTCCACTGGCCTTTCTGGGTCTGGCCTACAGTCAGTCTCTCACTGCCCTTACTCCCATTGGTCAACACTGGTTTCTTGTCTACCATATTGGGCATCTCTCTCTGTATCTGTGCACCATTCCTTGCAAGCGCTGGGGTTCCAGGGTGCTGCCTTTGCCCCTGCACTTTTCATGGCCTCCTCTACCCCTTCAGCCACTTCCCATTCCACAGGGGTAGGACCCCTGTCTGCCTGTCAATTCAACCACTAACACAAAACATCACTACCACAGGTCAGTCTCATCCTTGGCCCATTCTTCTTCCAGTCCAAACAAAGTGAAAAGCAAATAATAAGGCTTGACACATACCTGTCTTGCTGTGGTGCTGCTAGTGGTCTTCCTCATCTGGCCAGCATTCAAGCCTGCCTGCTACGATTCTGTGATTGTTCTTTTCTCTCTCTGTCTCTCTCTCTCGCTGCCAGGAGACTTCCTTCCTGCAGGACTCCTGCAACTTCTCTCTCTCTCCCCCTGTCCCGGGTCCAAGCTCACACATAGTCAGCATGGGTCACTTGACCCTGGTACTTCTGCCCTGGGTCCTCTAGGGCTGTCCACTCCTGGATCTGGCATCAGTCTCTCTTCTGCCCCCTCTATTCACTGATGTCCTAGTGACAAACAGGTGCACATAAGGGGTAGGAGAGGAATGGGCTGGAGGGAAGGAGCTAGTGCAGCCACAGAAGAAAGTGGGGGGAGGGGGGGTAGAGGGAAGGGCAGAAGAGAGAAGCATGCCAAGGTCCAGGGAGACCAAAGGGCTGCCTCAGACACCCTCCAGTACTGAGGGATGGGCCCCATTACAATCATCTCTTAAGTTAAAAGTTCTCTCCACAGCACCAGCATAGCAAGGCCCTTATGATTATTCTTTTCACACCAGACCCTGTAATGGATTCTTCTTTTCAGTGGAAATGCATACATTTATATTTTTTAAAATTAGTATTTGATCATGCATGAGTTATCAAGTCCATCTGTCCTTCCTTCCAACAACCTTTGATCTTCCTACTGCATTGTTTGTTTACTTGTTTTTGATAGAAAGAGGAGCAAGGAAGTACTGGCTCTTGCTTGGTTTAATTCCAGAACTCGTTATCTGAGATAAGCAGCCCACACAAACTTTGCTGATTTTAAGAAATTTGTTAAGTGAGCTCCAAAGGAAATGCAAAATCAGAGATTTTTGCAAGGGCACTACAACTAGAGCAGAATACCCCATATCCTTTCAAATTCATTAGTGGAAGAGGTAAGGGCCAAAGCAGATGACTCTGTGGAACCAAGCCGAACAGAAGTTCCTGGTGTTCAGAAGGCTGTTGCATTTCATTAGTAAATCCTAACCTTTTTCTTGCTCAGTTTCATCTCTAATTTATCCTATTAACTCTAGGTTCAGCTTGTTTTCTCTTGGACCGCCCTAACAACAAGCACTCTGTCTTGCCACTCATTCATTCTTGGCACTTCCATCAGTGTTGTTTATATACTATTTGCTTCACAGAATCATCAAGGCCAGGTCCCTACCCCTGCAAGATAATCAAAATAGAGACCAGACCAGACACTGGAATAAAACCAAGGTCATATGGTAAATATGGAGCGTGTGCAACAAAGGTTCCAAATACAAGCTGATGAGGTAATTGCAAGATATTATAATACATGCTATTTGTTTATTTTACTACTCTTCTCCACTCCAACTCTTATCATTGCAGCACCTGTAGTTTCCCTCAAACTGATAAACATGGCTTAAACTCTCTCTAAGAATTCCTTCCAGGATTGCCAACTGTCCATAAATTTATGGACAATAAGTTAAACAAAAGGGAGGAGGGTCTGAAAATGCTTGCCCATAAAGTGTGCAAATTTTTTTTGGTAAAAAACCTAAAAAACAGTGAGCTTGATTAAAGCTCTATCTTGGCATGAGTGTGGAAGCAACTGTTGTTGAACAGAGCAGAGCAACACCACATTACCTTTGAGCAGAAGCACGGGACCCTTCAGGGAGCTCTCCCTCAGAGCACTGTGGCCCACACGACCACCATAGCTTTCTACCCCCCCCACCCAGCTATATGCTGCCATTGCAACCTATCACCTGTCTGTAATGACTGCTTACCTCAAAGGTTAGCAACTCTGATTCCTTCCTATTGCACCTCCCAGACTGGCTATTTATCTAGTAATTTAAACATACTGTATTTTATTTATTATTTTACATAATTCTATTATTTGTAAGTCACTAAGAACATCTTTCTGCTAAACTGTTTCTTAACTAACCGTCTCCCCTGTGCTTCTTCAGCATTCAACCTTGTTCACTGCTCCAGAATTCCCAGGAAAGGGAAACCCTTGGCTTTACCTTATGCAAAATAATCGATAGCAAGATACGTCCCAGAGAGTGTCACCAAAATGCACAATTGTCAGTAATGATTGCTTGAAGAACATGAGAGGGAATTTGCTGCCTCTCCCCAATATACACCAGTTACAATTAGCTTGTAGTAATTACCAGTAAACACCAATATACACCAGTAAACAATTAGCTTGTAGTTGTTGCTTCTGTCTTCAAGTCAAACTCTCTAAGAATTCATTTCTTCTAGTTTTTTCTGGCGTAATCACTAGGTTGTATACATTGGAGGAAGTTTAGGTGGAAACCTAAGGGAGCTGCATTCATTTTTTATGTCACAATAAACAAATCACACCTTCTTGCTCCTCAATTTCCCATCTGTACAAATGGGAGAATTTTTTCTTTTGCCTACCTTACAACTTAGATTTGTAAATTCTCTAGAGCAGTAACCGTTTCTTTAGATGCACATGCACAACATAGCATGTTTGGGTCCAAATCTCAAATTGGGCATCCATATGCTATTGTACTACAACAAAGCAATAGTACTAACAACACAGTGTTAAAAATACAATTATTTGTTTCTAAATGCTGGTTCATTCTTGAAGACCATAGGCTGACCATGATGTGTAATCTCCAAGTTGAATTATTACACTGCACCTACTGGTTGGTTGAACCCCACCTTAAAAAGTACTGGGGGGAATTTTAGCTAATGGAGACTGCAACAGTTTTTCTGTGTTGTAGGGCAAAACTCTATGAACACACCTATTACTCATTGATATGTACTGCCTTCATATACAATTTATAGGCTGCATCTACATGAACACCCAAGGGTGTGCCCTGATCCCAATCACAAGGGAGTGGTGACAGGTGAGGGTGCTGTGGGAGGGGTCACCACCACTGACTCATGGTTCCCTCCTACCTCTATAGAGTTAGACTCGAGACAGGCTCTTAACTATTTACAGTATTTATTAACATATAATATGCATAAATATAAAACTAAATATCATATACATATATTTACACAAAGGACAACCAACACGGTGTTTTTCAGAAATTATTCTGTCCTATGATAGCACTATTTACCCATCACAAATAATCAGTTTTAGCAGCATCACATAATACAACATCACAATACAACATTTCAATATAAGGCTCAATCATAAACAATCTTAATAACATCTACTCCTTAATATAGTCCATGACCCATGGCAAGGGATAGTCCTCCTTCCAATGGGGACCCTTGGGGTGGGGGCGGAAGTGTATCCAGGAAGCACCAGGACGCGCCCCCCCTCCCCCCTCTTAGGGCAGGGGCAGGCAATTATTTTGGGCAGAGGGCTGCTTACTGAGTTTCGGCAAGCCATCAAGGGCCACTTGACAGGCAGCCCAGGACAGATTAATATTAATTTTCTAAAATTTTAGGGGCCCTGCAGGCCAGATAGAATGGCCTAGTGGGCCATATCCGGCCCCCAGGCTGCATTTTGCCCGCCTTATGGCCTTCACTGGGTGAGGGGCTGCTCACCCAGCCCCTTCTCTGGCCCTGCCCATCCTGAATGTCTTTCCTCTGTTGGACCCAAGGGCCCAATGACTCATGCTCCTTCAGGTGGCACTGGTCAAGGCACAGCTCACTGGGGTCTCCTCTACACTGCCACTGGAGCGCCCCTCCAGGTCTTCCCCATGCTGCTGGGCTCCTCCCTACCCTGTGCCCTGCTCTGGGCACTGACAACTCAGCTCCTCTCAGCTGCTGCACCACTGCTGCTGGCTCTTGGGAGCTGGGCCTCATGCTGCAGCACTACTATTCCCCCATACCCTGGCTCTTGGCACTGAGGGCTCTTTTAGCAAAGGCTGGGCCCTTCAGGCTCTGGCCATCCGGCCTCGTGCCGGGTGGCTAACCCAAGCAGCCTCTGCTGCTCCCTGGTTCTGCTCCCTCATGTACCACCCTGCGCACTGTGGGACCTGGCTGCTTGCTGGGAGATGGGGCCTGAACTGCCTCACCATGGCTCCCAAGGCCCTTGCCCCATGCTCTGTCCCACGCACCACGTGGCCTACTGACCCTCCGGGGTTGCAGGCTTGAGCTGCCGTTTGTGGCTCCCAGAGTCTAAGTTCCGTGTGCCGAAATGTGCATTGTGTTGAGCCCAAGGGTCTCACACCCTCCCAGGTATCTTCAGGAGCTTGGGGCTATTCACCACTGGGGAAGCTCATCCCCAGTTTTTCTCACTCCGATCTTCCATCTTCAGCTCCCCCGTTGCATCTTCCCTTGTGCTGGGCACACTGCTCTTTATATACTCTTCAGGGTTCTGCCCCTAAAGTCTTCTGGACCTGACAGGGTTGCAGTCTACAATTAAGTCCTCTCCCTCGTCCTTCAGGAAAAGGGTGTGGCTTCACTCCTTTGACTGCCTCCTGATTGGTGAATGGGCTCCACCCATCAAAACAGCAGAATGCTGAACCTGGGACTCAACCCAAGTTTCAAAAGGTAAGTATGCTACGCTTGGTTTGCTAGTACCAAGAAATACAGGGTAGCTGTAGATGTGCAGGGAGGCTGCTCTGAGGCATTGATATTACAGTCCATTAGAGCAGACTTGATTAATCAAGTCTGCTGGAACATGCTAATTAGTGTTGTAAAAATGTCTCATCTCACTACATAAAAGACTTCACAGCTGAGAACTGAAATCTCACTACATAAAAGGCTTCACAGCTGAGAAATGCAAATTGTTTCTTCTCCTCTCTCCCCCACCACTGCGGGGCCAGGACGGGGGGGGTGTCCTGTTAGGGGGAGAGAACAGTCCGAACAATGCTTGGTTCACGATAAGGCTGATTCCTGTGGGAACACAGATTAGTTACTGCCTGCTTTGCACATAAACTTTGTAGAAAACTGTAGCAAATCACAGATTGCCACAATGGGATCTTGTTCATGAGAGGTATAAAAATGTATCTTCGGGCGTGGCTAGGGGTTGACACAGATTTGAGCTTTGAGCTCCCTTGTCGATCTGTTTGCAAACAATAAACTTGGGATAGATCCAGCCTGAGCGTGTATGACTCTCTCTTGAGGTATATTGGAAAAGCCTCCAGGGACACGAAACTAGCCATTTGTGCAACATTAGCACACTCCAGCAGCTTCTGCATCTCATGTATCAGCATCCCCATGCTTCAAAATGTTGGCAGGGACACTTTAACTAAAGCTCGTTTTACAAGCTTTAGTTAGTGTCGCTGCTGCCATTTTGAAGCACAGGGATGTTGACAAATGAGATGCTGTGGGTGCTTTAATTAGATCTCCTCCCCTCCCCCAGAGCATGGGTTAAAAATATGCAGAGTAGCTAATTAACCATGCATTAGCTACTGCGCAATAGTACATGTGTAGATGCTGACTGGGAGCAATTTGCAGCAGGGGGGCCACAAGGCAGGGGAGCTATCTGTGACTCTGGTGCAGAGCTTGACATTGCAGCTCAGCTTGGTGGCTTGGAGCGATGCCCCAGGGCGGAGCAGCAACAGAGCCTTGAGCTTTCCCCTCACTTTGCTTGCTGAAGGGATGGGGAGCTCTCTGTTCCCAGTCCTGGTGTTGCCCAGCTGGGATGGGGAATCTCTCTGTCTCTGCAGTGCTGAGTTGGGGACAGAGAACTTCCCCATCCCCTCAGCCTTGCCACTGCCCACACAGAACATGCCACAGTAGGCTCCTGCTCCTGCCCATGCCTGGGGGGAGCTGAGCAGCACTGGGACTGGGGACAGAGAGCTCCCTCATCCCCTTAGCAAGCAAAGTGAGAGGAGAGCTCAGGGCGCTGCTGCTGCTTGATCATGGGGCATTGCCTCAAGCCAGCACTGCTGTGATCCCAAGCTTCACACATCTGGAAGCTGTCCTTTGATCTGGGACAGCTCTCCCCTGCTCTCTGGAGTCCAGGCCTGACTTCTGTGCTCCCTGCCAGTCTGGGGTGGGCGCTGGGGGAGCCTGGAGTGGGCTGCAAGGGGCAGAGCAGGGCAGGGGGGCAGGAGCAGCCATGCACTCAACTGCTCCCATTGTGAGCAAATTTGCTCCCAATGTAGGTATACAAGTAGACACATTCCTGGGCACAGTTTACTATTCTTTATTTTAATGTGCAGTAACCTTAAGGCCCATTAATTGCACATGTAGATGTGGCCATAGGGTTGCAGTAAAGGGATCGCATAGTTGGAGGGAACATTCCGGAGCAGATTTGGCAAGTGCTTGATGCTTAACAACTTCAGGTACTACGAACTAATGTTTATCTGTTTGGTCAAGACATTCAAAGACTGAAAGAGAGGCAATCACTTCACCTGGGTGCTCCATGTGTTAGGGTCAGGATAGCTCACAGATACTTGGACTCTATTTGCTTTGAAACATTTCTGTGCCACTTGAGAGATTTTCCTTTGCAAGTCAGTTTTTCTGTGTGGAAATGCGTGGGGTTTCTATGTTAGTTCTTTCCCTCTCAGGCATTTTTTGTGCAGAATGAGAGAATATGTCCTGGCTAGCAGCTTCCAGTTCATTACTGCCAAATAGGAAGGGCTATTAGTTGATTCTGAAGTTTACTAAGATAGACTTTACAACATGTAAGGATTTGTACTTTTAAGATATGAATAATTAAAAGGGGAATAATAAATTTCTAATTAATTATTGGATACAGTTCTTGACTGTCAGTTTTTTTCTGTCTTATAATTACAAGTATTAGTAGGCAGAACCCCATTAAGAAGAGCTGAAACAAAAAGTACTTGAGAGTATTTGGCAATTCACAATTAAAAAACAAGCAAAGCCACTCAGGTGGGCTATTCTTATTCACTTGTGTGTAAACTGTTTTTGATTATTTCCTGTGGTTCAATAGTCTGCAGCCAAGAGCATATTAATCTCTAGTATCCTAAGGTCCAAAAACCCAGTGTCAGTTTTTTCAATGCATATATTTGCCTAAACTAGAATCAGTAGAAGCCATGTGCAATGATATAATATATAGCATCTTTATTAAACTATCTTGTTGAAAACAGCAGCAAAAAATGAAGTTGCAAGAAGCAACAATCAAAATGAACAGGCTTTATTAAACAATCTCATGCAGTTGTATACCTTCATTAAATATATTACATTTTTTGTTTTGCAATTAGCTAAGCTTGAACATTTTTAATTGCCATTGAGAGTCCATGGAGAAGTGACAATATATGCACATTTCATTTCACTATACTGTAATTTAATCTTAGTGAATAATAAATTTTTGTAGCATTGAGAACATAAACCATAAGCATTATTTGCTGTTTTCCACAAACTATCAAACAAGTAGTTGTAAAACTGTTCAAGCATTTATATCTTGCACAAATTCATTGTTTTCATAACGGTATTCTACAATGGTAAACTATTCCAAGACGTGGGTCACAAAGATGAGTTTCAAAATTACTAGACAAGAAATATCTTGATGAAATGCTAGAGAATGGGTCACTTTGAGGCTAGAGAGAGACATTCAAAAGCCGGAGCCTGAACTGATTTGATCTTTGCAGGTTAGTCTAGCCTGCATAGATTGAACCAATTTGCAAGTGAATAGACATTCACCTTTGACTCCAGAAATGCAGGCACATGCCTGTAGTGGCTCAGGCTAGAAGCTGGGGGGTGCTAGAGCAAGCCCTTGGCTGGAGGGAAACTAAGCTCAGGGGGTGTGTGGCCAGACCTGGGCAGGCCTGAGAATGACTGGGGAGGGGTTTAAACCCCCACTCTGGTCTGCAGGGACCCCAGCCAGGGTCTGCCTGGAGGGGGATGGGTGAAGCAGCCCTTGTTAGGGATCCCCAGCCCCTGCACCCCAGCTCACTCACAGGATGATGGCAGGAGTGGGGCCAGACCTTGGTACCCTGAAGGGAAGTGGGGTTTAATCCCCACATTGCAGGGGAGGCGTGAGGGCATCAATTGGATCCTCTCATGTACCTGGGGCCATGCACCCATGCATCATGGCCATGGGGGCCAGATGCCAGTAGCCTGAGGGGAAGGTGGGGGCTCTAATCCCCCCATTGCAGGCAGCAGTGGTTGGGGGGGGGGCACTGACATGGCACTCTGGGTTGAGTCCCCACAAGGAGAGTCCAGCCAGCCACAGGAAGGGGGCAGGTGACCTGGCTGCAGGGAAGGGGGAGCCGAGGCTAGGTATGGAGCCCAACTCACTGCTGCCTCCCACTACAACAGTGCGGCCTGGACTGGGGTGGCCCCAGGGGGTGAAATCAGCACCCACTGCCTCCCGCCTCCATCCCAATGTAAGGGCCACAGTTTACAGGTGGGCTGCAGCTGCAGTGCGGCTCCCCAACTCCTCCCTCTTCCAGCAGTGGAGCTAACTATTGCAGAAGGTGCAGGTGAAGCACCTGTCACCCACCACCTACTGATGGCAGTACTGGGCATTTGGGGTGGGCTGCTGAGGTTCAGTGGCATGAGCACTGGTGGGGGGAGGCAATAGGCTGCAGCAGCCTGGTCCAGCCTGGCCCCGCAGCCAGCAGTCTGGCCCAGCCCAGCCCCTTGGCCCAGAGGCCTAGGCAGCAACTGGCCTGTGGTGGCCTATTTTGAGCTCCTGGCAACACTGAGAGCAGGTGGTGGGTGATGGGTGCCTTACCTCCACCCACTGCAATGGTCCCCTCCACCACCGCTGCTGGGAGAGGTAAGGGTGGGCTACTGCAGGCCAGTCACTACCTATGCTCCCGGGTCACGGGGCTGGGCTGGGCTGGGCTGGGCTGGGCTGGAGGGCACTGCACTCCTGGGCTGCAGGGTTGGGTGCTCAGAGTGGGCTTCTATGAGCCAAGGGTGTGTGCAGTGGTGGGGGAAGGCAATGGACTGCTGCAGCCCAGGCCAGCCTGGCCCTGCAGCCAGGGGTGTAAACTGCAACTGGCCTGTGGCAAGTTGCCTCTCCCTCTCCCGGCAGTGGCAGCAGAGGGAACCATTGCAGTGGGCAGAGGTGAGGTACCTGTCACCCACTGCCTGCTCACAGTGGTACCGGGAGCACAGGGTGGGTTGCAATGGACCACTTGCTGCCTAGGCCCCTGGACCATGGGGCCATGCCAGATTGGGCTTCAGCAGTCCATTGCTTCCCCCCACCACGGCCCATGCCCCTGGCCTGCAGCAGCCCACCATGTTCAGGTGGTGGGTGACAGGTGCTTCACCTGCACCCGCTACAATAGTTCTCTCCACTGCTGTGAGAGGGAGGGAGTGGGGAGGTGCACTGCAATCTGCCTGTAACCATGGCCTCCATGCGGGGTGGAGGCAGAAGGTGGTGGGCACTGCACCCTGCCCCCTGCGGCTGCCCCAGCCCAGGCCACACTGTCACAGTGGGAAGCAGTGGGAAGTCAGGTTGCATACCTAGCCTCGGCTCCCCCCATCCCTGCAGCCATGGCACATCCCCCGCTCCCCGCCCCCCACCCCCATGGCAAGCTGGCCACTTTTTGGAGAGACTTGGCCCAGGGCACCTGCAATGGAGGGATTAAATCCCACCCTCCCACCTTCCCATCAGGCTACTGGCATTTGGTCCTTGTGGTCCCAGGTGCATGGCCCTGGGTCATGATCAGAGCCTATTAGTGCCCATGCCACCCTCCACCCCTGCAATGGGGGGATTAAACCCCCTCTTCTCTTCAAACTACCACTGTCTGGACCTGTCCCCACCCCCACTCCTGCCACTGGAGCAGTGAGTGAGGTGAAAGGCTAGGGATGCCTGGCAAGGGCTGCTTCCCCCTTGCCAGGCAGACCTGGCAGCACTCCAGATTAGGGTTTCCCATTCCCACCCTTTTCTCAGCAAGCCAGAGCAGTGATAGTGCTTTGGCTAGGGTGGAGAGGGGCAAAGCCAACCCTGCCTGACTGGAACAGACAGCCCAGCCCAGGGCTGCAGAGCATGCTGGGATGCTGTAGGACTCTGATTTAACTTAAATCAGGAAGGGGTCTGGGACAGAAGTTGCATAAACCAGTTTGACCCAAATCAGTTAAGTCTGATACTACATTCAACCAGGTTTACCTTAAACCAGTTTCAGCCATTTTGAAACTGGTTTACGTGCACTGAACTTATGTTCTATTACTGTTTTAAACCAGTTTCTGATCACTTAAACTGGTTTATGTGCAACTTCTGTCCCTAGCCTGAGCTCAATTTTATTTTATTTACTAATACATATTTTCTGCAATGCTGATCACAGTTAAATCTGAACACTACAAGAACTTTAATGAAGACAAAAAGTTCCTGTTATATCCCACCCCCTTCAGAATGTTTATAATATGTATTGTAACAGAAATAAAGAGATATATAGAACAAGACTGGAGGGACCAACATGCCAGACCCACAATGACGTACAAGAAAATGACTGGGAACAGGGTCACCTGAGCTTACCAGATAGTCCTAATATCCTTTCCTTCTAAAATAAGACTCAAAATCAGAAAGTAGAAAAAGCAAGATGACCATAGTTTCATAGTTGGTAGGGTCGGAAGAGACCTGAACAGATCATCAAGTCCAACCGCCTGCCATGGCAGGAAAATGTACAGGGGTCAAACGACCACAGCAAGGTGTTTGTCTGACCTTCTCTTAAAGACCCCAGGGTAGGAGCCAGCACCACTTCGCTTGGAAGTTGGTTCCAGGTCCTAGCCACCCTGACTGTGAAGTAGCGCCTCCTGATGTCTAGTCTGAATCTACCCTCTGCCAGCTTGTGACCGTTATTTCTTGTCACTCTTGGTAGTGCTCGGGGGAACAGGGACTCCCCCAATGCCTGCTGGTCCCCTCTGACTAGTTTGTACTGGACACAGTACTCCAACTGTGGCCTGACCAGTGCTGCATAGAGGGGGAGGATCACCTTCTTGGATCTGCTTGAGATGTATCTGTGGATGCATGACTAGGTGTGGTTGGCCTTCCTGACCGCATCCCCACACTGTTGGCCCATGTTCATTTTGGCATCAATAATGATTCCAAGATCGTTTTCTGACTCTGCACTGACAAGAATGGAGTTCCCCAGCCTGTAGGTGTGCTGCTGGTTCTTCCTCCCCACGTGCAGTACCTTGCACTTGTCAGTGTTGAAACCCATCCTGTTCTCATCTTCCCACCCCTGTAACCTGTCTAGGTCCAATTGCAGCCTATTCCTCCCTTCTAGTGTGCTCACATCCCCCCACATCTTAGTGTCATCGGCAAATTTGAATAGGGTACTTTTTACCCCCTCGTCCAAGTCACTGATGAAGATGTTGAACAGCGCAAGTCCAAGGACCGAGCCCTGGGGGACCCCTCTGCCCACATCCCTCCAGGTCGAAAATGACCCATCCACCACCACTCTCTGGGTGCCGCCCTCGAGGCAGTTAGCGACCCATTTGACTGTGTAGGTGTTGACGCCACAGTCCCCTAGTTTTTTAATGAGAATGGGGTGAGAGACAGTGTCGAAGGCCTTCCTGAAGTCCAGAAAGACTATGCCCACTGCAACACCTGCATCTAAGGATTTTGTGACCTGGTCATAGAAGGCCACCAGGTTGGTCTGACAGGACCTGCCTCTAATGAACCCATGTTGGTTGCCCCTAAGCATAACCTCCCCTGCTGGCCCCTCATGGACATGCGCCAGGATAATTCTCTCAAAATCTTACCCAGGATCGAGGAAAGACTAACTGGCCTATAGTTTCCTGGGTCCTCCTTCCTCCCTTTTTTAAAAATGGGAACCACATTGGCCCTTTTCCAGTCCTCTGGCACCACACTAGAGCACCACAAGTGCTCATAAAGCCATGCCAGGGGTCTTGCAATGACCTCTGCTAATTCCCTCAGCACTCTGGAGTGGAGGTTGTCAGGAACAGCTGATTTAAATACATCCAGTCCCTCCAGAAGTTCCCTGACTAGGTTCTCTCTGACCCTAGGCCTGGGTGTGCCTCCCCTGGGGCCTGAGGGGGTCCCAGCAAACAGGCTGATCTGGTCCCTGCTCAGGAAAATGGAGGCAAATAAATTGTGAAATAGGTTAGCCTTGTCGTCTGGTGCGACAACCAGATTTCCTAGCGTGTCTTGCAGAGGCCCCACGTTACCCAGGACCTTCTTTTTGCCCCCTATATATTTAAAAAAGGACTTCTTGTTGTCCTTGATCTGGGTAGCTAGTCCCAGTTCCATCTCCGCCTTGGCCTTCCTGACTGCCCCCCTGCAGCCCCCCCCATAATTTCTGAGAGAAATTTCCTCCCTGTTTCTTCAGAATAGAGAAGGGGAAGTATAATTTTCCTCAGAGTAAAAGAAAAATACTCTCTGCATATTTAAGTTGCACTTTACTTGTGAGTTCTTTTCAACATATTCACAGAAGCACGTATAATCTGTTACTAATGTTTTTAGACAAGGTTGTTTTATGTACTCATAGCCAACACTAAAATCATCTCCTGGTCTCCTTCAAACCTGCAGAATTGAGAATAATCTCATTAATAAATGCCAGTGCAAAGTACTGACCCTAGAGGCATCCCTTTAGGATGGAGTCTCTGGCACACCAGCTGGAGGAGTTCCAGGCTGCAGTCCAGAGACTGCATGCCATCAGGGATGGTGAGCAGGAGATAGACTCCTACTACCAGGCCCTTCACCCCCTGGAGGCAGAGGGTAGACCAAGGTCACCCTCCAAGACTCGGGGGACCTCCCATTCTGTCCAGCCAAGGGGTTGGATCAAGGTGGTCAAGGGCCCCAAGGCCCACCAAATCAAAGTCCCCGCACCACTGGAGCTTTGCAACAGGTAGGAACCTCTTGCAGCCCCAGCAGAGCCTGCTATGTTGCCAGCTCTGGTAGGCAACACAGGCTCAACTGTAACTACCACCCCCACTCTCCCTAAGACAAAACACAAAGTGTTTATCGTGGGAGACTCCATCCTGAGGGGGACTGAGGGGGCAATCTGCCACTCTGACCCCTTAACCTTGGAAGTCTGCTGCTTCCCAGGAGCCTGCATCCGAGACATTGTGGAGAAGATCCCCGAGCTCCTCCAGCCCACTGACCACTACCCTATGCTCCTTATCCATGTGGGCACGAATGACACAGCTCAGAGCACTCCTAGCCAGGTCTTGAAGTGCTACAGGGATTTGGGAGCAGGGCTAAAAGGGTTGGGGGGTCAGGTGGTGTTTTCTTCGATCCTCCCAGTCTGGGGCTGGGGAGGGAGAGGAGGACTGAGGTAGTAAACCAAAGACTGCAGCACTGGTGTCATTGGGAAGGCTTTGGCTTCCATGACCACAGTCCACTCTTTGGTGAGAGAGGCAGTAAGCTGCTGGGAAGGGACAGTCTCCATCTCTCTCTGCTGGGGAGGAGGCTCTTCTCAGCCAGACTGGCTGACCTGCTCCACCGGGCTTTAAACTAAGCCCGCCCGGGGATAAGACAGTCAATCGCCTATCATTTCGAACCAAACTGTGAGCCACTGCCACACTGTCATCATTTCATGATGTTGAAGGACATCTGCAATGTTCATCATTCCAAAGGGACACTTGCATGCCTGTACACAAATGCCAGGAGCCTGGGGAATAAACAGGAGGAACTGGTTCTCGTGCTTAACACAAATAATTATGATGTCGTAGGGATAACAGAGACCTGGTGGGACTCCACGCATGACTGGGCCACAGGTATAGACGACTATACCCTGTACAGGAGGGATCAAGTGGACAAAAGGGGCAGGGGTATAGCTCTCTATACCAAGGAAAGCTACACATTCCTGCAAGCCGACATTGATGCCCAGGGTGGACAACTGGAGACACTCTGGGTTAAAATCCATGGGGAACACAGCACAGGGGACACAATGGTTGGAGTCAACTGCAGATCTCCTACCCAGGATCAAGAGCTCAACCAGGAGTTCGCCAGGGAATTGACTGAAGCTTCACACACCTGGTGCATGGTTGTTATGGGAGACTTCAGCTACCCAGGCATCTCATGGGAAGAGCACTCGGCCAAATCTGAATGGTTGCAAAGCTTTCTCTTATGTGTGGATGAGCTCTATCTGACACAGGAAGTCTATAGGCTGACGGGAGGTAAAGCGCTGCTCGACCTTGTACTCGCAATGGGGGATGACCTAATCAGCAACCTAACGAGCTAAGGGAAGCTGGGTGACAGTGACCATGAACTGATCACTTTCACCATCTGCAGTAAAGCTGGCAAGTCAGTCAGCAATACAGAAGTCTTCGACTTTAGGAAAGCTGACTTTGACAAGCTCAGGAGGCTTGTCAGGGAGGCCCTAAGGGACCATGACCCAAAGGGGAGAGGAGTTCAGAATGAGTGGTTGCTCCTCAAGAGAGCGATCCTGGATGCACAAGCAAAGTCTATTCCATCTCAGAGGAAAGGCAGCAAAAGGGCACAGCAGCCCCCTTGGCTCTGCAGGGAACTAGTGGACCTCCTGCATCTAAAAAGAAAGACCTAAAAAGGATGGAGGACTAGATCCATCTCCAAGGAGGAATACTCTGCACTGGTCCAGACCTGCAGGGAGTGAACCAGGAAAGCCAAGGCTGCGATAGAACTCCAACTAGCTACAAGTATCACGGACAATATAAAGTAATTTTTTAGATATGTGGGGAAAAGCAACGGTAACATTGGACCCCTGCTAAACCAGATGGGACAACTGACAATCAATGCCCAGGAAAAGGCCAACTTGCTAAATGGGTACTTTGCACCAGTTTTTTACCAGTCCCAAGGGACGCCCCAGCCCATTACAGGATGGGAATGCCTGGGTAAGGGTGATTCCTTACCCTACATCAATGCTGACCTTGTGAAGGAACACCTTGAGAGGCTGGACACCTTCAAGTCAGCTGGCCCTGGCAGTTTACACCCCAGAGTACTCAAGGAACTGGCTAGCATCATAGCTTAGTCCCTGGCATGGATCTCTGAGAACTCCTGGTGCTCTGGTGAAGTGCCTGAAGATTGAAAGAAGGTCAATGTGGTACCTATCTTCAAGAAAGTGAGGAAAGTGGATCTGGCAAACTACAGGCCCATCAGCCTGACCTCTATCCCAGGGAAAGTCTTAGAAAAGCTTATCAAAGAGGCCATTCTTAACAGACTGGCCGATGGCAACATCCTGAGGGATAGCCAGCATGGGTTTGTTGTGGATAGGTCTTGTTTGACCAATCTTATTTCCTTTTATGACCAGGTGACCTATCACCTGGACAAGGGAGAATAGATTGTCGTATATCTTGACTTTAAAAAAGCCTTCAACCTGGTATCCCATGATCACCTCTTAGCAAAATTGGCCAACTGCGGCCTTGGTTTCACCATGATCCGCTGGCTGGGGAATTGGCTCCGTGGTCAGACCCAGAGGGTGGTGGTCAACGGAAGTCAATCTTCATGGTGACCAGTGAGGATTCCACAAGGCTCTGTCCTTGGGCCAAGACTATTCAACATCTTCATTAATGATGTGGACATTGGTGTCAGAAGCAGACTGGCCAAGTTCCCCAATGATACCAAACTCTGGGGTAAAGCATCCACACCTGAGGACAGGAGGGTGATCCAGGCTGACCCTGACAGGCTCAGCAAGTGGGTGGATGAGAACCTGATGGTGTTTAACACTGAAAAATGCAAAGTTCTCCACCTTGGGAAGAAAAACCCGCATCATGCTTCTAGGCTTGGCAGTGCTATCCTGGCTAGCACTACGGACAAAAAGGACTTGGGGGTCATGATTGACCACAAGATGAACATGAGCCTTCAATGTGATGCTGTGACTAGTAAAGCGAGCAAAATGCTGGCTTGCATCCATAGATGTGTCTCAAGAAATCCCAGAAAGTCATTCTCCCATTGCACTCGGCCTTGGTGAGGCCACAGCTGGAGTACTGCGTCCAGTTTTGGGCTCTACAGTTCATAAAGGATGTGGAGAAGCTTGAGAGAAAGCAGAGGAGAGCCACGCGCATGATCAGAGGTCAGGAAAACAGACCTTATGATGAGAGGCTGAGAGCCATGGGGCTATTCAGCCTGGAAAAGTGCAGGCTCAGGGGTGATCTGGCCTATAAGTTTATAAGGGGGTGCTCACCAGGATCTGGGGGAACATCTTTTCACCAGAGCACCCCAAGAGGTAATAAGGTCAAACAGTCACAAACTCCTCCATGGCTGTTTCAGGCTGGACATAAGGAAGAACTTCTTTACTGTCCGAGCCCCCAAGGTCTACTTTGAATGCCTTCAAGAGAAATTTGGATGTTTATCTTGCTGGGATCCTATGATCCCTGCTGACTTCCTGCCCCTAGGGCAGGGGGCTAGACTTGATCTTCTGAGGTCCCTTCCAGCCAATGTCTATGAAATCTATGAAATCCCTATAGTGCTTTATCTCTATTGTGACCTGCTGCCTTTTACATTTTTCTCACAACTAATTTGCTATTCAATCTTGATGCATTCATCCACAGGTAGGTAAGCCAATTTGAGAATTAAAGTCAATTATCACCCTTCACTGAAAAGAAAAATAGCAGCTCTGCTCATGCTCTCAGCTCTTCTACAGAGCACGGAAGTCCCTTTGTCTCTCTCTAAATTAATCTGAAAGATCACTTGCTCTCTTCTTCTTTCAAATCTAGCCTCAAAAGATACTTCTTGGTAGAGCAACTACATGATAAGAAGTTTGCAAAAAACACAGCACCCAAAGAAACGCTGAAAAGTCTGGTTGGAGAAAAGGCCGCGGGGGGGAGGGTGTGAAGGTAGAACCATGAGGACAATCTTCTATATGTAAATGAACATTATAGAGAAAAGCATTCAACTGTTTTTCATGACGACCAACACTACAACAAGAAAGAACTACCTTTTTTTGCATCAAGGTAGATTTAAGTTAGATTTTAGCAAGGAAATAAACTTTAGAGATGGTTAAGCATGAGAACAGGTTACCTAAAGAGGTTGTGGAATCTCTTTCACTGTCTAACCTGTTCTTAAACACCTTCAAATGGCTGTGTACCAGGGTGTGTCAGAAAGCAATGGCAATTTCAAAATAGTACTATTTTGTGAGCAAAGATCATTTACCAGACCACATCCCTTCTCTACGCAAATGTAAATGATGAGTGAGTTTCGCAGTGCTGTAATCAGTGTATCCTGCTGCCATATAGGTTCCCACTCATTGCATGCAAAAATGGTTTTATTTGAAAATTGCCGTCACTTTCCAAAACACCCTTGTATGTCTGAGTCTGTCTCAGAGTAAAGGGGTTGGACTAGATGACCTGCTGCGGTCCTACTATACATTTCAATGAGTCTATGATTTTGCCCTGACATCTGAAAGTGGCTTGTTGTAGAAAATCCAAAACATCCAGAGAACTTGGAACTATCCAATTGTGCAATAACTTCCAATAATTACATAATCTTATCATTTCCTTATTTTCCCTATGCTCTTACTATTCTTTACACTTATTTCATAGTTCTCATCTTAAATTAAATTGCAGGGAGGCAAGGATTATGGCCAGGACTACACTAGAAAGATTTGCTGGTATATATGCCTGAGCTAGAACTGTGAATACTCACACCCCTAACTAGGCCAGCAAGGCGCTCACTGTAGATACAGCTATGCTGGGAAAAGAACACTTTTGTTGACTTAACTTAGTCATTCAGGCTGGGTAGAGACATTGCACTTTTACCAGTATAAATGATCAGAAACTAATCTATACCTGTAACAGAACAGAAGTTCAGCACACACAGACTGGTTTAAAAATGGTGGAACCAGGTCTAAGCCACCTACCAAAGGGAAAATGTGTTCTGTTCTCTAGTGATCTAAACTATGCTGCTTACAGAAAACTCTGCAACTTGGATCAATTCCACCTCAGGCTTTCTGAATATCTGTACCTAACCCCTGAGAGAAAGTACTAGGTAGAAAAGCTCAATTTGTTGGACTATGCCTAGTCTACACTAGGAAACTTTGCTAACACAGCTATGTGGGCAAAGCTATAGTGTCAAATGCTTTTCTAGTGTACATAAGACCTGTGTCTTGCTATTTGATTGTACAGTACCTAGCACAGTGACTCTGATCCAAAAACAAGTGCCCATGTTTGCGGTCACAGCTGAGTATATTCTCTCTGCTAAGGCTAGTCAATGTCCAGTTTGATATTTGTATGATGTTAAAGTTGCATGATGATAAACTGCTTAGCAGGCAGCCAATACACTTCACCTGCTGAAGTTTTAAAAGGGTTTTTCATATTATGCCAATATAGAATACATAGCAGTAATCCAATGTGGAGACAAGAAAGCCAAGGGATATGTGGTGAGGTCCCCGTCCCCGTCCCCGTCCCCCCACCAAGTGAAAAGGTACAGCCAGTTTGCCAAATATTCACTCAGCAACACAGTCCAAAATTGCTTAATCTGTGCCAAATTGTACATGTTCAAATGCTGCTAAATGGGTATACACCACAGTAATTTACTGTGGAGTAAACCCATCCTGGGAAGGCATCTATATGTGCAGGCATTTGGGAACAGATTTGTTCCTAATGGGAGCAGCCCAGAGAGGGCTGCTCCAACCCTGCTCTGCCCCCCTGGGAAGAGCTCCAGGTTCCCCCTGGTTGCTAGCTCAGGGGCTGGCAGGGAGCATGGGGCTAGGAGACAACTGACTCCTGGTAGGTGCTGGGAGATTGTTCCCTGCCCCTGGGAGCTGCTTACTGCCAGGGTGGGCTCTGATGGTGTAGACTGGACTGGGACAGTGTCCCCCTGCCCCAGCAGCAAGGAGCTCCCAGCCCTGGCTCTGTGGAGCTAGAAAAGAGCTTCAGAGCAGAAAACCCCCAGCTGGGTGGGGATTTTCCTTCCTGCCCCCAGGAGCTGCCTGTTGCCAGGGTGGGCTCTGAGGGTGGAGCCTGGGCCAGAACTATGTCCCCCTGCCCCAGCAGCAGGGAGCTCCTGGCCCTTGTGCCGTGATCATGGAGCTGGGGCCAGGAGCTCCTTGCTGCCAAGGCAGGGGGACATTGCTCCCTGTCCTCGAGAGATGCCTGCTGCCAGGGGGGGCTCTGTTGGCAGGGCCCAGGCCAGGACTATCTCCCAGCCCCCGCCCTGATCACATAGTTGGGGCTGGGAGCTCCCTGCTGCTGGGGTAAGGGGACACTGTCCCAGTTTAGGCTCCACCATAAGGGCCCACCCTAGTAGCAGGCAGCTCCCAGGGGCAGGAAGCAATCTCTTGTCCTCTTCTGCCTGGCTGACCAGAAGCAAATTTGCTCTCAGTCAGCCATCTATACATGCCTTTCTGCTCAGTAACTACTCCTCAGTTAATCTGCTACCTGCATTTTCAGGTAGCAAATTACCTGTGGAGTAGACCAATTTACAGTGCAGTAAGCATCTGCACGTGTCATAAGTGACACTTACTGTGCAGTAAATTGGTCTACTGCGCAGTAAAGCATCTCATGTAGACATGCCCTGTGTGTGGTAATACTATTCAGTGCAAACAGGCTGCAAGCTAGAGAGGTGGGAGCTATGGGGTATGTGTGTGGTCAGCATCATCAGTAAAGAATCCTTTCTGTGTGTAGGAGACCGAGACTTCTCTCTTCTCTACCACAAAGAACATTACAAGTTGAAAATGAAGAGAGAAAAGAAAAACCACTGCTACAATTTGGCTTTTCAGAATTGTCAGCAGTATTTCAGAAATCTCAGGCTGGGAGGATTGATAAATCCTAGAAAAAACTGCAGCTTTGCTGGGAAATACAAATATATGTAAAAATTCAACTGTAATTCTGGAAAAAATCAGGTCTTAGTACAGATTGTTTACAGAAATTATTGATTATTGATTGTAAGGTGTCCTGATACCACAGTGAGGGTCACAATGGGAGCCTCAAACAACAGCACAGTTTTGTTAGACTGAATTTTCCAAACCAGTCTGTTTTCTGTATGATTTAACACTGGAAACTAGTTTGTAAATAAGGCTTGAACAGGTTAAGAAGCTGTATGTGTGAATTTTCCATAATAAAAACCAAAGTGGGTGCAAAATCAAAACTTTTTCCAAGCACCCCCAAAACCGCTCCTGGTAAGAAATTCACTTTTTGCTAGCAGTCCCTAAATGAACTCAACCCAAGTCTGGGTCTGAATACCGCTCAATTTTAGAGGCAGGAAACAAGTGCAAGCTAAGAGTTGGCATTTTCTGAGGAGTGTCTTAGGTATAATGAGAAGTGCCTCAAGGCTAAGAAGATTGAGAACCACTGATTTAAACCAGAAGGGCATCTCCCTCCACTATGAATACAAGAAAGTCTACATACAGGAAGTCCACAAACACTAACTATTCAGAAACACGCACAAAGGAAATAGCTATGTTCTTTGACTACTTTTCCTGGTCCCATTATGTAGGTAACAGTTGTGTTCCTTTAAAATATTCATCCAACTGCATAGTTTCTGGGGTAATACTTAAATGTTACAGAATTTTATGGTTCTGTTTCTGTTTTTATAGTTGATATCAGATAAATATACTCTTCTAGAAAGTCTCACCTGCTGCAGCAAATACAGTAGGCTGTTATATTGGATTTGTTTTTACAAGATAATTTCACCAGGCTTCTGGAGCAGTAAATAAATCAGTGGTGACCCCACTGTTTTCTTAAGCAAAGATGTTGCTGCTGACCATTATGAACCATCATACCTTAAAAGGAAACCAACTGAAAACGTTATGCATCTCAATTTGCCTCTATCCACAACTCCTGAACCATTTATTTACTATGTCATCCCAGTGGGTCTGGAGGGGATGTTTCAAAATCAGAGGTTTCCTCTTGAGCAGGCAGCTATTTAAATTTTGAAAGAATCTCAGGTAGGCTGAGCAGAATTCCCTGCTAGCCTGTGAGGTCTAAAGTAATCTCACCTTAATGGCAAATGTCATGTAGCTGTAACTCTACATCTAACTCTGCAGGGTCATCAGTTCTGCAGACATAAGCCCCAACACACCTGTTCTGCTTAGGTGCTATGCATAGCTCCTGATGCTGCCACCCACACTTCAGCCTTTTTTGGGTTGTGTATATTTCTGTTGTTTGTCACTGATATAAAGATTGTAAAAGAGTCTCAAAACTTTACAACCAGTGAAAATCAGCACCAGCTTCATAATTCTGGCACAACATGTCTTCTCTTTGATGTCTGGTTACTGCTTTTTACAGTTCTATTTTTAAAATGTATTAAAGATGTTTAAAAGTGGCAGAGACTTCCAATAAAAGCCATGTTGTCCAGAATCAGGATGCTGGTCCCAATTTAAACCGCCTGTTAAACAATAGTATGTCCAAATAAAGGGGGTCTGATTTACAAAACACCTCAGACTGCATGAATGTTTATTGCCTAGTTCTTTTTAAGGTAATTTTCTCTTTATCTCCCCTTATCTACAAACTTTCTTACAACTACTGTATAGTACAGAGGTTCATTCACTATGTTTAAAAGTCAACCGTTAACAGAAAACATGAAAATATAACAACAAAAACATGCTAATAAAACTGTGCATCTGATCCTGTTTGTGCTTATGATTTAAACAAAAACTTACAATGCCAGCATAAGTTCTTATAATCAGAATGAGTCAAGATATACCATGTAATACTGTAAACAGCTTCTTCTGTTTATCAGCCAACATTTGTACTCTTTCCATTACCAACTAAAATTTTATGTAGCATAAATTGGATTGCCTATTCAAGGGCACTGAATTATCGTAAGTGGGACAGTACATTATGAGTCAAGGCAGTAGTTAGTTTGGTGAATCATTTATTCATTGTACATACATGAATTTTTGAGGTGGCAAGGTCCACTCCATTTTTTGAGGCGCCAAGGACACTCGGCTGGGACTCAAAAGACTAGAGTTCTGTCTGTTTTGTACCACTGACCTCTTTTTGCTGTGACATTGGACAGGCCACTTTACATCTCTATGTCTGCACTTCCCAACCTGCTATATTTCTCATTTATTTGGATAGTAAATCCCTAAGACCAGGGACTCTTCTTTTACAGTAGGATTGAATAATAGGGCTTTATCATGGTTGAAGCCTTTAGGCATCACCATAATAAAAAATAACTACTGTTATGAGTGAACAGACTCCTGTAGGTACTGAGAACAAAAAGCTATAACTAAAACAGAGCTTGGTCAGTTTATGAAAGGAACTGCATGATATGCTTGTCTCTGATAGCGGGAGCTGCACCCAGTAACCAAGGGACCACCTTTCCTGTCTAATGTTCCTTTTGTGTAATCATAAGATAAGGACACTTAGCATGTGTGGAGCTTCTCCACTGTAGAACCCCTAGGAACACAGGACTGAAAGGAACCCTTGAATCACTGAGTTTAGTCCTCTGTTATCCTAGGTAACCCTCTTACATAATCCTGTTATGTAAGAATATTTTGTATCTACTTTAGAAGCATCTTTAACTTTTTTTCTAAGGCCTTTGATAGTAGATGTAATAAAAATCTAATAACATTTTCTAATATAAGTACCTCTCTAGATGTGACTCAAAGCACTATATAAAAATGAATAAATATCAATATTCCCCATTCTGTAGATGGGAATATCAAGGCAGTGCAAACTGTGAAGTAACTTACTCAAGATCATAGCAGAAATAGAACTCAAAGGTCCTAGCAGGCTATCCTATGTCCTCTGTATTGGACCACATTGTGTGTCAGGTAAGTAATACAGTAGCAGTAAATTAGTTAACCCTGCAAGAGTCAGGGTTAGCAAATGTTTTCAAAGCTCCGATTAAAAATTTTGTTTCCTAGCCATTTTAAATTGGATGTGTAATTTTGTAAATGAAAGATTGTTTATTTACAGTAAGTGAGCAGCGTTTTTTTAGTTTAGAGCAGCAATAAATAAAGGAATACTTTGGTACCAAGGTTCAGATAAATCTTTCTACCACACTCTCATCCAAAATTATATATTCACCTCCTGCTTCCAGAAATAGAAAAGCTGCAGGGGGGTTTAGTCATTCTTAATGAAGAGTAGCATAATTAGATATTTAGAGTAAACATTAAATGGATACAAAAAACAATTTTCTCAGCAGGCAGAGTCTCTATTTTCTATAATTGCCTGACAGCATGATGAGTGGAAATTGTGGCAAGGACATGACTCCTCCCCCGCACAATGGTCTTTCCAAAGAAGATCTTTAATTGCAATAATACAGTAGATCATAAGTTTTAGACTTTTAAAAGTGTTATAAAGAGCAAAAGAATTGAAATGGGGGGGGGGGGAGAAGGGAAGGAATGAAAAATGTATCCGTATTTTTTATATTTATAGCTATTTCACTGTGGCTGGCTGTGTTTACAACCTCTTTGCATTTATTTTCCTTTCAATGGTAGCAATGTCTTTAGGAACAATGAATATTAATATTCAACCTAGGAAAAAATGTTTAATTAAAAAATCTGATCCTAATTCTTATTCTCATCCAATCAGGCAACAGAAACCTATCACGTGAGCTATATATCCAGTGAAAAACAAATCAATGCACCAGCGTTCCAAGATGACTTGGAATACCAAAACTGAGAAAAATCAGAAGTTGTTCAGATAATTCATGAATAAAACAAAAGACCAAATTTTTTGAATAAGTTGTCTTCTGCAAATTATTCAGTCAGGTGTAAACATCATGGAACTCAATTTATCAGCCTGGAGGATGAAGGACTGAGCCAAAAAAACCTTGAATTGATCCCACTGGGATCTGTGTAAGTCACAGGATCACAATTGCTTCAAAAGATTTGACCATTAGGCCACCTAGTCAAAACTGTGATGTTATTAAAATGAAGTGCATCTAAAATAATTTTCATGCGTCTTTGAAGACTATTCCAAATATAATTATTCTTTTTATATCTGAGCACATATGACATAACAAGCGACGGCTACAAAGGTAAAAAGGAAGACTAAGGTAGAAGGGAGGAGGTGGACAAGAATATGAAAAGGTCAGTACTATACATAAAGGCTTTAAGAAGCTAAAATTATGATGACAAAAATACCTGCACACAAGCTTACGAACATATTTTGATGACAGAATGAGAGAGAAGAGTGTGGCACTGAGCACTGAAACAAACAAAAACACCAAGCCAAGATAGTAAAAGAGTATTAACTGAAACTTAACTAAGAAAAGTTTTCTAAAGCAAAACTGTAATGGCATGCCACAGTCACATATTTACCATGGACAATGTTACGCAGGATATGGTTAGGTAAATCAAAATGGGCTAAGTATCGTATGCATTGTTTGTACTGCCATGTTACAGTCTATTTAAACTGAACTACACCCTGCTGTCACTGAAAGCCTTCTCATCTTGGAAAGTTTTTGTCCCCATTTAAAAGGCATCTATTTATCACGGTTTTAGGAATTTCAGCTATATATTCTTAGTTTTTTCACATCACAGATGACAGTCCTTTGGCACTAAGTATGTACCTGCATCACCAGTTACCCTGGAAATTGTGGAGGGTCCTCCTCTACTGAAATAACTAGTGGCAGTGGTCATAAATTATTTCTGGCCTTTATATAAAGCTCTACCATTCCACTGATTATACATTTATGGACAGGGGTGAGGGTCTTTTTGTCCATCTCTTTGCCCTCCCATGCATTAACTATGGCATGTGATTCTTGACAACTCGATTGATTGCCTTCAATTCTCTAGAATCCAAAGCCAAAAGTGAAATAAATCAATCCTACTATTATTAAATGAGGTCAGTGATTAGATTGGAGCAATAAGGCTGAAAGACAGGGATTCCCCCTCAAAATGAACCAAATGCAGAGGAAGATAAATAAGAAAGGTTGATAATATCTACCATATTCTCCCCAGATTTCCTTTAAGGTAAAGAAGACTGCCAGGTATGAGAATGACTGATGTTGTTACTTGTGAATGGGACTGGGACCTAAGGAACAGAGACGGGGATAAAGGACCCAATAATCTCAAAGTCCCTTCCAGCCCTACACTTCTGTGAATCTGTAAACACAGAGACTAGAACCCGCTAGACAAGGAGATATAGAGTCCTATGTTAAAAATATTATGTGACTATCTAATTAGACTGCATCATAATGTATGTGCAAGAGGGCAATGAAGTAAGATCACACAGTGCCTTTTGACTTTGATATTTCCCAACACCTGAGTGCTTGACTTCAACATTTTAATATGAACTTGATATTCTTTTGGTGTCCAAGTAGACAAGTGGAACAATGTATCACTTCCTTTTGCGGCAACCTTTCACACACAGATTCAGAGAAGTTTAGGGCTGGATGATGGGACCTTGTGAGATCATTGGGTCCAGCCTCCCTGCCCTGGGCAGGAAAGACTGCTGGGGTCAAATAACCCCAACAAGGTGTGTGTCCAGTCTCCTTTTGAAGATCTCCAGGGTAGGTGCCTGCACCACCCTCAGCAGGAGTCTATTCCAGAGTTTGGTCACATGAACCTTGAAGAATTTTTTTCTTATATCCAGACTGATACCTTCTTCTAGGAGTTTATGACCACTGCTTCTGGTTTTCTCTTGGGGTGCTTTGGTGAATAGTTGTTCGCCTATACCCTGATGCCATTTTAAATTGGATGTGATATATTTGCAAGCTCCCACCAAATTCCCCCAAAGTCTTCTCTGAATAGGCTGACCAGTCCCATACCTGCCAGCCTTTCCTCATATGGCTTGTAGGACTGCATGAAATTTCAACGGATGTTTTGTTTTGAAGCTGTTTCGATGCGTTTCCAGCTCAAAACAGTGAAATCGAAATGAAACAAAGGCTTTGAAATGAAACGAGGGCTTTCAACACATTTCAAGTTTCAAAGCTGGGCTTGCTGCAGCTAAGCAGAAACTAAGGAGAGGGAGGGGGAAGAACTGCTCTCTGATATTGACTTCTAACTCCCTGTTTGATTCCCCAGCTCTCTGATCGCTCCCCTCAGCTCTCAGATCATTTCCCCAGCTCTTCCCAGGGGTGCGGGCCCCTGATCTGCAGGCAGGCTTTCAGCTGGCTACTGCTGAAACTGCAGCAGCAGCCTGCTGAAACCCAGTGCACAGATCCCGGGGCCCCACAGGAAGAGCTGAGGAAGCAATCAGAGAGCTGGGGAATCGAATTGGGAGCTGGGGGAATGTTCAGGTCCCTGAACATTTCCCCAGTTCCCAGGTGGATTCCCCAGATCCCTGCTCTTTCCC
>NW_005841969.1:2559825-2579840 GCF_000455745.1 Alligator sinensis
CAGCTCTTCCCAGGGGACATGGGCCCCTGGATGATGCAAGATGACAGCAGGCTGCCACTGCTGGGTGGGACCGGCGCTGAGTGTAGCCCGTGCCAACTGCCAGGAAGCCGGGTGCTGCTGCTGGCCCCAGTTGGCAGTGGCAGCATGCAGATCCAGGGGCCTGTGCCCTGTTGGAGGGCTGCGGGGCTGTGCCAGACTGCTCCCAGGGGGTGCAAGCCCCTGGGTCTGGGCATGGGATAACGCCAGGCTGCTGCGGTCGGCTGAGACTGGAGCTGGGCACAGCCTGTGTCCAGCGCCGGGAAGCCTGGTGCTGCCGCTGACCTGAGCTGGCAGCGGCAGCCTCCTATCATCCTGTGCACAGATCCAGGGGCCTGCACCCCTCAGGAGGAGTCTGGCACAGCCCCAAGTCCTCCCAGGGGGCACAGGCCTCCAGATCTGCAAGCGGGATAACAGCATGCTGCCACTGCCAGCTGGGGCCAGTGGCAGCATCAGGCTTCCTTGGACTTCAGCTGGCTGCACCGAGCGTCGGTCCCAGCTGGCAACAGCAGCCTGGTGTCATCCTGCATGCAGATCTGGGGGCCTGCGTCCCCAGGAGGAGTCTGGCACATCCTCACAGCCATTCCGGGGGGCACGGGCCACCGGATCTCCATGCGGGATGACAGCAGGAAACATTGTCCCTTTGAAATGGCAAAATGGAAGTTGAAATGAAATGGTGCTGTTTCACACAGCCTTAATGGCTTGCTCTTCAGGCCTCTAATCATATGAGTGGCTCTTCTATGGACTATTTCAAGCTTCTCCACATCCTTCTTGAAGTGTGGTGTCCAGAACTGGATGCAGTACTCCAGCTGCAGCCTCACCAGTGCTCAGTAGAGTGGGAGAATAACTTACTTGGTTTTGCTTGAGATGCATCAGTTGATGCATGCCAGTGTATTGTTTGCTCTGCTAACTATAGCATCACACTGGTGAATAGATGGCAGAAGACCGTTAGCTGTTCTCCAGACTAAACAAACCTGGTTCTTTCAATTCTTCCTCAAAGGCCATGTTTTTTTAGACCCCATCATTATTTTTGTTATTTTCTTTTGGCAGCCTCTTTCCTTGCCTACCTCTTTCTTGAAATGTGGTGCACAAAACTACATACTATACTCCTGCTGAGGCTTTCCAGTGTCCAGCTGAATAGAAGGATTGCTTCATGCATCTTACATGCAACACTCCTGTTCATACCAGCTATGAACTGCTTGCCCAGAGGAGTTTTCTAGCTATTGACTCCTCTGTGAAATCCTATGAAATATGAACTTCCATATCTACTCAGAACTTTTAAAATATTTTCTCCAGTGTCTGATGAAAGGTGTTTGTACCCAAAAGCTTGCAATTAAAGAATTATTTTTGCAAAAAATGTGTTGGTTTAATAAAAGATATCATCTCTACTATGAGCCCTAATTGCTTTTTAGACTCCTGTTTATTCATTTCCGTATAATATTCGCATTGTTTGTTGCAACCTTTTGACATTTGCTTTATTGTGAACTCCGGGATCCTTTTCAATGGAACTTGTGTTGCTGATGTTCCTCCAGTGTACATTAATTCCTGATATCTGTAACCCTTCTGACTCCCTATAATTTACATTCAGTTAAAACATTAACTAATCTTGGGGGTCATTATTCACAGAGTTACTCTCACTCTGTTAAATGGAATTATTCACATGACTAAGGATTAGTCATGTGAGTGAGCATTGCACAATCACCCCATATTCATCAGTTTCCTTTAAAGGGTAACTAAGTTTGTGGATATTTCATTAGGCTTTCAATTAGTATTCTGGTGTTACTTTTCATACTATATATATACAATTATTTTAAATTAGTTGCTTTTAACCTGAAAACTTATATATAACCAAATATCAAATTGTATGGGATATATCCCATACATGGGATATATTCTCCCATTGCACATACATAATGGAGAACTGTGATAATCACTCCCACTACTAAATTATTATTTAAAACATGCCAAGGTAAGTATAACAGAGGTACAAATACCTTATTTCTAAACAGAGAAATATATTTTTAATATATTGACAAAGAATAGGCTTAGAACAGTTGCATGTTTGCCTTTGAGAATCTACTACTATAAAACTGGCTGTTGGTGCTCAATATCCACATGCAATCTTCCCAGCCTGTATAGGCAATCATAGCACTTCATTGTCCAGTGCTATCATTACAATATTGTTATCATCTGAGCTTGAGTCTGACACTTTCTCTAAGACCTTTCAAATAACCCCTTTACTAGGCTTCAGTACCAAACCATTCAGGGCAAATCTCTGCTTTGTGCTTGTCAGCCTTAATAGACTGGATGTCACTTTTGCCTGTAAAAAGTGCCCGCTCTTCAGCTGTCAGTCAGTCCTTGTGGTGTCAGCTGAGAGCGTGGCTGGAGCCGGCTGGATTAGAGGGTAGTTACCATAGCTGTCAGATTACTGACAACCTGACACCCAGATTCCCAACTTCCTTTTACTGTATTTGGTTTCCATCTAGCTCCTTGGACCTTTCTTAAGGTGGATCCTTCTGTTGGAATTAAATAATAATTTTTGTAGGCATGCAGAAAAGTTTTGTTGTTTTACTTTCTGATCCTTCTTTAGGTTTTTTTGTTTGTTTGTTTTTAATCACTTACATTTAAAGGTTTCTTTTTGTAGCATTGCCATGTTTTGTAAATTTCTGGGAATGGAAGAGAGAAATTTCCTAATATTCCCATGCCAATAAAATTATTATTTAAAAAAAAAATCTGAATACTACTGAGATATTGAAGATATTTTAATTGTAGGTATGTTTCTTCAGGTTACTTGGTTTTTCCACATTTTTTCTTCCATATATTTAAATAATCTCAGTACCCCATTCACTCAATACTTGCCCTGGTCTTCTACATCCCCAACAGTCTCAAAAGGGTAAAAAGTATATGATATTGTGTATAGTTAATATTTTTTTGAAATTAGCATTCTTTTATAGAACATTACTTGTATTCCACTTTAGCTTATTTCTGATCAGAAATTGCTACTTTTGCTCATATTGCTTGTGTTTTCATGGAAAACAGAGAGTTTTATAGTGAAATTCGTAACTCAAGTTTGTTATCTTGTAAAATCCTAGCTGAGACAAACTATTGCAGTCTTTTCAACATGTAATTAATCGAGGTAAACTCTATGTCAGTCCCTCTGGACGTTGCCCACCAGCCTGAGAGTAGGTGTGGGAAAAGGGAATGTGCCTGCTGCTGTTGCCACCATTGTCATCTCTGGGTGTTTCTGAGTCCATGAGTAGCTTAGCTGGAGCAGGACAGGAGTGGGTCTGGAGCCACCCCTCCCTTACCTGCAGCAGGTCAGCTGGGGGCAGGGGAGGGGGGAATGACAGGGTAGGGGATGTGCTTCTGTGCACAGAAGGGAGGAAAGGAGGAAGGGAAGATCCTAACCTGATTGAGGGACTTAAAGAAAAAAGTCCTCAGTTGCTGCTCCACAGGGCAGAGGAGGTTGGGAGAAGTGACACAGCCACCCCACAGTGCCAGTTGCTGCTTCTGCACCCCTCTTTACAAAATCTTGGATCTGCCCATGGCAGTATCTAATATGCATCTCTTGCAATCCCAAGCATATGCTATGCTAACATTCATGGCTTTGCATTAAGGATGTTATCCACCCTTTACTTGAGGAAGCTGAGCAACTGGACTTTGTAAAGAAAATGCTGTGGAGGTAAGGGAGATGGAATCTGCCTGGCCCACTACTACAAAAGCATGCTGGGTGCTACAGAACAGAGCATCTGCAACAGCATTGGATGAAATAGTAGCCACTCATGATTTCTGGCTTTATCACCATGGATCAAGTATCACCCACCTTCATTTTAGCTTGTTTGAGACGTTTCCCCTTCTGCAGGCCAGAGCATTGCCTCAGTTAGCTGGTCTGCTGGCATAAGTTTGGTAGCATGGACCCACTCCTAGGGCCCTGCACAGATCCTATGCACTTGGTAGATTTACCTTAAATGCCAAGTAAGCCTGCCTCAGCTGTTTTCTCAGTAACATTACTTTAGTAGTAGAATATTGAAGAAGAATCACCGGTGTCACGTGATAACCAGGAATGAAACATCGTTTGAATGTTCAAGTGACATTTACCTGACCCTATGTCTTAATTTCTCTTTTGTACATCTTTATAGTCTTACAAACATTCATAGTTTCATGTTTTTATAAAACACAAGACTTAAGTAAATAACTAATTTACAGCTTAGAGGCATTGTGAAGACATCATTAGGAGCTCTCTAACAGACTGAATCTGGATTTTTTTAAATAGGTAGGAAACACATTATGCTGTATGAACTTTGCTACCTTTTCCCATTTCTCTTCTGCATTTTCCCCCTTACATTTCATGCTCATGTAGCTGTTCCTTGCAAGGCAGATAGGTGTGATTATAAATGCTTCATATCTCAACTAACCTTGCTAATTTCCTATCAGCAGGCAAAAGTGGTGTGCTGCCTTTATGCAGCAGCTGAGACATTCAGGAATCCAGGTCCTGCAAAAGAGCATGTATGTGATGCAGGCACAGTGCAAAGCAAACTTCAGTAGCTGGTACAGTAAAGAACAGTGGAGAAATGTATAGTATCTGATGGCAATCATCTCTTGGATTGTGTCTTTTGGCTCTGCATATAGCTACCATAGTAACTACTGGGATAAAGAGAGTTCATGTTAGTCTGAAGTTAGGCAGAAGGCAAGGCAGAGTATCACCTTGGATCAACTCAAGTTAGACTATAGGGCCTTGTTGCATATTACACTTAAGATGTGTTAATTTAACTTAAAATACTAGTCTGAGCATTCAAGCAGTAAAACACATGCTAAGTGTCGTTAGTGTAGTGTAGCAAAGTTAGGACTTTTCCAGAGAGGAGTACCTCCAGATGGTGTCACGTGTTGAGCTAACATCCAACTGCTCCCTGGTAATAATACAATCAGGAGACTCTCAGGAGTCTCCTGGAGGAAACTCATGACAGGGGGAGTTGGGGGAACTGGGTGGGGTTCTGGGACTGGGACTGACAAACAGCTGTTAGGTTATACAAGCCATCAGAGTGAGTTTAAAACTCTGACTGGGAGGAGAGGGGGGATGACAAGCAGCTGTTTGTCAGTCAGTTCCATGCCCGCAGCACACTGGTGTCTTCAATGGAGCCATGTCATATTACACTTGAGACCTTTTTTTTAAACTGTAGTAAGCATTAGCATGTGACTGCTCAGAAAACATTCTAACTCACAGTAATGCTTACTATGAGCTAGATAAAATATATCCTAAGTGTAACATGTAACACAGCCACTAAAGTGCCACCCTCCCCTGCCTATTTGGATAAAGTTAATTATTGATGTAAGGGTTGGTCCTCCATTTGCTAGGCAGGGACCATCAGAGACTAACGCTGTCAAGAGATCTAGATCCTTATTTAGCTCTTATCATCAAGAAATAGATTGATTTAGGAACTCTTATCTTCATATTACACTGAAAAAGTTAAACAAACATATTGTAGGCTATTTTATTTGTCATACCCATTTTCCTTATTTGTTTGACCCCTTGCCTCAAAAGATATGGAAATAAAAGTATTTCTATAGCCACTTGAAATGACCTCAGGTTTTCTACTTTTAAATCAACACTCCACTTTTTATAGTGCAAAACTGAAATCCTTTTCAGTCCACACTTTGAGAGCTTGATTCAAAGGGGGCTGGGTAAATATTTACTATAGATTTCAGGAGGCCTTTTTATTATTCCATAAATATAATTTGTCAGCAGGGGTGCAAATCTTAAGTCTGATCCTGCCTCTTGCAATCAAATGGCTAGAGAGAGGGAAAAAGAAATACTGGTAACAAATTCATGATAAGATACCATGAAAACACTAGGGATCCTTTGCTTTGTTGATGTGTCCCATCATGAACCCAATTCATTTAAATCTGCCTTTTTATATTGATTTTAAATCCAGTGGTTCACTGAAAATAGAGTCTAAAATTGTATTTGGATATATTTTAAGTAAAATGAGCATTATAAAACATATATCACATTTCAATTGGCAGAACAATTGGACCTAAGTATATTCCTGACATTTTCAAGTAGTAATGCATTATTTTACACAGATAAAAAGTAAGCCTATGCGAAGCAGCTAGTATTCGCTTTGGATTCGGCTAATTTGGGGGACAGTAATTCGATTCAGTAATTCGAATCACTGTTCTGAATCTCCGAATCACACAGGTCTCACCCCCACCCACTTTCTGAGCCCCAGCAATGGCTGCCCCACATGCCCCAGCTCCCTGCACTTTGAAAAAAAAGCCCCAATTCACTGGGTGCTGCTGGGTGAAGTGGAGGGTGATCCCTGCTGCCCCCCACAATGCCCCATGCTGTGTGGGGGGCTCTGCATGACACTTTAAGGAAAAAAACCCCAAACTTACCAGTTCCTGTCTGGCAGGGGTGGATGCCCACTGTGTGTGGGGGGGCTCTACATGAGCCCCACAAAGCCCCGATGCCACTGCAGGAACTGGTGAATCCAGGGGGGGGTTCGTTTTTTTTTCTTAAAGGGGCATGCACTGCAGCCATGGGAGGGGGGGTTGGGGGGCTTGTACAGAGTCCCCGCTGGGGCAGCGGGCAGGGGTCCAGGGGGCTAGGGGAGCAGGCAGGGGATGGGGCCTGGCAGGGGTCCCCCCATGGTCCCCCTCACCTCCTCCAACCCCTGCATCCCCACCCCCTGCTTACCAGCTCCAAGCTCCCTGCTGCAGCAGGCGGTGACTGCCCAAATCATCAAAGCTCTCTGAATCGTTTTCAAAGATTTGGAGAGCTTCAAGCGGGCAGGGGTCCAGGGGGCTAGGGGAGCAGGCAGGGGATGGGGCCTGGCAGGGGTCCCCCCATGGTCCCCCTCACCTCCTCCAACCCCTGCATCCCCACCCCCTGCTTACCAGCTCCAAGCTCCCTGCTGCAGCAGGCGGTGACTGCCCAAATCATCAAAGCTCTCTGAATCGTTTTCAAAGATTTGGAGAGCTTCAAATTGATTTGGACCTTTTTATTGGTCCCCTGATTTGATTCGGATTTGGAGATTCGGCCACTGAATCAGGTCAAATCTCGTCCGAATTGAATCAGCACCTGAAGCTTCATACAGCCCTAATAAAAAGGCATAATCCACATTAGCAGGTAAATCCCTCTTTGAACAGATGGGCTGAAATGTTGGGATATTGAACTTATTACATTTGGGTACCTCCCAGATAGCTTCTAGAAGCATGGATGTGCTGACATCATTTTTGTTCACCTTTGGGTACAGCTACCACATTACCATTCAACACTGCTAGTCCCTCAGCTGTATATGACACCTGCCTATTATTCATGACACAGTCTTGGAAAGAGTTTTTCAAATGACTGCCACACCTTGCCATCCAAGGTACAACAGGTTGGTACTTTATCTCCTGTACTGTATAGGATCTTTAAGCTAAATGTACTTAGGCCACTCCATTAATTTGCTTATGCACATCAGTGAACTCTGGCGTGCTTTTTAAAGGTTTTTGAGCTTGTGAGAGCTTTAGTGCTGCTGAAAAATGTCATATTAGCAGCCATCAGCACACAAAAGTCATAATTCACTGACCTACTGAGTCACCATGTAAGCTTCTCCACCCTAAATCGCTAAGGTGCCTCAGCCTAATCAGAGGGGACCAGTGCTAAAACTGATGGATCATTTACTCTAGGAAACTGAGTTAAACCAAACTCATTTCAGGGTGTCTCCTGAATAGTCATTGGAGGGAACCAGTATTCAGTCATTACAGATTTGGGCAACCTAGAAGTGAAAGGTTCAGTATCTCATTTTTATAAGTCCTGTGATCCAGATAGTTCTACATGCTCATCTACATTTTACCATGTGGGCTCAAAATGATTTAAGGACAGCTCTGAAACATCACAGTGCTGAAACCATTGTCACTACAAGTGTATCTGCACAATTGGGCCCCAGTTCAGCACTGCTCTCAAGAATGTGCCTAACTTTAAGCATGTGAATACCCCCATTAATTGAAATGGTGCTATACACTAGAGTGAAATTAAGCACACATTTAGTGATTGCCAGGTCAGAGTTATACTGTAGCTCCAACACACTTAAACAGTTAGAAACTTTCAACCTTGGTATCATGGTTTGTGAAGCCTTCAGTACTGCCATACCTAAGACATACTTATTTTTCCTTAAAATACTAGAAAATCAATATAATTAACAAATCACTTCCCAAATTTCTTTTTTTCCCTTTTTTTTTCTTAAATAAAGGCATATCAGTTACTGAAGTGCAAGAAGTGCTTTAATCCATTTTATTTTGGTTTGTTTACTTCTATAGCTTAAAAACAGCCAATTGTTCTTAATTGGTTTTAAAAAACTGCTCCAGGCGGAAACCTAGAAAACCAATCTTTAGTCTGGAGTGAATTTTTACAGCTGCCTTTTAAACCCCTGAAAATGGGATTTATAATGGAAGTGCTGACACAACCTTATCTACAATATATCGGTGTGAACTGTACCACTATAATAAGCAGTTATTATGTATGTGTAAAAATAATGAGAGCCAGTGTCTGAAGAGAGTTAATGTAAAATGCTAAGCAATTGTGGTTGGTTACACAGTATAGGTTAATATTCTTTCATATAGCTACACTTTTTCCCCCTTTTGTCCTCCAGAACTCCTAATGAAAATTTTGAGACCTGACGGTAATGATAAGCAGCCATTCACACGTCCTTTGTGTCAAGGCTGGAGCATTAATGCTTTCCTTCATATAACATTTTGCATAGCCTAAAGCATCTATTAAAATCCTTTGTAAAATTCATGAAACAAAAGTGGTGGGTTGAGTCTAGTGGGAGAGAAAGTAAGCTGCTTATTAGCAAAAAGTCAAAAACACAGGGCCAATTACAGAACTGAACAAGAAGGGCTAAGGAACAGCATGGGGAGTAATTCCTTCTTCAGCCCAATGGGCTCAAGTGAGAGGCAACTTAGATGAAAATATAGAAAATATTCTAAGCAGTAATTAAACTAAAATGTTTGGAGTTAGAAACAGCTCTATAACAACTGAAGGATATGCTCAAGTAACACAATTGTCTGGTCTCACATAGATGCTAAATTGGAAGGATTTAAGACTGCTCCCTAAAGGAACAACTAAGGGGTAGTCAAGAGGAGCTGTGAGCTCAGGAGATATGTAAAGAATCTGTTTGGTATTTCAAATGCTATAAATTAGATAAAAAATGAGCTTTTCTACTGAACAAGCAACATAAAACTGAATAAACCACAATAAGATTGCCCTTTTTCTGTTATAAACTTGACATTAAGCCTGTCATGTTCAATGACAGCCTAACAGACCTCATTCTTTACCCTTTGGAATTTGAAAGATTGGCAGATGTCATGATTTCCTTAACATAAAAGACCTTGCAGATAATGTTCACCACGCATACTGTTAGTTCTATAACTTCACTCCCCTACTTTCAGAATCATTGGGTGAGATTTGCAAATAGGGCTTGAGATTTTTCTCTGGTCAATAATTGTTTCTGACCCTGAGGAAAATCTTTTATTGGCAAAGGGAAACGTGACATGGGTAGCAATTTTTATGATTTGCTTTACTAGTCCAAACATGTCCAAACATTCATAATAATGATCTGCTTTGCACAAAACAGCTCATTATGATGAACAGAGGGGTGTAATATTGTTAAGTTCTTTGGAGTTGAAGCAGAAGTCATCCGGGTTTACTCTCCACTGAAAGTAGTTTTCCTTTTAATCATTCTCCCCAACTACACACACACACACACACACACACACACACACACACACCCTTAAAATCTTTTGGAAAACACACACACAAACACTTATCCAAAGAGTTTGAAATTTGGCAAGAATCACAGTTTGTATTTCCTAATCCTTGGTTGGTAACATTTTTGTGTTATTTACTTTTCAATTTAAGAATTGTTCCAAGATGATCTATAAAACTACGTCATTACACAACTTCTTTATAGGGTCAGCATTATTTCTATGAATACGAAAGAGAATGTAACACCTATATGAAAAGCAAGCAGTGCCCCTCCTTCCACATCCACTACTTTTGTGCCTAAAGGGAGTCAAATTGCAGTGGAACTGTGTATTTGTTACATGGTGGAACGGGAGCAGGAAGTGCAAAAGCTGGCAAGAACTCCATCACTTGTCACATACAGCAACATTTTGTATTAGCTTTCTCTGCAGGACTGTATATTGGACAGACAGCTGTAGGCAGGCTTGGGAAGGCTGTGGCCAGTGATTCTTCTTAATTTATGAATGAAGAGAGCACTACACCTGACTGCCATTTCTACAACCTATGGGTGCTGTAGTAAGCCATGGGATGGCTGTGTGGATGACCAACATCCTTACATTGGGTTCAGAGCAAGGTTCCATTACTTGTACCCCCTCATACTTTTCACCAGGCAAAGATCTTTCACATTATTTTTGCAGAGGGGAAATTTTTACTGAATTTTACTCTAATGCAATGGTTTCTGACTGCAACTTCACATCAACTCTCCGTGTAGCAAATGTACTTGTTACAGAGAAGAAAACTTTTGCAAACTGGATGGCACATATGGAGGGTCCAAGGAGATGTTGAACTTTGTTATCTAAAGGCTAAAATTTTAGCTGCTTCATTTTCTGTTAATATATGGAAAAATAGAGTAGTCTTTACCCTTGCAAACTGAGTAATAGGCATAGATACTTAACTCAGACCTGCATATATCTTTTATGGGCACAGGTTTCTTAAAAGCATAAATCAGAGGTCAGCTGAAAATTTGACAATTAAGCCTTAATCTGCATACTGCACGCTGTATTTGTGAAATACCTGTAGCTTGGTTTTAGTTCATACCATATGTATAAATACCACATTCACATTTTAATCTAAACTTGTCCCTTTAGGGGACACCTCGTATCTTGAAAATGGCAAAATATTTCTTACTGCTAAATTCAGATTTCAATGAATTTATTGTATAGTTTATCATTATATACCATAATTACATATACAAATGCACTTTTCTTTCACAAATTAATAGTTTCGGTGAGCATAATATGAATTATCTGTCAATGATTTAAGGAAAAGTTCTAAAAAATGTGGCCCTCTGCTGATTTATGTACTGAAAGGTACTATGTTTAGGAAAAATACTTTGACTTTAAAAAAAGAAAGAAAAAGGAAACCCTAACCTTACGTGTAAAAGAGAAAGAAAGAGAAAGAAAAAATGTCTACTGTCAAATTCAATCCCTAATATTCCAAATAAAGTAACATTTTTATTCTCCCTTCAGAATATTGGACCAAGTTTCTGATTTTTAAAATGTGCTTGAATTATAACACTGAAGTGTCTGTGACTAGTTCTGACACAAAATCTTGAAAAAAGCTAAAATACTGTGAATGATTTAAGATTCTTCAACATTTACTCCTCAGTCAGCTGACATGATTAAGAAAAATAATTATTAATTATCCTTTTGCATCTTTATAAATTATGTTGCAGAGAGATTTGGGACCCTGCTATTTCTTTAGTACTATTAAATTTACTACCTGTTGCAGTTAAATGAAAATCCAATTAAAAAATATTGTTAAAAACAATTGTAAGATACAGTATGGATGATAGAATTATATTAAAATGATGAAGGCAAGGTCAAAGGGGTTTTTATTTCAGTTACATTGCTAAAAGCACTAATGTTAATAGAAATAGCTTAAGAATGACTTAAGTGTACCAGGCATTAATTTTACAGAGAAAAATAATTTAGTTAAAAATTATTCCAAATACAGTATAAAAAATTCTTGGGGTTAGTATTTATAGGATGAGATTTCTTTAGCTAGATTTAAAAAAAATAAAATGTACATATCACTGGACAGATAAACATTTTCAAAACTGTATCTCCCTGTAGTTTCACTAACATGTTAACCTACTTACAGCAATTAGTGCTTCATTAGTAAGGCTAACTAACTGTTGCTATGCCCTGTAATGATTTGCCAGGTTTTCTATATACAAGTGCATAATCAATGTTTTCCAATTACTGCTATAGTGCAACCACTATTTCAAATAAACTAGATAATAATACAAACCCATTACTGAATCTGAAGTAGCAGAGGCATTTAATTGCAAGGCAGTTCTTCTCAGCTTTTAAAATTTTTCACACTAATGAAGTGTCATACAAAAAAGTTGTATTGATTTTTCCACCACATGGCTTCAACCACAAATATGTAATTATCCCTTTTATATCTAGCAGGGGGATTAAAATAATCTATAGTATATAGCCTTTACTTATCCCTGATGGGTTTAGTAGTACTTTTACCCTTTTCAAAATATGCAGCTTTTTGATGAATGAACTTTCGGTAAAATGTTGCTTTATCTGCTTCATATCTCTACTTTTTTAAAGTCAGCTTGTGTGCAAGGATTGGAATTTTAAGTCCTAGATTCTAAAACTATCTGCAGAATATAGGGCTTGATCCTGACTACTGTAGTGAGAGTTTTGCTATTACAGCATTGCAGCAATGCTGATGGCCTTACTCATTTGAACAGTCCTAAAGAAGCTGCTCATGTAAGGTGATCAGGATATGGCCCAATACAATTTACAGCTAGTATTTCAAATACTTCCTACAAGGGCAGCAACCAAGATAGAAAATATCCTGCAGTACATAGAGAGAAATAATTTTCTTTTCACTTCAAGAAAATTAGCATTCATTTTTGAAGTTTTGTTAAGCAGGTAGATCTTTGTTAGATTCTACACAAAGAATGCTTGGCTTCTGTTTAAAAAACAGGAAAAAAATAATTCTCAAGTCTTTAGTAGGAATGTTAGAAATGTACACATATTACATTTCTAATTTTTCCAGGAAAGTTTGGGTAGTGGTGTTAAGAAAAGTACTTTATTTAAGGGGAGAAAATCCTAGATGCAAAATAGAGGCTACAGATAAAAGGAATGCCTGCTCTGCTGTAGGCAAGTAAATGTATTTTTAAAATTAGCCTGTCTTTATGGATATTTTTACACTTAAATTGTGCTCTTAAAATCCCTGGGTTAATATTTTTTCCAGTTTAATTTCATATTGTTTCTCTAATAGCAAGTGTACAAATAGTTTTCACATGGGGAGGAAAAAGCCCACCAGGACAAAAGCAGAAAACAAACAAAACCCAAAACCCATGGCTTTAATGTCAAAATAGCCTTGTTCTTAATGTTAGTGTGTCAAAAACTCTACCTCCCTGTAGTTTCACTACCATGTTAACCTACTTACAGCTGTTAGTTTTTCCAGACACCAGGATTTACTGAGATTTACTGGATTTTTGTAGTTCGTACAATATCTGTTTTAAAGAGAATTTCATGTGTAAATTAAGGCGCTGTATTTTGGACCAAATACACATGAAAAGTAAGTGGATATATGAAAATCTTATGAGTACATTAGAACTCTTGGGAAAAGTATAAAACTGCAGGACAGCCATTGAACAAGAAGTATTTTATGTTAGAGACTACCAACTGTACAATGTTTCTATGTAAAATAGAAGATTTATGGGCCAGTACTGGCCAACACTTAAAATGGAGGGAGGAAGTGCAATAGGGGCTACTGGTAAACGATAAAAATCGAAATGTTGATATTCAGCTTCATATTTTAGATCTCTAAAGAAAATTTAAAATTTAAAACTTGCAAAAACATGTTAAACATTAATGAGTATTTTACTGTCTAATTATCAACTGAGATGAAATGGAAAAATAAAATATTTGCAGGAAAAAAATGTTAGATATGTCAATACCTCTGAAGCTGATGAAGAGATACAGTCTCTACAAATTATGCATGTAACTCTTGGTAGTATCTATGTGAGTTACAATACTATTTCAGGGGGACAGTAGACTGGAAAATTTCCCAGCTGTGTCAATGTTTTATACCTAACAATCCATTTTTAATTAAATACAACAATGCTTTTTGTCTTACGAATTCCAAAGAAAACTGGTCCATGTGATTTGCAGTATCTTGTAACTTTCTGTACGATATTTTCTACTTCTGTATATAGAGCAATTGCATCTTCCTATTCTTCTTGCGCTTTAACTACAGGAAGGAATAAAATGGCAGGACAGGTTTTTTTGGGTCACCGTGTATTAATTAAAGAGAATTCAGAGTGAAACATCTCAACCTTATACCTGTTAACTTTCATATTTGCCACCATGCTGTAGTGAATAAAAATGAATCAACTGTATATTTTAATGGTCTTAAGTCAATTGCAAAGGACTACAGCAAACATTTTGAGAAAAAAGGAAAAAAATAAGTTTTCCAAAAGAGTTCAAAAAAATAAAATATACATGTGCCTTGTGGAAGAATGTGTTTCTAGGATAATAAAAGGCCATTACCTTGACCGTTGACATGAAGCCATCAGAGTCATATTTATTGATGAAACTTTCAGCTCCCAATCTGCTGCACTGAATGAGCATCATACAGCTGTCAGCAAAGGCAGAGCACAAAAACGATGATAGCTTGTGACATTTTCCTTTCATAATTTATGAAAACAAAATGCCTTGAAGTTTGTCAGACACAAAAATAGTAATTTTAAAATACTTCCTTAAGGGACAGCATTCTGCATCATACCTTTAAAAATGGTTGGTAGATTCTTTTTTAATGTATTTCCATTACCAGAATCATTTGCTTTTTAGGAAAAGCACTGTTTGTAAGAAAAAATGCGGAAATACTTCTTAGCCTGTAAAGACCCAAATGTAGGATGTGATATCGAGCAAAGACCAAAAATGAACAAATGCTGTGGGATTCCTGCAGTGCAAATTACTCTAACTTCTGGTTTTTTATTATATCCAACATAGATAATTTAACAATAAAAGTAAATAGAAACCAAATTTGTATGAAAACAGGTCATTTTAGACTAAAATAAGTGCCACTTTCAGATGTAGGGCAACTGAGAACAATGAAGAGAAAATGACTGAGTGACTTAAGTAAACGTTGCCATTTTGTGCATATATTATTTCAGTATTAACAAATACTACACCAGCTATTTATACAGACTAGGACCCAGCAGAATTGATTATCTTTTTTGAGAAATTTCTCTTAGTTTCCTCCCATTTTTTAAATGCTTGTTAATGTGCTTTCTAAGTTTAGATTTGCATGAATTGTCCTGCAAATTTATGCCATCAAGCTACCTTAGAGTGTCATGCAATGCTCTTACTAGCATCTGTTTAATATTGCTGTGTCTAGGCTGCTGTTGTTGGGGGAATGCATGGAGACATGAACCCCTGATGGCAGCATGTTGTCCAATCCGTGAAGGGTAGAATTCCACTATAAAATTGTCTCTTGATTCTTTTGATTAGAATAACAGTGACAATAACAATGATCCTTTAAGTGAGGTTCTCACAAAAATGGATGTGGTATAAAACTAGGAAATGAAGTCACAGAATAACTTTCATTATACCATTGGAAAAACACCCTCATCAGTAACCTGATACTATGTTAAAGAAGATGGAACATAACCTTCATGTACTCTTCTCCTCCTGTAAAGCCCTGAACAAGAGGGAGGCCGAATATTTTTTTTAATGACATAAGGCATTTTTTCAAGTCACTTCTCTCTATCCCTACATGAATAAGTGTGATACTGACACACAATATTCATGCTACATCTGAAACTGATCCACTTTGTGCTAAGTGACCTGATTAGGTGGAACTACCCACATTCATGGATTTCAAGACTATACTGAATTGCAGCCATCATACTTGGCAAAACCCTGGCATGGTTTGGGGGGGAAAATGGCTGATTTAGGCAATCATTCATTCTCGTGCTAATTATTTTGCATATTTCTATTAGGATCATCCCCCAGAATATACATGGCTTATAAAAATATCATCGTAGAAGGAGCACAGCCCTTCTTTATTCTACTTTTATTAGGATTACCTTTATGTATTCACTTACGCACATTCCAGGACAGTACACAGGGAGTTTTAAGTGGCACCCCGCTTAGTGTTGGCATAGCTAGTGCATAGCTAGTGCACTTATTCCCCAAAGTCCCCATGCATATAGGCTGCTACAAAAATTTGACCGTACCCTTCATAGCCACGATGGAAAATACTAAATTGATAGCGACCAACAATGAATTTGTTGAATAGTGATAGAAAGTGGAGACTGATCTATTGAGTAAATGCATTGGACAAATGATATGAAACACCTCATTGAGACATGTGTGGACCGTTGTTGAGAAAGCAGTTCCTTGATACCTTTAACTAGAGGCTTGGCAACTGAGTTGACTCAACACAGATGGCTATGTCAGTTCCAGCTTGGGGATGAACATACTCATATGACACTAGCACTAGGAAAAAATTTTCAGGGAACAGGAAATTTGTTGCAAAAAGGAGTTGTGAGGCAGGAAGGAGGGAAAGAGGGAGGAGCAAGCAACAAAATTACTTGAGAGTTAAGGTTGAATTTGATAGTTTTGACCAAGGCAAGCAGGGTACACATTTTTTAAGTGTCAAAACATTTCACTTTAACATTGTTAAATGAAACTTCTGGGCAATCTTTGGGCTTAAATTTTGTGCAATTATTTGTTGTGCCAAACATTTCTACTTTTGGTTTCACCCAAATCAATTTTTCCCCTGACCTTTTGGTTTAGCAACAAAAAACCAAAAAAGCCACTACACATCAGGCTTTACTCCTAACGTGATGCTGACTGACCTCTGGCACTGAGTTGGCATATCACCAACTCAGTGATATGATATGAATTATATGAACGCAACCTTCATAGATCATACCGGTCATGCACATGATTAATGATGGTGTTGAATGGGTGGTGACAACTTTACATAATAGAGCCCAGCTGATTCAGCCCATGCACTTGAGGATAAAAGAAGCGCCTTGCTGAGGTGTAGAGGGTTGGGACTCACAGCATATTCTTGACCAGAGCTGTGACATTAAGGCACCTAATAAATCAGACAGAGCTGGGTAAAACTTTCATAACTAGGACTTTGCATATATAATTACATAATTATTTGTGCAACCACAACAGGAGAAAAGCAAAATGTAAATTCCTTCAGCCTTGTCAAAACTTTTTTACTCCATCCTTCAGGACAGTAGTATAACTAGGGTACGGCATTTCAGGGAGTGGAGGGTGGCAAGATGAGTGTAGAAAAAAACAGCTGGGGCTGCAAGCACATAAGCAACACAATGGCAGCTGGAAGTTGCTGCTGCCCCAGTGTGTTGCAACTGCCCCAGGCACCTGACTGTGTTGTTAAGCCTCTGCTTCAGGAAAGAATCCAGGGTTTATCACATCTGGGATCCACATACAGAGCCACACACAATACCATCTCTTTTGTAAAAGCTGACTGGAAAAGATTTTGAATACACCAAACTTACACAGGCTTTCTTATGTCTGGATTAATTACAGGGTCACATATGCTGTTAAAGATATTTAACTTGAAAGCGTTCTGCTGTAAGGAATTTGGGGGGGGTTCTGTTCCTTTTTGCTAAACATGATGTGGCCATGGCATCTATCTTGCAGCACAAAAAACCTTGCAGGAAAATTGGCAGGAAGAGTCCTTCAATGTACACATCCAGTTCCCGCTTGCTTCCATGGGATCCACATGCAAGCACCCAGAGATAGACTCTTGCTCCGTATACATGTCAGAAAGTGGCAATAGAGACCTGAATCTCCTGAGGTAACAAATAAAACTGCTTGTGCAAACTTACCTGGTGCGTCAAAATGGCAAGCACCTTGGCTTATTTTGTGGGGTGGGAGAGGGGCAAAAAGTTTCAGTAGAACCTCCCATTTTCAATAGAACCTCAGTTTCAGTAGAACCTCCCATTTCTCTTTCATGGTTAACAGTCTTTTCAGAACTCAGACTAAATAGGAATCCACTTAGACCATAAATGTCTTCCTTTGATTACATGCAATAGACACTGCATGCTATCTGTAGGTCACTCCCATTTATGATGGCCACTGATTCATCCCTAGAACATAGGACAGCATTTCTCAACCCATGGGTCGTGACCCAAAAGTGAGTTGCAAGATTTCAGAGGGTCATGGGTTGAGAAACACTGATCCCGGGAAAGCACAGAGACTGTGACAGGGCAGAGTGGTGGGGGGAAACAGGACAGGGGTAGAACTGCAAGGCCGGGCTGGATGCTCATGGGGGCAGGGTGTTTGGGAGATGCTGTTCAGAGGGTGGAATGGGCTGTGATCAGGCTGCCTGGCACAGCGTGGCAAACCCAGGGGCTGCCACAGGCCTCCCATCCTCCTCCCTCCAGCTCACTCCGCTGCCACCTACATAATCCAGAGCCACCACAGCCACTGTACTCTGGCCTGAGTGAGACAGGGGCAGCTTGGGGCCCCTCAGGCAGGGATGGGGGTGCAGGGAGCAGTGGGTCAGGAGTGAGGGGCACTGGCAAGGATGCTGGCGGCAGGAGCTGTGTGTCAAGTGTAAGTGGCACCAGCAAGGCTGGGGGGACAGGGGACTGCAGGTTGTGGGTGAGGGGCACCGGCAGGGCTGCAGTAGACAGGGGCAGGGACTGTGGGAAGTGCACCAGCAGGGCTGGGGGCGGGGGTGCTAGGACAGGGCATAAACCTTTGGAACTGGGTTCTGGTAGGAAAAAGTTTGAGAACTACTGATATAGGACATTCACTTGGTGGGGGGGAGGCCAACCCCCTTGGCTAATCAGTGATGAGGGGTGGGGCTGCTACCTCCTCAGCTAAACAGCAGTGAGGGATGGGGCCACCAGGCCCCTTGGCCAATCAGCAGCAAGGAGCAGGGGCACCACATAAAGGCCACCTCCCTCCTTCCCTCCCTCCCTGGCTGGCTTGGAGCCCTGCTCCTCCTGGCTGTGCACTACCCTGCCTCTAGGCACAGTCAACAGAATCATGAGGACAAATGAGTGTCATGTATTTCCACCAGTGAACTGAAAAACAGGACTTTTTGCTGTCTGTTCCTTATTTTGAAATAGACAGGGGACAAAGGGTTTAAAACAGGATCGATCAGTATAAAACAGGACCAATGACCACCCTACTCCCATTTCCTCCCCTCTCTGGAAATAATGGCCGATCTGAGAATTAAACAGATTTTATAACTAGAGCGGCTAAATACTCAGCTGGTGCAAATTAGGATCACTTCAATGTCTATATGAGTATTTACACCATCTAGAATCTGGCTCAGAGCCACCAGTATATTTTGAGTCAATTTAATACTGTATAAGTACTTACAGGGAAGAGCACCAAAGTCATTAAAAGGATGATTAAAGTTCCAGTGGGTCAAAAATAATGAATCAATTTTTTTAATACACTGTGGCCAGCATGCAGCAAATCTTTTAAAAATAGATACACTGAGGGATATAAGATAACTAGTATTCACTGTGTCTACTTATAATCTTCTTTGGAGTTTTGCCTTTTCACTTGATTTAAAAATTAAGTGGCATCTTTTTATTATTTTGTAATTATCTCAGGGTGGCCCAGGTTTATAATATGCTTTTATAGGTGGGCCATACCAGTTTAGAAACCTTTCTGTATTAAGAAGCAGTGTAACTGGAAGATTACAAGTACAGTTAACAGGTATTTATTAGGCCTGTGCGAAGCGGCTAGTATTCACTTTGGATTCAGATTCAGCCAATTCAGGGGACGGTGATTCGATTTGGTGATTCAAATCACTGTCCCGAATTGATTTGGTTGAATCTGATTCACATATTTGGCTGCTGCCGAATCAGTTGAATCTCCAAATCACACCAGCCCCATCAATGGCTGTCCTGCCCACCTCAGCTCCCAGCACTTTGAAAAAAAAAGCCCTCACTCACTGGTTGCTGCCTGGCGGGGGCAGGGGGGGGTATCCCCACTGCCTCCCACTGTCCCACACTGCATGGGGGGCTCTGCCATGAGCCCTCTGATACCACCCCCGCTGTCCCAGCCCCCCCACATGGCTGCCCTGCCCACCCCAGCTCCCGGCCCTTTAAGAAAAAAAACCCCTGCCCTGTGCTGTGTGGGGGACTCTGCATGAGGCCCCAGAAGTCCCAAGGCCACTGCAGGAGCTTGTGAGTCCAGGTTTCTTTTCT
>NW_005841969.1:2580033-2595892 GCF_000455745.1 Alligator sinensis
CCCCAGCCCCCTGTCCCCCGCCCCCTACTTACCAGCTTGAAGTCTACAATGGGCGGGGACTGCCCAAATCACTGAAGCTCTCCGAATCTTCTCCAAATCAATTCAGAGAGTTTCAAATCAATTCGGGCCTTTTAATTGCTCCCCTGATTGGATGTGGAGATTCAGCCACCGAATCGGGCTGAATCTCCTCCAAATTGAATCAGCACCTAAAGCTTTGCACAGCCTTAGTATTTATAACTCAACTTTAAAACAGCAGCTGCATTTATTTGGAATTATGTCATTTTCAAAAGCACTGAATTTTTCCCCAAGACAACGTGCTCTTCATAATGAAACTATAATATTAACCACACATCTGAATTTACTGCAAGATATCACTACTAGGATAACAAAGATCTGCTGACTGTGCAGTGTTCAGCACAACTCCACCTATCAAGGACATTTTTTAGGATTACCTGACTATATTAATGACATTTCTCTGACCCAAAAACTCAACAAAAACATGTCATAAGTGTAGAATCTCTTCCTTATTACAAAGTCTAGGCTACTGATACACAAGCTACCATGCTTAAAAGTTTCAGAAAAGATGCCTATATGTTTATGTTTATATTTCACATGATAGCTACATGGTAAGCCCTATAGGTTAGGGTACAATTTAAAGTACGCTAGCTATTCTTCAGAGACTGAGGGATTAAGGCTAAGAGCTCTGTAAAGTAAGCCGTTACCTCATACCATACTAACTTCCTCACATAGATAAGCCCCAATCTAGCTGCAGATGTGTAAATTTATCTCCATTACAGTAAGTCGGGGGGTCAGCAACGTTTTGGGGTAGAGTGCCAAAAACACCCACAATCTTAACTTTAAGATGTTGGCGTGCCAGTGGCGGATGGCAGGGGAGCTGCAAGGGGCCTGATCCTTGTTGTGGCAGCGCAGCCCCAGCCCCTTCCCTGCTGTCCACCATCAAGGCGTGCATACCAAGCAAAATGCCTTTGAATGCCATACTCTGGCCAGGGGTTGCCTTCCCCTGCAATAAGTGGACTAAATGTTGAAGTCATCCCTGAATTTCATTCAGGATCACTCTGGCAAAATTTGCAAATGGTCCAAGGCCTGAGAAGCAATAAACGTCTGTCCCTTCAATTGATTTTGCAAGCGAATGTTCTCAGCATCTCTCAGGATTTTGTCCAAAGGGAATTCTGCCTGACTCATAACCAAGGAAGGAACCCAGGCTTTGATGCCGCATAATTACAGTAGTATTTCTAACTCCCATCATCCTTACCTGTTGCACTGGTTGGTATGCATGAATTGGATAAATAATAATTTATGCTAGGCCTTTTTCTTCTCATGACTTTAGTTTTGATATCACATCATGATTCAAAGCTTGGTGCACCATAAATTTTCTCCAAATGTGTAGTAATTCCTTGGTGCAGTCTAAAGTTATGATTCATTTATACTGGAGTGACAGCATAATACCTAGGTGTCAAAATCCATTAAAACTGTTCAATGTCTTCTGTTTATTTTTAGAACCAATTGAGACTTAACTGATGGTGAAAAATATACAGTCAAGTGTGTTTACTTCACCTTTACAAAGAATCCGTTATAGTCCCAATTAATTTGTTATTCCTGTCACAACAGGTACTGGATACTTCAAAACTGTCATTACCGTTTCTGCTTCAAAAAAACAAAAAGAAAAACAAAAATACAAAAAACACAACAGGGCTTTTGTTTACTTTTAACCCATTAGGAGGTACAAGGTTATTGTTTTGTATAATAAGGGATTGCACATCAATTTCCATTTTAATTAAAATAAATGTGAATAAATATATCTCCCAACCAACTGAAATCGACCAGCTTGAATTTCTCTCTCTTCCTCTTGCAATCAGGTGTTCTTTTTAGTGCTGAGTTTAATGACTGTACACAGGAGTATACATCTTGTGCACTGATATGATGGGCCAGATGGAAGACATTTAAATTAAAAATGTACTACATGAGACAGTCACAAGCACTAAAGTAGTTTTTAGTATAAATCCAGAGCTGTTTTTTCTGTGTTAATTATTAACAATCCATTTCCTTGTAGAAAACTCAGGATAGATTTTTGGAGAAAAATAGGTTACAAATCTCAAAGCCAAAAAGCCCCCCACATACAGAGAAGGTTTATCTAATCAGAAAAAGGGGTTTTGCAAGCCAACTGGAACAATTACCATTAAGATGTGCTTGTATGAGAAAAAGAGAGAAATACAAATATGTGATTTCTGACCCTTACCCTTACCCTTATGAAAGTAATACTATGCTATTATTGGAGAGGATTCATATAATAGCAACAACAACTATATTTAAGAGTCTGGATGACTGGACTTGAGAAGAAAGATTAAACAATTCTAAATATAGGTAACCATGGGAGTAGAGATGCACCATATTAATGGAATAAGTACTTCAGCCATGTTCCACAAGGGTTGCCACAATGACAGGGGCAGAGGCAGTGTCTTGCACTTCCACTGTTGTGAAGACTAGGGTAGGTTTCTGTGGGGATAGCAGGAGCGCTACATGATGGAGTATATGTTACTGCTTCTTTGAACAGGAGCAACATACATACCCCATCACCTGTCAACTTACCTTTACAGTTAATTATAGCAAAAGTAATTTGACCTACCAAAGATAGGACAGAGTGGCACCTTAGGCTATGTACAGACATTACATTTTAATCAAACTAAGTTAATCTATACAAACATTCAGGCAGGTTAGACCAAGAAAAAGTGGCCAGACTGATCTAACTTAGTTTACCTGAAGAGATGAATTAAGTTAGATTGGGCACAGGTTAACCCAGGGATGGGCAAAATATGGCCCACAGACTAGATCCAGCCCACCAACTGACTGAATCTGGCTTGCAGGGGGTGAATGCCAATTGATGGATCCAGCTCATGGCTGCCCTGTGGTGCTCCACATGGACCCACCTGGGACAGCCCACACTATGCTTCCACCCATCCATGCCCACCAGCCACGGTCCTGGCCCTAGCTGGCATACATAGCTTCCTGGCCGGGCTGCTCCCAGGGCAGCTGCAGCCACCTGGATGCTGCTCAGTTCCCCTCACCTCCAGTGGCTCCACCTCCTGCCCCTGCTGTGCCACTTCAGGTTGGGGGGGAGCTGTAGCTAAGTGGTTCCTGCCTCAGTGTACAGGGCTGCAGATCCAGCTCCCAACTGCCTTCCACCCACTCCACCTACCAAGTGCAATGAGCACTTGGTCGAAGGTGGCCAGAAGCTGGAGCTGAAGCTCTGTGCATTGGTGCAGGAGCTGGCCAAATGTAGCTTCCCCCTACTGGGAGAGGCACAGTCAGGGCAGGAGGAGGAGGAGGAGTCACTGGAGGTGGAGAGAGCTACACAGATATAGCTGTACCAGGAACACCCCTGGTGTTTGCACTGGCTGGAACCAGGATGGGGGGTGTGGGGGGGAGATCTGCTGCATGTGCCCCCTGCCCCCATTCCTGACTGGCTCCCGGGACTTAGCACCCAGGCATCCCCTGCCCCCCACACACGTGCATGCACCCCCATTCCCCTGCACACAGTATGAGTTAGACATTATGTTCAACTATTATGTAATTGCCTCTATATACATTACTCAAGAAAACAAATCAGGACAAAAATATTTTTTAAAATAAAATTAAAATATGTTATAGTAGGTGTTTGATTTTTAGTATATGATTTGTTTTTTATCTGTAAATTGTTAAAATGATATCTTCTAAAAGATTTTTGTATATGGGCCTTGACAGCCCATCAAACCTTCAACAATTAAACAAAACAAATTGCATGCCCCTGGGTTAGCCCAACCTAATGAATATTTTTATATGTTCAGAGCATAGCCTTAGGGCTGTGCGCTTTTTATCCTACCCCATCCTGACCAGGCTATTTTGAGCCCTTGAGCCCTGCCACCCCTGGATGGACAATCCGCCCCTGCAGACCCACCAGCCCCCTCTCCATACACCCTCCAGCTCCTCCTCCCACTCCAACTTACTTAGATGGGTGCATATATCCTTAGACACTAAGTGGTTCAGAGAAGCATGAGATCTTGTAGGCAGCAACTTACTTTGCCCACAACCATTGTATGCACAGGCTTTTCCTTGTGCTGGATAGCAAAAGCGTTGACGTATCTGAGGAAGTTGACACATCTTCCTAATCTACAGGCCATACTCCATTCAAAAAGGTGCTTGGGTTTGCTGCACTCACCTCCTAATCCACTCCTGCTCACCATGGATGCAACTTTTGAGGTCTATGATATTAAGGAAAGACATTCTCTTTAGCTTACTTACACAAACAGGACAGAAGTACAGGGCAAGGTTGAAGTCAATTGGAAAAAAAAAGGCAGGGAAACTGCATGGAGTGATTCAATCGCTAACCTAAGTGCTGAGATGAAATTGAGCAAATATCAGGAAACTTCTCTTAGGTCTATTTTAAACTGGAGTGGACAAATCATTAGAGATTACTCTATATATAACAACTTCATGGAGTTAGGAGAATGATGCAATTGCTCTTTTTCATCTTTGGTTGATAGGCATGCAGGGCTGTAACTGAGTACGGGATTAGGTAATGTTTACAAGCGTCACTGGTGAACTTCACACTAACCTAGTGGCATCAAATGTTATTCACTTTTGAGGCCAGTTAGTTCATTTGAAGTGAAATGAGGCATTGCTATTTTTTTAATCTATAACAGGATTTTGTAACACAACTTGGATGATTATGTTCTATAGCCATAACTATGTCAAATTTAGCACAGTAGCGTAACTTCTTCTTCTCGTGTCCTTGTCACAAACTAGATATTTTTTCAGAATTGTGCACAAGCAATGGCTCTTTCCATTGCTGCAGTGAGGTTCTCCTTCCTACAGGTCTCACAAAGGAGTTGGCAAATTAGCAGGTACTCCATAGTCTGCACTTTGTCGCACTCACATATAGTCATGTCACTGAAGTAGCCTTATGTGATTATGTTTGTTTTTGATCTTCCAGTTTGTGTGTGCAGGCAATTCAGGCCAGTCATGTTGGCCAGTCTAACATTCGTCATGTTGGCCAGTCTTAATCAACCCCTCTGGGAAAGTCCTCCTGGGGCTAACACACTGCCCTTTGGAAGGCCGTTTCATTTTTTAGGTTAACAGAATCATAGGAATTAGAGATGGAAAAGACCTATTAGGTTAGGTCACCAGGCCCATCCTCCTTATTTACCTTATTCTCTACAGCAGGGCTGTCTAACTGGCAGACTGCACTTGGCCCACAAGAACTTAGCTCCCACCTAGCCACAGCTGCCCCCATGGTTCTGGCTGCAGTAGCAGCAGTCAGAGGCTCTAGACTCCCCCTCCCTCAGGCTTCTGTTTCCTGCCCTGCTCCAGGGAAGTCTATGATGCTGCACACGGTGCAGTACAGCAAAGGAGCTCATGGCCAGGGAGCTGAAGGTGAGACTGGGGGACCTGCACCCATGCACCTGACGGGGTGAGGGAGGGGGAAAGGCCACATGCCTGGTGCAATAGGGTGGTCAGGAGCACCTGCATGCTAAGTGAAACAGGACATGGTTCCTAGATCGCCTGAGGCCAACGCTGGCATGTGACCCCTGCTGGTGCAGCAAACACAGCATGAGTCTCCTGACCAAAAAGAAGCTGGCCCTGTTCTACAGTATGTTTCCCAGTGTTTTGCTTTGTTCACTTTTAACCAACTCAGGTAATGGGACTTCTGCTATTTCTCTTCTGCAGTTGTCCCCTAGTTTAAAAGGGCATGTATAGACAAAAAAGGGTCTGTAAATTGAAGCAGTGGGTTTTTAAAAACACTGCTTCAATTTAGGGCAAAGTAAACCCCCATGTCGTGCACACAGCTGTGCACTTACCTGCCTCTCCAGTGGCGGGGAGGGGGGGGGTCTCCAGTGGCGGGGAGGGGAAGGTGAGCTGCTGGTGGGCGGAGCGGTCCCTGGGCTGTGGTGGGGCTGGTGCTTCCCTCCACGGCAGTGGCGGCCCTCCCAAGTGGCACCTGCTCACAGGCACCTGGCTCAGGAGGTCCCATGAGGCACCACAGCCACAGAGGGAAGTACCAGGCCCCCGCACAGCTTAGGCAGGCAGGCAGGCAGGCTCCGGAGGGAAAAAAAACAATCAGGCTCACCGCTTTTTTTTTTTTTCTTGGGGGGAGCCTGCCTTCCTGGGCTGCTGCCAGGCTGCCTGCACCGGCTTCCTGCAGAGTCCCTGAGCTGCACAGAAGAAGGTACTTTGCTTTGTGGCTGTATGGCAGCAAACAAACTCTTCAGAGGAGTTTTAGTTTGCTGCACCCCAAGTCATTTAAGGCTCATTATGCCACTGAATTTGCTACAGCAGCTGGAATTACTACACAATACACCACCTATGCGTGCAAACACCAACACCATTAAGCGGTGCAAAAACATTTAACCCTCTTTAAAGTGGCATGCACACATGCCTCTCATTTCATCTATGCATGGCCATAGACCTCACAGTTAGGTAGATTTTTCTGGATATTTGTTTCATCTCAGTTACTCAATTACTTCTTCCTTACTTCCCCACACCAAACATCTCCTCCATTTCTGGCTCCTAAGCATTTACTCCCAGCTCTCTAGGACTGGGATGTATGTCAAGGTCATCTAGCCACAAAGGTCAATTGACAGGTGTGGGGCTGATCTGAGGGCTGGATCATGTGCACAGACTGGCCCCAAACACTGGTACCAGTGGATAGTGCAGGCCCTGGACCAGCCTTGTGGTGCAAAATTTGCCAGCCCTAGACTGTTCAATAAAGAAGTTCAATAAACTGATTTAACCTAAATCAGTTAAATCTGATATTACATCCATCTGGGTTTATCTTAAACCTGTTTCAGCCATTTTGGAAGTGGTTTATGTGTACTGAACTTCTGTTGTGTTACAGATTTGAACCAGTTTCTGATCACTTATACCAGTTTCTGTATAATTTCTGCCCCTAACCCACAATACTATGTGCATGAGAAACTTTACCTCTGTGCCTAAGTGATGGTAAGATTGGAGCCTTAGACTGTAATTTAAAGCTTTCCAGCAGTAATGCCTCTATATAACAACTGCAGTCAGTGTCACACAATAAACTGCACTTTTTAAGTTTATTAGGAGAGAAAGTGTCTAGTGATTATGTTCAGGGCCTCATGTTTGCAAACAGATAGACGGAAATGTGGAAAGCAGCCAATAGAACACTAAATGCTTTCATCTCCTCTCTTACTTGAAATTTCACAAGTTAAACCCTACAATATATTTTCAGGCTGAGAATCCAAACACTAATCTTAATGTGTATATTCTTGGGGCCATTAATTAGGGTGGTGGTTGTACAATGATGTTGTCTTCTTCTTTAGTTTTAGCTGGGAGTATGTGTTTGTAATTTCACAAGGGGGGAAAATCATTAGTTACTTACCATCCCTTGCACTTGCATCCAGACAGCATGAGTTTCAGCCCATAGGAAGCAGCAAATATCATTGCATGCTGAAGGGGTGGCAAGGTTAAGTTATAGTAGAGAAAGGAGTCAAGAAGAGTAAAAAGCTCCCTTACTGCCATGTTATCTTCTACCATTCCTCTTGGTTGCTTTACTTTCTGTAACCCCAGCCTTGTGTGCAGAAATTACTCCGCTTACATGTACACCAATTGACAGAAAAAACAACCTAGCACCTTATTCCTATGGCTCTAAGTCATCTACCTACCATATTTACTTGAATCTAAGATGAAGTTTTTCCCCCAATCAGCATGGGGAAAAAGTTCCTTATTTTTGATCTGCGTACAAAGTGGGAAGAGCAGGTGACAGCTGTAGCTCTGACTCTGGCCCAGGTTGGAGCCAGTCAGACCAACAGCAGCCTCCTGCCCCGACACCCCGCTTCCCCTTCTGCGCTTCTGCTCCTCTCCCCTGTCCCCACTGTCAGGTGCAGCTTGGCTCTGGCTCAGGCTGGATTCTTTCCTATATTCAGGATCAATTTAGATTCATGTAAGCATGGTAATTTGGCTCTAAGTCATCTAACTAATGGAGAAACTTATGCCAAAGATGTTACTCACAACACATGAAAATAGTAACTGATATCTCCAAATATGTACCAGATAGCACTGTGCACCTTTCTCTTCAAAGATAAAAGGAAATATTTGAATACTCCTGCTTATTTGGAAAAAACCCTGTCATAATACTGTGAATGAAACCTTGATAAAATTCAGTTACTGTGCATCAACATGGAGCACAGCAAAATAAAACACACTAAGTCAACCATTTGATTACAGATTCACATTTTGGAATCACATTGCTTCAGCAGTTCATTCTGAGAAAAATTTTAGTATGTTCAAATGGCATCAAAAGAGCTCCATGTTCCCTCTTGAACATATTTCTCCCACTTTTCTGGCATCTCAACTCTAGGTTGAGCTATGACTACCTTTTCATGTCCCTTCCATGGCTAGTCTAGTAAATAAATTTACTGAGCGCTCACAGAAGTAGGGAATTTAACTAAATGCTAAACAACATCTGAGGAAAAGGAATTTTGAAATCATAAATGAGCAAATTCCTGTCATAAATGCAATTCTAAGAGTCCTGCTTATCCAGTCATGGAAGAGAAACAAAACATGGTTGGTCCACATGCAATTAAAACCAGCTGGCACAATCTGAATATAAGGTTTCAGATATCAGCTCTTCAAAATGAACTGTCGGAGGACAAATCTTTGATGAAGAACTGCTCACAGGAACAATTTAGCCAATAACAGCAAACAACATAAATTTAAAAATACTGTAGTTCACATATAACTATTGAACAGAAAGATGGGCTGCATTTGTTCAGTAAGTTCAGAGGTGGACTAATAACTTTGATCTCAGCTAATGAGGAGGCTATTGCTTGGCTTTGTGGATTTGCATTTGCTAAATAAATAAGTTACTGTGACTTATTGACTCACTATAATTTTAAAATACATCAGTTGAATGCTACACTCTCTTTTGACACTACAAACTCCTTCTGAAAGTCATATATTTCCTGACTCCTATTTGCTTGCATCCTGTTAGTTTCTCCATTCACCTCACTTCTTAGCACAGGCACTCCTGATTCTAAAAGGCTCAATGAAAATAGCAGCAAAAAGATCCAATTCTGAAGTCACAATATTGTTGAAAATCAGGAGAAAGACTACTGAAGTAAAACAGGTGCTAAAATCAGAATTGGCATCTTCAGCCAGTTACCAAGATTTACACAGTGCAGCTATATCTATGTTAACAGAAAGTGTTGATCTTAAGGCCACACCCTAAAAACTCAGGCCTACCCATCATTTATACCACAGACCCCTTACCTCAAGCCTTGGCAGCAGTCCAGCTCAACCCTGGAAGTTTTGCTGACCATCCAGGTTAAGTGTCAACAGGGAAGAGCAGTTTATGTGGTTTGGGCTGACTGAGGGAAAACTTAAGGTTGATCCTAAACAATTATGTAGTCATTAGGGGTGGGCAAAGCAGGCCCTATTCAATTCAGATTCAAATTTGACCTGAATCAGGGACAGTGATTTGATTCGTTGATTCGGATCACTGTTCCTGACTTGATTAAGGCTGAATCTAAATCTGAAGATTTGATGCTGATTCAGAGAATCAGCGATTCGGTCATAGACACAGCTTTAGATGTTTTTTCTATATAGCTCGAGGTACCAGCGCAGCTTGTGAATGCTGCGATGCTGGGGCGGATGGAGTATCCAACAGGAATGTGGGGGTGGAGGGGGGGGCCCTCCATGTGCTCAGTGGCGAACCTGGAAGTGGACTGGAAGTACTTCTGGTCCACTTCTGGGTCCACCGGGGATCATGTGAGGGGGCCTCCTGAACCTCCCTGGATCAGTGATCGGCCACCGGGGGACCCCAGGTGCCCTCCCAGACCCAGGAGGCACCAATCACCGAGCCAGGGAGGTGCAGGGGGAGCCCCAGTGTGTTCCCCGGTGGACCCAGAAATGGACTGGAAGTGCTTCTGGTCCACTTCTGGGTCTGCTGCGGAGCAGGCTGGGGAGCCCCCCGTGCTTCTGTGGGACACTCCATGCACCCCAGCATCATAGCATTCATGCACCACCTGCTACCTAGAGGTATGTAGAAAAAACATTTAAAGCTGTGTCTATATCTGAATTGCCGAATCTTTCACAATCTCTCTGAATCAATTCAGAGGGTCCCGATTCAATTCGGAGAGATTAAAGGGTCCTCTGATTTAATTTGGATTTGGAGATTTGGCCACCGGATCAGGCTGAATCTCCGTCAAATTGAATCAGGGACCAAAGCTTCATACAGCCCTAGTAGTCATAGCCTTGCAAATTCACAGAGGTAACAAATCTTTCAAGGGATCTTGTCGTGATTTTCTATGAAGTGCAAGAAACAAGATACCAGAACTGAAAGTGAGCTAATGAATTAGATAGATATGCAGAACATGGTCTTGCACTATAGAAATCAGTAGGTTTTGAAACATCATGATAACACAAACAGTATTTTCTCACAGATGCCATTGAATCCTATAGAATGTAGGGTTTTATTTAGAAGGAAAGTCCTATCTACAGCAAAGAGATTGGTTCTATAAATTTGAAGGTGGTTGTTTTAGTATTCCTGCCACTATTAACAACACACTTTTATGGTCCAGTCCTTCAAGACCTCTAGGCATAGACATCTCATTTATTCCACTGAAACTTCACCATGCAGAAAGGCTGCAGGATCACATTTTAATGCAGTACCTTTCATATTGAATCCCAAAGACCTTCACAAAATATAGAAATCAGTCTATACCAAACTGCAGCCACCTTTGTGTGAAGGGTGACAGCTGTTGAGACAACCTGAACATCACATATTAAGAATGCATTAGATAAAATATTTGTGTGAAAAATATTGTATACAGGATAAATAATCATGGTACATTTGTAACCAAGAAATAACAAAATGAAATAATAATTTTAGCAGTATAAACACTGATACTCATTTCTAGAAAAATTTATTCTCATTTACTAAGAAGAGAGACTATTTAGGTCATATTCAGTTATGTAACTTGTAAGCAACTAAAAAAAAAAAAGAAAAAAAGAGAGGAAACAATGCTAGAAAAGAGCACAGAAAATTGGTGCTGGATTTTAGTAATGATCCAAAAAGAGTTTCCCAATATTCCTTACTCTCCATCTTTTAAAAGTTTGTTTTTGATGATTTTATATAGTCTTCATATATATATATATATATATGTCTGCACACATATACTTTTATATCTATATAAATTCAAAAACATAATAATGCATAGCATTCTCCAGCTTCCACTATAAAAGCTCACAAACAAGCTACAAGGTTTTTTTGTGTGTGCAGTTATGGTCCATCATTATTAAATGTCTCTTGTTGGACGGAAGAGGTGCTTCATCACAAACAGCCATTCATCAGCACTTGCCAAGCCAGCTCACATCTGACCTCTGCAGCAATAATGCTGCATCAAGTAGGCCAACTACCCAGTTTAGCAACAGAGCAGGGAGCACAAGCTGGCTTCAAGATTAAGTGCACTGTTTCAGGTTTCCATTCCCAGGAGCTATGCGAGCTGATGTTGTATTGATTGCGAAAGTTTACCAGTAAGTATCACAAACAACAATAGCCAGGTCAACGATCGGTGATGCCTGAATATGAATTCCCCTGTGGTGTCTGTGCGCTCTGGGCTAAGGCATTGCTATCATGATGTCTGAATGCAGGTTGAATAAGGTTTACAAGGGAAGAAAGAGTGAGAGCCTGCAGTTTGAAATGACATTTAAGCAAGTTACATGTGGGAACAGAATGAGAGACAATGATGTAATTATATATTCCCTAGTTTCCTACTGCAGCAAAAAACCTGTCATCCCTCAATATTTATATGTTCACCAGACCTTATGTACACTGTATTTCATATTTTAGGTTCTAAGAACAACATACATACGTAAATATCAGTTAACAGAAACCACAGATAAGACAAAAAACACTTTTGTCCTCCTCCCACCATCTAAAATATGTTTGGGACAGAAAAGAATAGGCATACAAATTATTTGCGGTTTTGTTTTTGAAAATGAAACCTACTCATCCTTGGATGAATGAAACAAAACAAAAATCTTAATTCTGATCCTCTTGATCATTGATGTTGTGGATGCCCTGGAACCCACATATGCAAGCCATACCAAAGCATCGTTTGGAAAAGCTAAAATCCAGGTCCCTTCCCCCTTTTCTATTATAAAATCACATTTGCTATTTATCCTAAGCATCTATTTAAAAGATTTTACTGTACTGTATTAACAGTTTTATATTTAATGCTTAGCTAAGAGCTCACATTTGAACAGGAAGTTTTAGAGATGTTATTTGATATGACTACCTCTATATTAAAAAGACATTTTAGAATAGTTTTTAGTTAGAGCCCTTAAAATGGGCTCTCTCAAAAACTTGCCATGAACTCACATGGCCCAGGTATTCCAAGTCAACATAAAATTTCTTTGATACAATTGAAGAGGTGAGGAAATGGGACTTAACAATAGTAACCTATACAAAACTTAGCACTTTCTTTATGACATTGCTGCCTTACCATTAGCCAATCATACCTCACAATACCCTACTGAAGCTGATATATCTTATTACCTTCATTTTTAATGCTATCCTGATTATCAGGTCCTGGAAGAAAAAAAATGTCAGACTTAAGAGACTATGTTGAGTAGAAACCACTTTTGTTTCCTCTAAGATTAGTAGGCATGCACATTTCCCCCTAGTATTACTATAGATTATATATATATGCATCTAAGGTACAGGTGATACTTTCCAAGCATTCCATTAAATCAGCTGTGCATAGTAATTTTCTTTCTATGGTGCCACATATCCAAACATACAGGCTAGGGACAGACATTACACATACATCAGTTTAAGTGATCAGAAACTGGTTTAAACCTGTAACAGAACAGCTGTTCAGTGAACATAAACCAGTTTGAAAATGTACCAAACTGGTGTGAGATAAACCTGGTTGAATGTAGTATCAGACTTAGCTGATTTGGCTCAAACCGGTATTTGCAATATCTGTCCCAGACCACTTGCTGGTTGGAGTTAAACCAGACTCCCCCAGCATCCGAGCATGGTCTCTGGTCTGGGCGGGGCCCTCTGATCCAGAGCAGAGCTGCTCCCTCCCCTCTGCTCACTGACTGGAGCTCAGAAGAGACTGCAGGCATCTGCCTGGCTTCCCCCTGGTCCCCTTGCACTCCCTGCTTAAGAAGGGATTGCCCTGTCCCCTCTGCCTTACACAGGCACCTCTCATCATTAGCTAGCAAACCACATGCTGGCTATGGTCCATGCTGTAGCAGATGGGACAAAGGCGGACTCAGCAGGTAGCTCGTAATGTCCCTCTGTTGTTTTCTTAATGGGCTGATAAACACTGAGCTAGGGGTGATAAACACTGTGTTATCAATTCCCTCCTGGGCTGGTCAGGAAGGGGTGAGGGACCCCGCCCTTTATCAGAGCATCCTGCCAGGGTCTGTATCCCCTTAGCTCAGTACTATGGAAGGGAAGGGACGGCTGCTCTAGTGCCCTTTGGCTTCTAACTTGAGTCATTGCAGGCATGTGCCTGCATTTCTGGGATGTCTGTACAGTTAAAACTGATTCAGTGTGGTAGGGACACTACCATAGGAAGTAACTTACCTGTGGTGCGGGACCAATGAGGGAAGTGGCCAACAGTGAGTACTGCAGCAGACTGGGGCAGACTTCCGGTGCTGGCTTGGGCACGCTTTGTAAATGCGTGCCAGCAGTGATTTGGCACCCGGCCCATGTTGGCTGGTTCAAAAGCAACCTGGAGCAATATCCAGGTGGGACTGGAAGAGTGGTCTCCAAGGGAATGCGAGTAACACAGTGAGGGGGCTTGCCCCGGCAGATGCAATTGGTGGAAGCTAGGTGCTGAGAGGCTTCCCGCCATATCTGGCTCAGAGGCGCCAGGGAAATCACCATTGTGGCAGGCATGGATCCCTGATGTCACAGCCCAGAGCTGGAGTAGTGGTGAACCTGAAAGGGAAGAGATTTAAAGCAAAGTGAATTTGTGAGTACATGAGTGGGGGCACTGAGTCTAAGGGTGCAGCCCTACCCTAATACTGCATAGAAGGTAATGGAATGGACAATAATACCTTGGGACAAGGAAAAGACTGGGTATAGAGACCTAAAGTTTGTGTATAGATGAATGGACGATTTGTATTGAGTCTGGGCGTGGACAGAGGCACTAAGTCCGAGTCGACTAGACCTTAATACTAGCTGGTTGGCGTTAGGTGGGCTGTAGGGGAGGCAGAGCCCCAGTGTTGAATATACTACGTGGAAGACAAGGCACCAAGGGAGCTAAGAGTAAGATATTCCTCCCCTTTAACTATTAATTCCAGCAAAGACATGGCAGGCAGGAACACTCAGGCAACTTGAGGGTCTATGCAGTGTGTCAAGCTGTCATCTCGGAAGGCAGCAGTAGTGCGGAGTCGGACTGAAAAGTCAAGGTGCTCATCTAGAGAGCGACACAGTAAATTACATTCAGCCTACCCAGGTTAGACTAACCTGCAAAGATTGAATCAATTCAGGCTCAGGCTTTTTGAATGTCTGTCATTAACCACAATGACTACAGCCAAATAGATATGAAAATAAAAAATGCCTCCTTTGAAAATGGTGGAAGCCTTGAATTATTTTTAAATTACCAATACAATGGGTGCATCTACACATGTGCTTTAATGAGCATTATTAGACTGTTTTAAATGTGCATTAACGCATCACTAAAAAAACTGCTATTTAGTTAATGCACATGAAAATAGGCTAATGTACACTAAGCGTCACTTAAAAACTGCTATTTAGTTAATGTGCGTTAAGACAGGTTAATAAGCATTTTCTTAGTACCTCACAATGAAGGGCATTTTTACATGTACTCTGGGGGCAGGGGTGGGGGATTAGAGCAGCTCTGAGAGCTGCTCTAATTAAAGAGCTGCTGCATCTCTTGTATCAGCATCCCCACACTTAAAAATGGTGGTAGGAGCATTTGAACTAAAGCTCATTCAGTGAGCTTTAGCTCAAGTGTCCCTGCTGCCATTTTTAAGTGTGGGGATGCTGAAACATGATGCAGGAGGCTGCTGGAGCGCAACAATTGCCACACACCAGTAGACTCAATTAATCAAGTCTGCTCCAATGTGCTGGAATTCCAGCGTGTCAGAACAGCCTCAGAACTCATGTATAGGTACCTGGAGGTACTAGATTTAATGCACATTAACTAAAGTACATTAATGTATGTGTAGACATGCTAGTAATTCATAAAGTGAATATTTTGTACATCTACTCACTTTTCCACATATTTATAAAAAACTCATGAAGAAATAAATTGTTAAATCTGCTGTGGCTCATAAAGTATTAACAAATAATAATACCTAGAAACTGACTAGGTACAAGAACTCAAGCATACTTGGACTTTCTCATGCTAATCTCTGAGATGGAGAAACATTCCTACAGTCCCAGAACAATTCAGATCCGATTATTCCTACTCTGAATGAAGGTGGAACGCTGCCTTCTGTGAATATATGCATTTCCTTTTAAAATTTAGATGGCATGTCACAATTTTTAATTCCATCAACATGATGGGAATTTAATAAGGTACCATACAAAAAGGAAAATGGGCTTTAACTGTAGTGCTTAAAGTTAAGCACATGAGTAAGTAATTTGGTGAATGGAGGGCCTAAAAAAACTGCATCAACATAAATTAAATTTGATAGCTAGGCAAACCTAGTTCAAATATGGTGATGGAGATGGAATTATGGACTGTTTTCAATTCTGCATGAAACAGGTACAGTCATAGATTCATAGATGTTAGGGTCGGAAGGAACCTCAATAGATCATCGAGTCCGACCCCCTGCATAGGCAGGAAAG
>NW_005841969.1:2597719-2604475 GCF_000455745.1 Alligator sinensis
TTTCCTTAAGGCACAGCCACCCTTCTTGGGCTCCCATCACTTCAAAACTCCTACTCTGCAGTGCGTCCTTGACTAATCGCCTGAGTTCATTGAAATCAGCTTTCCTAAAGTCTAGCACTTTCACCCTACTAGTTACCTTACCCACTCGATGTTTTATGAAGAATTCTATTATTAGGTGATCACTGTCCCCCAGATGGCTACCGATCTGTAGGTCCCCTACCATGTCATCCCCCGTTGCCAATACCAGATCCAGTAAGGCATTCCCCCTAGTGGGACCGTGTACCTCCTGTGTCAGGTGGAGGTCCTGTACACAGGTTAGAAACTTGCGTGAATGGTGGGACTTTGCCGTCTGCATCTCCCAGCACATGTCTGGGTAGTTTAGGTCCCCCATGACTACCACCTCCTCAGCTTTTATCGTCTCTGAGAGCTGCCTCAGGAGCCCCGAATCTAGTCATCATCCATTGTGTAACCACAAGAAGAAGAAATGAAGCCAAATCATAGGGACAAGGCTATTTTACAAGCAGAACAAAGAATAAGTTGAAAAAGATTTTAATTCAAGGGAAACAAATTCCACTTATCAAGTTACAGCTCAGATTAGTGCATATTAGCCTGCTGACACTTTTATTAGCCATCAGAGAGATAATATTAGTGTCATTTAAAACCTGTCTGATTACTTTAAAATTCACTGTATTTGATACAACCTCATTCATTATTTCATTTTTACCTCATTTGGAGCAGAGTTCATAAACAGTTTTGTGCAGCTCCCCTCAACATTTTTGAGCTCTGTGATTATAAAACAAAAACTCACATTAAAGCATGAAGCATCTTAAAAGGTGTTTTTGTTTTAATCCACACAGGCAATTCCATTAATATAAGATATTTTTCAGGCAAATCCACAATATAGCACCGGCACATCTTGCCTCTCTTTGGATAATATGAGGATTTGGTTGCAAATTGGTGAAATTAACTATATTATTGTGCATATTTTACATTTGGGACCAGTGGAAGTCTTACTGTTTTCATGAAAGAGCATTTATCAGCCCTATAGAAGTATTTAGCCAAAACTGAATGTATTATCTTCTGTCCCTCTCTATGCAGAAATTGTTGCCTAAATACAATAACAAGATAAAGAGAAAATGCAAAGAGCTTTCAGTAACCTTTAGGCAATTTAGACAGCAAGGCAATGCAATTGGCCCAATACCCAATCCATCTTGGCTTGCGTTCATACCCTTTCAATTAACTGAAAACAGTTAGGAAGTAAGTCTTCCCAAAACAAGAAGATCATTTATCAATGCTATTGATAGAAATGTTTAGTAGGCAGATTACAACCCACAGATCTCTGTTAATATACCATATAACATGTCCAGTTATTCATAACGAAAATCCTACAGCTGGAAGTGATAATATAGTACCGTGGGAAAAACTTGCAGGTAGATTTTTTTAAACTACTCTGCGCACGTACCTTTCTCCAAAATGTCCTGTCAAAGGAGTGCTGCAGCATTCCCTTCTATCGTTAGCAGAGATGCGCGGTAGCATATTTGAATCTTGACATGGACTCTCCAAATATTTGGGGAAGTTTGAATATAGATTTTTGAATGGGCCAGTCTCTAGTTAGGATCAGTTAATAAACTGATATACCAATACGCGGTAAAACAGAATAGTTTAAAAAGAGATTGCTTTTTTTTTACCTTGTCTGTTTCCTTTTCGTTGCAATATTAATTGTAATCCCTGACAAAAGAAATTACAAGGAAAATTAAAAAGCCCTGCTGTGGTTACTAACTAACTATGGCATGGCTGGCACCCCTAGAACCAAGGTAGCAATTGGTTCTGGACTAGACACAATGTAAATACTATCTAGATCTCAACAGGATGTTTGCTGTTTAAACAATTTGGCTGTTTTGGCATGAATAAAGTGTCTTTATCATATTTTGTTTATCATGTTATGTCTGTGTTAATATTTTCTAATCATAGTGACCTCATCCTGCCAGAATGTACAGGCCCCTAATCCTTGTTGTAATGTTTTCTCATTAGCTGCTCAGCATTGGCCACACTAGTCGTAGCAACCAAGCACTGCCTCAGGCACCACTGGAATTAATTACTAGAAGAAACACTGCTGTTTTGAATTGTCATCTTGAATTTATCACTTGCCACTTAATGTAACTCATCTGACCTAATACCTCCTCTGTGTCACCAGGGGCTTTGGCACCAGTTCTACCAGGGTAATAGCAAGGGTGTTTTGTATACCTAATGTGTCTGTATAGCTGAGCACACATCTGCTTGAGGCCTGGATAAAATCCTACCCTGGAGGCAAAGCATGCTAACAATGCCCCAAGCAAATTGCAGATTACCCATACGTCACATTACATCTGAAGCTAAGAATGATTCCAAGATAGACCCAATACATCGAATTTTTACTGTTTGGAGATGATAATCTTTCATTTCATTGGATGTAACAGCACCAGCCATTTGTTCCACTTCCATTACATTTTTTTTTTTAAATAATGAAACCAGCTATTCATGTATGGATGAATAAGTGGCACTAGGGGGCCTTGTAGAGAGTTACGCCTGTGGCATTTTGTTATAAATGGTAAAGAAATTGCTCATTAAATTACTCTCACAACAAAATACATTTCAGTTATAATTCTAATATAATCTACACATGAAGTGTAAACTACTTTTAAACCAGTATTTTTGAAGATGTTTTGCATTTTTCTTGAGCAGGCAGATCTTGCATATTAATTATATCACATATATATGATAACCTGATTATCATACATATAATACATCTATAATGTATACCTATAATAACAAATATACAATGAAATATTGTCACATATATATGTGATAATTCAAATTTTATTTTGCTTAAAGGAAAATCATTAGGCAGTATGGCATGTATATTTTGCTGAGACATGATCCTGCATAAACAAAAATCAAGTTTTACCCGTAAAAATGTTATTAATGGAAATTGACATATTTCACATTTTTCTGACACATGGGGGACAGCTTTGAATTCCAGTGTTGCTATTGAAAGTTTAGTATTTGAAGGCTCTATTGAGGTGATTAATTATCTGATGCAATTATAGTAGTGACAAAAAAATGGCATAAGTCCTTACACCAAAATATATAGATAAAAAGGATAAACATAACAAATTTTTTTTAGTAGCATTTTGGTAATGACAATTTTCAAAACATTTCCTAGACAAAAACATTTCCTTTTGCTGCTTCACTGTATATTCAGCACAGTAAACTCAGAGAAATGTAAAATGCAATATAAACATTAATAGTTTCACAATTGTGTTTTAGAAAGACTATTTATAGAGAAAATACAAAATGCCTCCCAAAAGTATACTTAGACATAAGCCACCATAATCTTCCTGCTCATGCAGCAGGAAATCTAATACACTAGCTCAATAAACCTGTAGGAAACAAAGGTTTTATGTAGCATTAAGAGTCACAATATTAAAATACCACATATTGCATTCAACTACTCTTACAACACTGTTTAAGAGCCAAGAAAATTTAGTACCAGTTTTGAGAAGGATTTCATCATAATATGCAGACTAACAGATACTAAAATATTTCAAGTCTGGCCAATGTGATATTGCTTGGGTTAGCTGCAAACTATTTGGAATACCATCAGAAAATTCTGCTCCAGAATGGTCCAAAAGGGTATCCTCAACAGTAGTGTTATAACAATGTAAATCATGATTGGTTGATTCTCTGACATTGTTTCAAAACATTTCACCTTACAGTTATTAACCAAAGAAATACCAGATACATTATCATGTCTGCCAAAATTCATATCTGAATTTAACTACAAAATTGGAGACATTGGCATATCTGTATAATACAGGAAGGTGTAATATCAATGTTATATCAACCTGATTTGAGATGGAGATATGTGGATGATCTCAGATAAGTATTGATAAAGTTCTTGTACTACCCTAACACCTTCTATCCTGGCCACAAGTTCTATAGAAAAAAAACATTTTAGAAAGTTGTAAAATACATATATTGGGACTATTACCAAGAGTCTTCACCTGAAGAACCAGATGTCTTGGCTGGTAGTTACCATAAGCCCAGCTCTACAAAGGTACCATAAAATTATTTAAAATACCATTTCTATACCTATAAATGTCACAATTTACAGTCCAATATCTTGGGCAGTCTTGTGACTCAGAGTGCTAAATGGAGTCTGGAAGTACTGTATTCTCAATTTAATACCTGAAGAATAGACTGCATTCAAAAGTTTATCTAAGTCTATCCCAACAATGCATTTGGTCAGTCCAATAAAAGATGTTACCCACAAAAAATCCTTGCTTCTTTTATATTTCCTGGACCATTGTAGCTGCATCACTTTAACACTATTCTCAATGTACTACATTTCCATTTCTAGCCTTGTTGGGATGCAAGACATCAAACATCTAAACAATGCATTTGTCCCAAATATGGTGGTTTTGTTTATCTACATATATATGCACGCCAATTCATCTGAAATACAGCCTTTTCTGGCTTGAAAGAAAATAACTCCCAGAGAAATAATTTTAAACAGGAAATGAAAAATACTGCACTCAGTTGAAACTATGAGTGAATTTCAGCTAGGCATAATGTCAGTTATTCACATGGATCATGACACTTGGTTTTTCACTGACCAGCACATAGTTCAATTAATGTTGTGAACTTTAAAGGTATATCTGTTTTACACTGTAAATCATGTTTTGTGCTGTACCTACATGTCTGAAAACTGATCTTAATTGTGAATCTGTGTAACCAGTTAATTTATTTTACTCTTTCGTTAAAAAATCCTGATCTTAATCTGAAAAAAATACTGGCTGGCATCCGAAAGTTCTTCACAATTGGAAACTGTATCTAAAAGCAAATTCTGTATGTTCATTATTGGGAGACTGAGTTTATGCAACCAATTGTCATGCAAGCATAGTTGTAAGTAATAATGTGGCCTTTAATGACGGAATGATGGACCTGCCAAACACTAGCTCCTACCATACTCTGCTTGTATTTCCCTGCTGGAGAGCACAAAGATGCCCATCTGGGAGTTATTAACATATCCTCGTCAATTCAGAACCGACTTTAACATAATCCATATTTGTTGGAGAAAGTCCAACATCAGCTAGAGAACAGCAGTCACGTGATTCAATGACACATTTCAAGCAGCACACATAAAGCATGCTTGGGCAGCTAAGCAATTCAGAAATGCAAATAGCAAAAGCATTCTTCTGACTAGATAAAAAGGACAAATCCCTTTTGGCAAGACATCTTATATACTCAATACTGAATGAAAAACAGTAGCTATATGTCGCTTTCCTATTCCTAAGTTTGGGGTTGGTTTTTTTTCTTACAAGCAAGCTGCTACACAATCTTAAAGTGAACCCAGGACATTTCTTGCAGTCAGGCAACGTTCTCTTGTCTGAGAGTGGTGGGTGAGAATACAAACTCGCACAAATCAGCAGTCATATTCTTGTTTATATTACATGTGCTGCCACTTTTTTTTTAAACTGACTTGAATTCAGTATCCAATTCAATCCTTCAGAATAGTTATTTTAGAAGCTAATACTTTAAAAAAAATTACAGTTTTATGTTCACTCAAATTGTGGGCAAAGGACAGTATAGAGGATATGACTATTAAGTATATTCATGGCTGTGAACCCACCTTCCAGTTGAGATAAAGAATTTGTAACCTTCTCTGCCTATAAAATGATTATATGCATTGGTTCCTAACCAAATGTCCTTTGTGTTCATATACTATTGCTAGCATTATCTATAGACTGCCAACAATCTACAGAGAATTTTGCAAAGCTCATTGAAAGTAAGATTCCCTATAATGAAGCAACTACAAAGTAGCTCAGATAGACCCAAGTCAGGACAACTGTTCAAAGAAAGTATAGAAGAGGTTTTTGGTTAGACAACAAATTTTTCATGAAAGCAAGAATTAAGGAGGAATTTGACAGAGGAAAGAAGGAAGATTTTTTATTTTAGAGTACAGAGCTTATGATTAAAAGCATAGAGTAACTTGGAGAAAAATGTGGATGTTTAAAGGAAACAAGAGGAGACATAGAGATAATGAATGACATCAAGAATATAAGCAAGACATTCTTGTTTATGCTATTATAGCATGAAAACAAAGGGAAGGGACGGCTGCAGTTGGATGGCAAAAATATTAAGAGTAAAAATACATATTTCTTATTTTTTCTATTACAAATATTCTACCTCTGGAACTCATTGCTACATGATATCATTGAGATCAATAATTTATTTATTTTAATTTATATGGATAATGAGATCATCTATAGTTATTTTAGCTGGAATAATTGTTAGAAGGGGTATAAACTGCCACATTTCAGGGCCTAAGCTAACTACTAGCTGACAAGGATTTGAAAGAAACTTCACATAGTGCATAATTAAGGAAAACCTGCCCATAGGAAGTTTTTTACACTTTCCTCCGAAGCATCTGTTGCCGGCCACTCTCAATGACAGCATATTCTACTTGGACAGTTCTTATGTTGCCAGGGAGGAAACTCTGTCAGATGTCCCTTCTGGAATTATATCCAAATTCTTTCATTTCCAATTGAGATTTGCCTTCATGTAAAACAAGCAAACAAAAGAACCCCCAGGGGGTGCCATGTGGAAGGGAAAGCATTCTAGATCCTAAATGCTATTCATCCATGGAGGTGTGCATCTCTGCACTGGCTGCAGACAAGACTTTTGAATGACTCCCCCGACTTTCCCTGGGGAAAG
>NW_005841969.1:2604506-2609533 GCF_000455745.1 Alligator sinensis
TCCAGGTATGGATCTGGGACCTGAAGAGAAGAGGTAAAAGTTCTCTGAAACCCTACTCTTGTTTCACAAGTTGTGAAAAAAGTCATTTTGTAGCCTTGTAGAAGATCATGGCCTATGTGGATCAATTTACTACCTTGGCCTGTAGATGTCACCTGTGATACCAGATAAGCAACCAGTGTTCTAATTCAGCTTACATTGATTGAGAGAGATCCAGGGCAAAATTCTCATCAACTTCACTGGGAGCCAAATTGATCTCATTCTTTTATTGGACAAGACAATGCAACTGGTTAATTGCATATAAAGTATAAGCCATTCCTTAGTTTCTAATGATTTTGCCATATTGTTATTAAAAGTATCTGGAAGAAATTTTCAGTAATTGTAAGATAACATAGCATACTAAAGCAAGCAGAGCTATGCTGATTTGCACAGACTAAAGCTATGTAACTACATTTTTTAATTTTATAAATTACATTTCTATACTTAAACAAAAAGCAAAGCCCAGATGTCTTACAGGTACAAACTCTTTATATACAAAATATACCAAATGACCAAAGAATACATCCGGGCTTATTCTTCCATGGACCTCACAAAAAATTGACAGAAACTGTTATCCCCTAAGAAGCTTATCATACATCCCCGGAAGTTATGAGTTTTACCACTGTCTTCTACTGAACCTCAGCCTACTAAGAAATAAAAGATACCATTTATGGGAACTGAATTCTTTGTTGATTTTTCATATAGAAATCAAAGCAGAGAGTGCTATTCAACACAATAAATGAAAAAACCTGAATGCATACTCTTAGTGAACATGATAAAAGCTATAACTGCTCAAGGAATAAATCATCTATACAAATTAGTCATGAAAGAAAAAAATTATTACAGCAGCATGGGATTGAAAATTTTATCTTGTACAGGTTTTCTTACATGTATTTGTTAGTATGATACAAACCCAGATGAAAAAGGAATTGATTCTTGTTACAATGCATATATTTTCCTTATATAATACAATGAGTAAGACTAACAAGTGTAAAGAGACTCCATACTTAAAAATGTGCTGAATGATTGCTGAAAAAGAAATAACTTGGAAAAGGTTCCAAACACAGACAGTTGTAAACTGAAAGGTTTCTGAAATTTGGCCTCTTTTGTAAAAGCCTGTATAGGTATGTTCTTATCCTCATTCCATTCACTGTAAAATCCCTGTAACTTCAAAAGACAGCGAATAGCATGAGAGTGACAGCACTCATGTAGGGCTAATCTAGGCACTTTGATGTACAGTATTCCAGGATGTCAACAGCTAAAAACTAAGCCCTTTTTAACTCTTAACTCAATGCAATGCAATTTTTACTAACTTCAGTTTCTGACTGGTTAAAAAAAAATCTTTTTTTCTTCCTTTTTCATGTAGTTTTACTTGATTTTGTGATTTTTGATGTTCAAACTAATATTGTTTATGACCTTTAAAGACCTTAAGGGAGATACTGTTTTTCCCATCACAGAGTTGCTATGGATAGATTCCAACATATGTCTGAGAGCTACAAAAGAATAGTGTAAACAACAGCTTCCCATTAAAGTTTAGTTTAACATTAGGACTGCTGTCCAAAGATCATACTTAAAGATAACTGAAGTGTTACTATATTCCTTTGTGTAGCTCAGTCATGACCCTAATTAATGTGTCTAGGTTAGACATGTATTTCTTCAAGTAATGGGTGGTTTTGTTTGGACAATTAGGCAGAGCTGACAAGGAAATTTTCCATCAAACTGGGTCATAAAAAATACATTATTCAGCATTATTATGAGTAAAGGAGTATTTATTACCTGAACTTTACAATACACCATTATCAATCATTACCTGCCATTAAGGTATGTTAACATGAGATCAAAGAGACAAAGCTAAGTTAAACAAACAGGGATGCACAGAAGGCTCTTCAGAACTGCTCATTTAAATTGGAGCAAATATAGTTGAATCCATTGGTTGGTTTGACTTCCTTTCAACTAAAAATGCAAATCAGCTAATTATTGCAATCTCAAAACATTCCTAATCCTTTTATACAGGTCACAAGATATATTAGTTTTCAGGAAAATTGGCTTAGAAAAATAACCACAGAAAGCAAGGAAAAAGAAGTGTCAAGTCCACAGGCTTTATGCTGCTAATACAGGTTCATTGCTTTATCAGTTCTCAGCAAAAACCTCATCTACTAACTCATTAAAAAACTCCCTGGAATGGTTCAGAACAAAAACAAAAGAAGCCAAATATTTTTGCACCAGTTTTAGCAAACATTCTTGGTTCAGGTGATCTTATATTATCATCACAATCTATTTGCATTTGAGAAGTATCTAAGAGCCTTGAATCATGGACTCTGATCCCATCACTTTCTAGACATTGTACAAAACCATCTTATTGCTACTCAAAATATAGACTTTGCTCTGTCACCTTCTTTTGCTACACCAAACAATTAAAAAGGTGTGCCACAATGTATCAGATTCTCCCTGACTTACATTCCATATAAACCTGTTGTAATGACTAGATCTTAAATATGAGCAGCTGTATGTAAGGTGACATGAAGTGCAAGTCAAAATTTGACCCAAAGTTCAGAATCCCAACCTGGTTAAAAAAGCCCAATGAATATTAAGGGATGATACTGAACAAATTGCTGCTTTAGCTGTAACCTGCTCTTCTTCTACTCTCCCTCCCAGAAATATATTTGAGAGATTAGTGGAATGAGGTAGAGAAAATTAGAATGTACCCATATTTCTGCATAAACCTGAATACACTACTAGAAATTCAAAAGTGTTTCAATAATGTATTTTTCACTGTTTTTTATTTTCATCCATTTCTGTCAAGCTGGAAACAGTGCAAAATATGGTCAAAGACAATTTTGTGTGGTACTTAACCAAATTAGCAATAATGGGTTTAAATGAGAAGAAAACCTGGTTGTTCCTGTTTTTACACATCTGTTGCATGTCCAAATGCTTATTACAATACAAAAATATACTTTTTTCATTTTTAGAAAAGTGTGGCTTAACATCTAAAAGTTCATACAGAGTTTGGAAAATAGCTTCTTTTAATTTAATACACTTGCATCTACAGTTCTGAAGCTTATGAGAGGTTTACTGTAGCTTGAAGAGCATCCTAGACTAGAACACTGACGTTAATGGCTAAAGGTCACTTTCTAGAAGTAAAAACTCTCCCTGGACTGACACCTTGTAGTTGTGGGGATGCTTGTGAGTTCCAATGACCCTTGGAGCTACGTCACCCTGAGTCACACACCTGGCAGGGTCACCCACATGGCACATAGGCCTGAGGGGAGGTTCCAGACAAACCACAGTCCAACCTCAAGCTCTTAGTGGTGGACCAGGTGGAAGATGTCAGAATCTCAAAGACTGTGAAGACTAAAGAAGGCTGCAGCAACATGGAGGTCTCTTGTCATCTAGGGTTCTCCCTTGCCACTGGGCTCAGATCTTTACCTTGTCAAGATCATGTGCTTGCTATTTTCATACACCAGCTTCCTTATATTAAACAAAGTCACATACAGGTTTCTACCATTGGAAACAACATAATCTCTTGTACCAACCTCCAAAAGCCCTGTGGTGATGGATACAGGACTAGTGAATCCAGCAATCTCTAGCCACAAATCTATATGCAGGTGGTGGTAGTTTGATGGTCATCTTGCATCTGGGTTGAGACAGGGGTGCAATTTGGCAGCTGCTACCATAATTAAGCAGCCCTATTCAGGATCCCCTCTGCTCTGCGTGGGAAAGGGGGTAGAAAAGGTGTCCTAAACATAGGATGCCTTATCCTGGTTGGATAACTGTCCAACAGGATCACTCTTTCTGCAGTTGAAAACATAAGATGACAATGATTTTCACAACATGGAACATTCAAACCTTAGTGGATAACCAAGACAAGGAATAACCAGAAAAAAGAACTGCCATTGTCCCCAGGGAACTAGTGAGATACAGCATCAACATGGCAGTTCTAAGTAAGACAAGATGACTGTGTCTCGGACGGCCAGGGCCGACTCGAGTTACGCTCGTATGTCAGGGTGGGCTGGTGAATGGAGAGGCAGACACAACTTATTGGTTGCAAAAAACTTTACTCACGCTGCTTGCAATCACGATGCAGGTGGTCCGGTCGTTGGAACAACCACACGAGTTGCTCCAGCTGGCGGGGCCCAAGCCAGTTAATCCGTCCGCAATTCGAAGCCGGCGGGGAAAGGGGTACGTCGGGGTTGCGCTCGGTGGCGGGGAGAAAGATGGATAGGTGATCAGTCTATCGATCGGCAGCCACAAGTCAGATAACTTCAGAGACACTCTGCAGCGTGCTCAAAGCTCTTCGACTTGGGCGGAAGTCGCGCAGAATTTTAAACGGCCAGCGAGCCAATTACTAGCCGCCACGTGTGAATAATTTAGCACTGGCCAATAGCGGGGCACAAATTTGCATCCGAATAGCGGGAACTCTTTGCACCGTGCATTTCTGTGCTGCAAAGAAGAAATGCATCCTGCAAAGGAAACTGCAAATTGGCGGGAACTCTCCTGCACGCAGGTTCTTAATTGCAGCAGAACACTGCCGTGCAAAGGAGCTCTCACGTGGCTAGGAAATTCCATAGTGCCGAGGCACAAAAAATCACTGGGTCGTGACAGACTGGATGACAATCAGTTGTGGGAAGAGGGTGGAGGCTTCACCTTCTTCTGGAAGGGGAACCTAGTCCAGGACATATGCATCCACAAGAATGTATCTGTCAAGAATCAGCTAGTCAGTCAACTTATGGAGCAACTTCTGGGCATTAATGAAGGTCTTACAATTCTTTGTCTTAAGCTTAGCAACAAGCAGTACACCACTGTCATCAGCATGCATGGCTCAATGCTTAATGCTAACAATGATGTCAAAGAACAGCTCCATTTCGACTTTGACAACATTCTGAGTAATACTCACAAAAAGGACAAGATCATTCTCCTTGGTGACTTCAATGCCAGAGTCAAACATGACCTGGAACTCTGGATTGGCACCATTGGGAAGGAAGGAGTAGGGA
>NW_005841969.1:2609564-2611836 GCF_000455745.1 Alligator sinensis
CTCCAACAACATTCTTCTCCTGAGCAAATGCACAGAGCATGGACTTGTCACATGAACACCATCTTCAGACAAACAGAGTGACAAATGTAAGAACACATGGCGACACCATTGCTCTAAGCACTGGCACTTCCTTGTCTTTGTTATTGTTAGAGCCCGTGATCAAATAAATATCTGTATCATGCAAGCTATGTGAAGAACTGATGGCTGCTGGGCAGATCACTTTCTTGTCAGATCCATTGTGAACATCTGGCTTGCTCTAAAACACAGACAACAGTCAAAAGCAATGCAAAGGACTCGCAATACCAAATCTTTCCAAGACCTGAAGGGCTGTAAGGATCCACAACAGTGTCTTCATGGAAAACTTTCTGCCCTGTCCATAAATGAAAGCAACATTGAGGAACACTGGAAGGGGTTTAAAACTGCCATTCATATGGCCTTTGCTAAATCCATTGGCTATACTACCCACTGATACCAGGACTGAGTTGATGGCAGTGACACTGAGATCCAAGCCGTCCTCAACCAGAAGAGAAGGGCTTATTCTGAATAGCAACCTTGCACCTCATCTCAGCAGAAGAAGGAGATGTATCAGCTCCTGAGAGCCAAAGCTCAGAGGACAAAATGGGAAATCAAAAAATAGTGTTGGCAAGATAAAGCAAAGAGATCCAGCTCTATGATGACAAACATGACATACACAGCTTTCTCCTGACAATGAAAGCCATCTATAGCCCAACTTCCCACAGTCCTACTTTCCTGCAATCACAGGATAGCTCACAGCTCCTCAAAGACAATTAATCTATCAAAGCCAGATAGAAAGAGCACTTTAAGGCACTCTTCAACCATGAGTTAACTGTGGAAGGTACTGGTACCGGTTTTGGATGTCTGGAAAAGTACATCAAGGTCCTGAGGCTTCTTCATGAAGTGATGACTGTGACCATCATGTGTAATGGATTGGAGACAGATCTGGTTATCATTTAAACTGGAATTAACCATGGATGTGTTATCACCCCAACTCTGTTCTCTATTTTTTGACAGTCATCTTGGTTCTCATTAAGTACCACCTTCCTTCTGGAATTGACATAGAATACCAAATGGATAGAGGATTCTTCAATATGGGACATTTTCAGTGAAAGACAAAAGTTCTCAAAACAATAACCCAATATGCTGACAACTGTGCAATCCTTGTGCACAGTGAGGAAAACCTCCAGACCAACTAGATCTTTTCAGAGAAGCCTACCAAACTTTGGTCCTCTCTCTCAACATCATGAAGACCAAAGTGCTCTATCAGCCTGCCCCAGGCCATGAATGTGGTCCCTCTCCCCAAATTACAATCAAGAGAAAGACCCTGGGGGTAGCCAAGCACTTCCCCAACCTCAGTAGCCACCTCTCTCAGAGAATAAAGATTGAGGAGGAGATCCAGCACAAGATCTGGTGTGAAAGTGCCTCCTTAAGGATATTACTTGGTGTGTCTTTATTCATCATGATCTCCAGAAAGATGCCAAGATCCACGTCTACAATGCAGGCATCACCCCCACCCTCCTCTACGGATGTGGAATGTGGGTGGCCTGTCATCATATCAAGAGCCTGGAAACATATAATCAACAATGCCTCCAGAAAATCTTACCGCACAAAGACAAGCACCCTTGCTGAAGCTAATGTTTCCAGCCTCAAGTTGGTGATACTATGCTGGACTGGACATTGTATGCAGCTGTCCAATTCCTGACTCCCAAAGCAAGAGCTCTACTCCCAGATTAGTAAGGGCCGGAGATCTCATGTTGGCCACAGGAAATGCTACAAGATCACACTGAAGGTATACTTCAAGAAAATGGATGCTGACATAAAGAGCTGGGAGAATTGTTTTTTAGATATATAGGGAGTAAAAGGAAGGCCCAGGGAGGAATAGGACCCCTACTAAATGGGCAGAAACAATTGGTGACGGACAGGAGGGACAAGGCTGAACTCCTCAACAAGTTCTTTGCCTCAGCGTTCCTAAGCGATGGGCATGACAAGTCTCTCACTGGGGTTGTAGAGAGGCAGCAGCAAGGCACCAGACTACCATGCATAGACCCTGAGATGGTGCAGAGTCACTTGGAAGAACTGGATGCCTTTCAGTCAGCAGGCCCGGATGAGCTTCATCCGAGGGTACTGAAGGCACTGGCCGACATCATTGCAGAGCCACTGGCGGGAATATTTGAATGCTCGTGGCGCACGGGCCAAGTCCCGGAGGACTGGAAAAGGGCCAATGTGGTCCCCATTTTCAAGAAGGGGAGGAAGG
>NW_005841969.1:2613009-2617972 GCF_000455745.1 Alligator sinensis
TGCCTATGCAGGGGGTTGGACTCGATGATCTATTGAGGTCCCTTCCGACCCTAACGTCTATGAATCTATGAATCTATAAGCTGGCTGCAGACCGACTCCAATGGTGCCGCAATATCAACCAAGCAGCAGCCCTTTTTGGAGGTAAAGTGTCTTGCCTTTGAAGCAGAAAAGAAAGAGTGGTGGAAGGAAAAGGAGAAAAATCCTATGGCTTACTCTCCCCTGCAGAAAGACCTGCAACTTTTGCAGGTGGGTCTGTGGCTCAAGGATTGGCCCCTTAGGTCACCTCAAACTCATCAATGAGCCATGGTAGAGATCATCCTTGAATTGAAGAACTGCTGCTGATGACCTCCTCTCAACTGGTGCCTCAAAAGGGTATTTCCATTGAGGGAAAGAAAGAGAAAAGAAGGAACATGTAAAGATTTACATGAAAGAGAAAGCACTGCTTCATTACAGCTGCATTTCTTTTCAGTAAAAGAAAGTGTCATGTTTGTCAGGTGTTGGCAACTCAAAAAGCTGCAGACATACACAGAAGACTCACAATGGACAGAATTCATACTCTATTCATGATTCCAATAAATTTATTTACAAAATGACACCAGATTTCTATCAAGCAGATGTAGAAAGAAATACTAATGATCTACAAACCGAAACACTCAAATGATACCAGTAGTATACATGCATATGCTATACTTTACAATCTAAGAATAATACAGACTATAAACCATTATGATGTATAGTACATACATATTTCCACTCAAGTCATTCACCGACAATTGAAGTGTGGTTACTGAAATAGCCATTGCAAATGGTGAATAGCAGTTTTATAGTCCAAGTTCAGTACTGTGGACTACAATAGCCATTTGACAATATGCAGTGAACACTATACAAAACAGTTGACAGAAATGAGTTAGAACATAACATAAAATTGAATCTTCAGGAAGAATTTAGGTAGGCAGAACATAATTCTAGGAATATCTAAAATCCATTTTTTTCAGAACACGGGTTAAGACTCCTTTTGTGAAGCAAGTCAGGGAATCATTAATAACTTCAAGTGGTCAAGACCTCTGTATTATATCATCTGATAGACAGATTAGATGGTACTGCCATGTATTGCAGTCTACTTCATTCCAAAGATTTAAAGCTGTATTATAAATATGCACTACTCAAAATACCATGAAGCCATTTTGATTTATTAAAAATATTTGATAACTATCTTCATGTTTTCTCTAATACTAAACATAACTGGCAGTTTTTTTATCATACTCTTCTACAGTGAACGAAGTAATGTCTTTTTCCAAGGTCACTGAGGTTGTTGTAGGTATTTTTCTCTCTAATATTTATCTACATATTTGGTTAAACTTCTCTTCGGACAAACCTTTTCAAGAGAACAAAAGGTCATAAATGTTCCCAAGTACCCCAGATCACAAAAGTAAAAAATAACCCTCCCATCCCCACCAACTTTATCAAACACGTTAATCAACCAAATACAAAACAAACAAACAAAAAAAAGAATAAAAGAATATTCTGTATGATGGCACTGGATTTGTACCCAGCCCCTATACCTTTGTTCCGGGTGAGATCAACTCTCAGACTGACCACAATACCTGTCAGTTGATAATAGGCAAGTTTATTCATACAGAGTGATAACAAAAAAGCAACAGTCCAAACAATTCTATATCTACCCATCTTAGACTTGTCATCAGAGTCAAAGTACATCTGGTCAGGATGCAGGCTCCACTCTGAGACCCACTCTCTTAGGTGTCAGCAGTCTGGGGGTGGGATGCCGAGGCCCACAGCCCCCCTCCAGTGGGGTGCATGAGATGGGCTGCTGGTATGCCCTTGGTCCGTGGTGGTCTTGGAAAACCTTCCTGGGGTACGGGGATGGGGACCCCTCTCAGGGAGCAAAACAGGGAGGGACCCTTTGTTAATCTCAAGTCTCTGCTCTTGTCTCCTTCTCAACTGATGACTCCTGATGACTCTTCATCCATGGCTACCTCTGGTTGGATGTCTCTCTGTGGTTACATGTCCACATAGCCTTCCAGGACTTCTCCTAATTTGGTCTGTTCCCCCAAAACCGGGACTCAGCCCCCCTACTTGTAGCTAGTGTCACTTATTTCATATTATGGGACAGTATGGTACATACGTCCTCAGTTCCCAGGCTTTGTGTCCTTGTTGTATTAGACAACATGTCTGCCTTGAAGTCTGTGATCTCGTATTATGGCATGCCCTCCTCAATTCTCAGGCTGTGTCCATCTGTTGGCCTTGTTGTGCTAGACAGCCCATCTGTTTTCAGGGCCATGAGAAGCTGTGTACATCTCCCAAGCTCTTTAGAAATCCATTTAACCCCTGCTGCCCATCTTGACCCCTTATAATGCATACATCTATACCTATAAGCCAAAACAGGCTTTTAAATACCATTTAAGCCAATACTATGCAGTGTTTTGAGACACAAAAGGGAGAAGGACCAATGCTTTCTTGAAACCCACAAGAGCTCCACTTCTGCTATTGATTTTACATAGGTTTATATACTATGGTTATGGGCTGCACTATAAAATATTAGAGACAGTCCTATTTTTCCTGCATATTATCCTTTTCAATGAACTGTCAGTTTTGAAAATTCTGGCTAAGCAGCAGCCTTTTCATTTCAACCATTATTATGGTATTCTAGAAACTAATGCAAGAGAGGATTTCTTAAGCAGTTTTTCTCCATTAGATGCAAAAAAAGGGTCTGCTTCCGAGGCAGTCCCATCTATTCCTGCACCATTACCAAAACTTATTGATTATTAAAGGTGGATAAGACAGCTGGTCATCAGAAATGATAGACTCATGATAAAGTGCATCCTTTTAATATTAGTGTATTTTGGAGTCATATGCTGAGTGCCATAAACCTTGCCACTTTATATAGGTGTATAAAATAAAATACATAATAAACCTAATGGCACAGATGCAGACAAGTCTGGTAAGGAATGGACAAACTGATCAAAAAGTGATTTTTTCCTTCTGCCTGCATCTGAATTTTTTGGTGATATGTAATGAAAACTTGAACATCCATACAAGACTCCTACACAATGGACATTTCAGTATAAATTTGCAGCATGTAGGAGGTCCAGGTAATACAAATTATTCTACCTTTGTATTGCAAATGGTTATTTCTGGTGGCTACCTTCACTGCCAAGGGGAATTGGCAAAACTGAATACTGTTGGCATGGCATGGTCAGTGTACACACCCAACCCAACCTAAGAAGTGAGCTAAATCTGTTAATTCCCAAAATCATGAAGAGTCAACTGCAGGTTGGAGCACTCTGAAGGACTTGTAGATTAAGATTCCTCACCCTCGCTGTGCCTGAGAACCTCTCTCTCAATTTCCCATCATTTCCTGATGAAAGTGGATTCATTTTGGTTATGGAAATATTTCTTCAGATGGAGGCATTGGAAAAATTCTTCTGGTTCTCCACATTGTAGTATCTTATTGAGGTATTTTCTTGGACATAAATTAAGGCCTCTGGAGAGGACAGATTTTTCAGCTTTGGTAAGTGTGTGCATGGAGAGACTGATAACATTTGAGGGTTGATTGGTTTCTTCCGTTTCATCAAGTATGAGGTTGAACTGTTGTAAGGTATTGGCGTTGTTCCTCTGATGGTTGTTTTGTGGCTGGGAAACTTTGTCCTGTAGTAATTTGTTCCCTTTCTTCTTTTTGTGTTGGATGGATGTTGTAACAAATCTTTGGTAGTCTTTTTGTATACATTGTATAATATTTGGGAAGATATCCGGATTTATCTCTTTTAAAGTTGTTGTAGCATGTTGTATGTTGTAGCATACAAGGTCATCTCTGCATCTGATACACTCAGGGACAAATAGCAAGGCTCTGTCCATTCTCTGGCCTTTCTTCCTCACTCCTCATCCATCTGCTTCAGGGTTGGAGCAGTAAGTAGGCCTCAGATACAAGGCCTGTACAGAGTCCCCTGGAAACAGAGGTTTACAGAGCAGGTGGAATTGTCCTGTATAACTCTGTCTTAGGGAGAAGTGTGGGAGAAGAGCACCTCTGTTTCTGGGAGAAGAGTACCTGCTCCTGCCAGCTTAAGGCTTATTAGATAACCCTAATACGGGAAAGATCATGTACTTGTGCTGCAGCCTTTCCTGTTCTGGCTGTGCATGAGCCACATGGGCCACTTTTACCTGGTGGTGGTGGTGGCAGCAACACCCTGGTTGAGAACCACTCAGGTAAGATGAGGCTGCAGAAGCATGGTTCTCAACCCAGGTGCCACCAAGTTCAAAAACATTATGAAAGGGTTCTCTGAGTTTAGAAAGGTTGAGGACCCCTAGCTTAGTGAATCCCTATCAAACTGATCTTGATCATAGAATAAAGTAATTCATGTTTATTGAAAAAATGTCTGCAAATAATTTTCAGGATATTTGTTGTCTATTAATAGTTTATTTCAACTAGTATTTAGTCCTTCGTTGTTTGTTGTGTGTGGCTGCATCTCTAAGTCAGATAGCAGAGTTTGTGCCATGACTGGATAACAAACTTTTAAAAATCTAGAAGAATTAGTAACAGCATAGTTATGAATAGTATAAACTTCTTGTAAGAATACCTGGACAAAATAATCCTTCAAAATAAAAATTGTGAAAGCTTATCCAAGAACTCTAAAAAGTATTTGCAAATAAGAAATTAGACAATGCCCTAAATCATATTAATCTACATTTGTGATTTTGGGAGGGATTAATTATTTCAAATAATTTTTAACCTATTGAACCAATGCTACTCATGAAATGTTGCCCGGAGGCAATTAGGAGAAAGGCCACAAGCTAGCAGAGAGCAGATTTAGCAGATTTAGACTAGACATTGGGAAGAACTTCACAGTTAGAGTGGCCAAGGTCTGGAATGGGCTCCCAAGGGAGGTGGTGCTCTCCCCTACCCTGGGGGTCTTCGAGAGGAGGTTAGGCAGCATCTAGCTGGGGTCAT
>NW_005841969.1:2617982-2623851 GCF_000455745.1 Alligator sinensis
GAGCGGGGGTCATCTGACCCCAGCCCTCTTCCCTGCCTATGCAGGGGGTCAGACTCGATGATCTATTGAGGTCCCTTCTGACCCTAGCATCTATGAATCTATGGGGGGAGGGAGTGGTGAGCAACCAGATGCTGGGGGGGGGTGCATCCCCATGCATACCCCCCTAGGGCCTTCTTTACGCTACCCCCAGTTGACAACCCCTGGCCTAGGAGTTTCATTAAACAAAATGGTACAGGCTTTATAAATCAACAGTGTTATTAAGGTATAATTTCTAGACTTGATTTTTATGATGAACTAAACCTGGACAACTTTCTTACATTCTTGCCATTGTTTAATGATTTTTGTGATTTAATATAGCTTTTCATCCTCTCACAGCAGGGGGTGATCTTTCTTATCCTGCAAAAAAAAGCGACTCTTATGTTCCGGTAATTTACAGTCCCAAACTATTACCAGGGAAATACTAGTTGTCTGAAATTCTACTTTATAAATTCATTGTCAAATTAAGTAAGGAAGAGAAGATGGACAGAAAAGAACATGAGATCCCAATAATACAGGGCCAGTCTCCAATCTTCAGTCACACAGGACTCTCATTGACTTCAAAGGAGACAGACCTAGCCACTCTGGCAGTTAGTTAAAATACAAAAGTAGAGAAAATGCTGAAACCCACCCCTACTACGAGTGCATCCAGACGAGCCCACATGTGCCTCCTGTGGCATCTCAAAGCAGTTTGAGACACCACAGGAGACACGCTGGGGGGGGGGGGGGGGAACCATTCCCCACGCTGCATATTTGCAGCTCAGCTCAAAATTTGATACCTGGAAATCCAGGTATCAGAAGAAGAAAAAAAACAGAAAAAGAGCAGGACAGGGCATGGTCCATGCCCTGAGGCAACTGGAGGGTGGGGTCCTCGAAGGAGATGCTCTGGTAGCCAGCCACATGTGTGGCAAGGAGCAATGTAGGCTGCATGGACTCTAGCTCCATCCTCAGGTAAGTAGGGACAGGAGGTGGGGGGGGACTGGAGTGGGGGCTGTGTGGGGGGGGAGTTGGGGCACAGGGCAGTGCAGCTTGGCCCTGGCTACCTGGCACCTGGCACTGCCTGTTTCAAATTGTGGGGGCCCAGCCCAGCTTGGTGTTGTGCTGTGCACCTTTGGGCAGCTCTGGGCCACTCGGGCTGTCACCTGGGGCCCCACACCACTCTTAGGGACTGCCTGTCATCCCAGGCCAGGTCCTGCCTCTATGGAATCAGTCCAGCCTGATGGCATGCAGGGCCCATGCATGCAGGACTCAGCCCAGCATGACATGCACTCCCTGTGAATGGTGCTGGGCCCTGGGTGACAACCCAAGTGACTGCTCAGAGATTCCCAAAGGTACACAAGCCCTGCCAGCCAGGCCTGTGTGATTTGGCACAGGCAGCACCGGGTGCCAGGTGGCCTGGGCTGAGCCATGCTGCCCTGCACTGTGGTGGGGGCTGTGCCAGGAGGGCCCCAAGTGCTCTGATGGCTGCTGCTGCTGTTGCGGGGGGCATATGGGCTCTGCAGGGAGGGCAGTCCACATGCTGTGTGGGGTGGCTGCTTCTGGTGGGGGGGCAGAGGACCCACCCCTCCTGAGCAGCCCCCCACACCTATCCATGCACCCAAATCCCCCCAAACCCTTTCCTGCAAACCCCACATCCCCCCATCACACACCCAGCATGCCCAGCTGCCAGACAGGATGAGACCTGCTAGCAGGAGCCGTGGTTGCGTGGGCAGTTGTCCCCACATCTTAGTGAAGGGGTCAGGGGGAGCTCTAATTGTTCTATGATAAGAAAACCAAAAGCAAACATCAAAACATATAGATATTTAGAATTTATTTTATTATGATGTTAGAGACACTGGTAGTAGGGGTGTGCAAAGTGGGCAGTACTTGATTTGGATTTGACGCAATTCGGGGGATAGTGATTCAATTCACTGATTTGGATCACTTTCCTGATTCGATTCAGCTGAACCTGAATCTAAAGATTCGATTCTGATTTGGAGAATCAGCGATTTGCATAGACACAGCTTTATATGTTTTTTCTATGTACCTTGAGGTACCAGGCATGGCTTGTGAATGCTGAGATGGTGGGGCAGATGGAGCATACCATGGGAGTGCGGGGGGTGCCCCTCAGACCCCTAGGTACCCCCCCAGACTCTGGAGGCACAGTTGCTGAGCCAGGGGGTGGGGAGGGCTTCCTGTGCACTCCATGGTGGACCCAGAAGGGAAGTTTTCTGGTCCACTTCCAGGTCCACCGTCAAGCACGTGTGGGACCCCTCCCCACCATGCTCCCATGGGGTGTTCCATTTGCCCCACCACCTCAGTGCTCACGAGGCATGCCTGGTACTTCAAGGTACGCAGAAAAAGCATTTAAAGCTATGTCTATGGTGAATCGCTGATTCTCCAAATCAGAATCGAATCTTAAGATTCAGATTCGGCTGAATCAAATCAGGGCAGTGATCTGAATCAGTGAATCGAATCACTGTCGCCTGAATCAGGCCAAATACAAATCAAATACTGCCCGCTTTACACACCCCTACTACTAGTGTCTCTAATCATTGAATCTCTCCAAATTGAATTGGAGGCTTCCAATTCGATTCAGAGAGATTAATGGGTCTCCTGATTTGATTCAGATTTGGAGATTTGGCTGTTGGGTCAGGCTGAATCTCCTCTGAATCAAATCAGCAACCAAAGCTTCACACAGGCCTAACTGATAAACTTCCAATTTGCTTTAAATTTGTAAATATATCAATAAAACATGGTCCAACTGATCTCTCTCTCTCTCTCATTTTAACTGTGGAAGAACATGGATTTGGGGGTATTCAAAGAGTGAATTTAGGATTTTTTTTATCAGAGACTGCGGTTTTTTAAATAGGGAACACCAGAATTCCTGCTAGCAAGGCAAGTGGCAGGACCCAGACAGACGAGCCTGCTCAGGGCTGGCACCCAGAACCCATTTGGAGGTGGTTGACCTCATAGCCACTTGGGGCCAGAAGGACATGCTTTGGCAGTTCAGAGTAGGCCACCACACTGAGAACATCTAGTTGATAGCTGCCCAGATGGCAGGGTAGCAGTGCACATGGCAGCAGTGCTGCATAAAGACCAACTGTGCAGCCACAGCCCACTGGCAGCTGGCCCAGAGATGCAGATGCCTCTGCTACAGCTGTGCAGTCCCCATCCAGGTTTGGTAGGTGTGCAGCCTTGGGGACACAGCAGGTCACAGCCCAGGAAGCAGCCCTCGCTGCCAGATGCTGCAGTGGGTAGCGGGTGCAGGGAACTCTTGGTTAGGGCTACTTCAGCAGTCCAGCTGGTACAAGGGCTAATGTCCCCAGATACCAATTGGCTGGGCACCAGAAGCTTCTGTCTATTTTTGTCATCCAAGTACCATGGAGCCTAAGGCCCACCTAGTTAACTAGTAGCCCCTACTGTATGGGGGCAATGGATGAATGACACAACAAAACTCTTGGGACAGTAAAGGCATAAAACAGGACAGCATAAAACAGGACAGGAGTGGTGTGAGGGTCAAAGGGTCAAAATTTGAAAATGAGAGCTCCCTAGGGGGACACCAAGCAGAGCCCTCCGGGCCACACCCACCGGTCCTCAAAGACATCTAAGGAGCCCAGTGATACTCTGCCCAGAAATGTGTGCAGACCAGTGAGAGGAATGTGGCCTCACAGTCCCTGGGCACCTTCCTAGACAGAGCCTCCTTCCTGGTCAAGTACAGGGCTCACTTGGCCAGGGCCAGGAGGAGGTTGACCAGGAGGTCCCGGGACTCGGTGGGGCTGCAGATGGGGTGTCCAAAAATAAAAAGGTGGTGGAGGGGTAAAATTCATCCAGAACCTCAGGAGGAGGTGGAGGGGCTGCAGCCTGGTTCACTCGAGCATCATGCACCAGGGTTTCCCTCTGCTCGCAGAAGGGGTAGGAGATTGGGTTATTGGTAAAGCTCTCCATATACACACCTGTGGTTATGGCTCCATGGAGGAGCCACCAGCTGAGGTACCCAATAGCTCATGGGATGAGGGTGGAGTACAGGCTGAGCCATGAGCCACAGGGTCACCCCACCTACACCCTCGCTGAGCAGGTCATGCCACTTGGTGTCTGGGTGGGATGCAAGGGTGGCATTTTGAATCATGCAGCACATCAGCATGTAGGAGATGGCAGTGATGGACGGTGGAGAAGCAGACCAGTTTGGTGATCTTCAACAAGCTCAGGTGGAGTGGGGAGGGCTGTGAAGCTGGGTGAGGCACTGGCCCCATGACAAACTCCGGTGGGCTGGAGGACATGGGGGGTGGGGACTGCCATCATGCAGGACCTGGTCAACAAAGGCAAGGGCATTGGGAGGTAAGGTAGATTTCACCTCCTGGACTAGGCGGCAGGTCATACACATCATGGGTAAACCCATGCGCCAGACCAGTACATCAGGGTCCATCCATACCTGCCTATTGTAGTCCAGTAGGTCTCTGATCCAGGTGACACCACCTAAGACCAGTCTCTCTCACAACTGGGGCACCTCCACTGTCGGTACCTCCAGCTGAGCTTTCCAGAGAAGGGATCAATAAGCAGGTTGGCACCCTGGGCAAGTGTTCCAGGGGACCTGGAAGCAGAGACCAGCCTCCAGGCCCAGAGGAGGTCCTGGTAGAATTCTGGCAGCCCTCATAGATCCTGCAGGGAGAAGCCCTGAAGGCAAGGAGCTGCCAGTCATACCAGAGCCCTCAGAAGTGGCAGAGGAAGGTGCACCTCAAGTGGCCCCATGCCGTGTGGCTACTGACACAATATAGCAGTCACTGCAGGGCCTAAAGGCGGAATGTCAGGACCTGGCTGTGCAGGCAAACCAGGCCCTGGCTGCCCTCCTGCAAGGGGAAGTTCAGGACATCTACAGTGACCCAGTGCCATCCCAGCCAGAAAAATTCCAGTACTCATTTCTGGAGCCTGGCCAGGATCTCAGGGGACACTGGCAGGGTGTGGAAGTGGTGCCAGAGCATGGACAGGACCGGCTGGTTCAACACCAGCACTCTCCCACGCAGGGAGAGACACCGCAGCAGTCCTGCCCATGCCTGGAGTCGCTCCACCACCCTTGCCTCCAGCTAGCACCAGTTTTCCAGTGGGGAGGGGTTCATGGGGGACAAGTAGACCCCCATGTAGAACAGCAATCCCACACTCCAGTGGATCCCTCAGAGCGCGGGGTGGAATGAGCCCACCTGCCTCCCACCATCAGGCCGAAGTTCCTGACCTAGTTGACCCAGGCAGAGGAGGCTGTTGACTACAATGCCTGGCAGGCCTCCACCCATGCCAGGTCTCCTGGGTCTTGGACCATGAGGATCACATCGTCGGCATATGGTGACAGGACCAGCCGCACCATCAGCTCTCAGAGTACAAACCCCACCACCTGCCTCCGCAGGAGGGCAAGGAAGGGCTCCATGGTCAAGGTGTACAGCTAACCTGACAGTTCTCCTCACCTGAATGGGACGGGTTCCCTCAGGGTCCAGTTGAGCTTGACCAAATTCTCTGCAGAGGCATACAACACCTGGAGAGCCCACACGAGGCAGGGCCCGAAGCCTAAGGGCCACAGCGTGCCTATGAGGTATTTGTGATCCAGCCTGTGGAACACCTTCTCCTGGTCCAGGGACAGGAGGGTGAAAGACAGGCTTTCCCAGTGCACTAGCTCCAGGAGGTCCTGAACCAGGTGCAGGTTGTCAAAGATGGAAATCTGGGCACCGTGTACATCTGGTTGGGATGGATCATATCTGTCGGGATGGACCACAGGCGCAGTGAGATGGCCTTCGCTGCCACCTTGTAGTCCATGCAGAAGAGGGACCTGGGATGCTAGTTCCTCAGGTCTTGGGGATTCCCCTTCTTC
>NW_005841969.1:2623866-2626880 GCF_000455745.1 Alligator sinensis
AGCAGGAGGGTCAACATGGCCCTCTGGCACAACGAGGGGAGCTCCCCACTTCCTTTGGATTCAGCCCAGACTGTGGCTTGATAGAACTCCCCAGTCAGCCCATGAATGCCCAGCGCCTTGTTGCCAGGCATCAGATGGAGGGCAGCCAAGAACTCAGCCAGGGTGAAAGGAGCATCCAGCCAGTCTTGGTCACCCACGCTGACCTGCAGGAGTCCCTCTTACAGGGTCCGACAGGCTTCAGCATTGGTCAGATCCAGGGAGAAGAGCTCTTCATAGAAGACTTGCGTGCATTGGCACATCTCACCTGGATCCATGGCGGGGGTGCCATCACCTGCCAGGAGGCAGGCAAAGTATTTCTTGGCCCCCTGCCTCCTCTCCAGGGTGTAGAAGAAGCAGGAGCCACGGTCCGTCTCCCAAAGGAGCTGAATGTGCGAGTGGACAAATGTGCCACGGGTACAGCAGTCATCCAGAGGCAAAGCTCTTCCTGCCTTCCTGACACTCTCCACAGAGAGACAGGTTGGTTGGGTCAGTGGCCAGGCACCTCTCCAGCTCTAGCACTTCCCACTTGAGCTGCTTCTGGACCACCTCCCTCTGCTGGGTATGCCCCAGAGTATAGCTGCAGCAAAAAGTCGGATGTGCACCTTCTCCAAGTCCCACCATCTCTGAGCTGAGAGGAAAGCTACCTGTTGCTCCCACCAGGCCAGCCAGAACTCCTTTTCCAGAGGTAAGGCCTCTCTGAAGCCCACGTCCTCCAGCAGACTGGCATTAAAATGTCAGTAGGCTGACCCTGGACACTTGGGCCCCAGCTTGCCCCACACCAAAGTGCATGTCCAGGCACGTGTGCTGAGGCAAAAATCCGTGGCACAAATTTGTACTGCTCGTATTTGAGATGCTGCAAGTGCATGTGACTACATGTGTGGGCGCGCCCTATGAGTGTAAATATTAACATTCTTTAATCTACTCTGTTTATCTCTTTTCTTTTGGTATTTTCCTTATCATCAAGATCCCTGCCTCTATGTACCTTAACAGCTAATAAAAATGTCTAAGATTCTAAGTCACAAAGGGCCAACTTCTGCTTAGTTGAGTAATTTCTGTTTCACACCAAACATAATAAACAAAGATTAGTTTGAGGATTCTCCCAGCACACCCTTAAAAATTATTTCTTATTAAAAAATTAGGAAAAAATATTTTCCTTTTTATTTGGTCTTTGTTTTGTTTTGATAATTGTTATTTTGTTTTACTCAGCCTTGTCTACTGTACTCCTTCTATCTACATGATTTTACCTTTATAGCTCATTTTTAATTGCATATCATCACTAATCTCTTTGTAAAGAGACAGGGCTGTGCCATTTCTACTAATTATCCAAATTACCAGTCACTGTTTGCATGTGTGTGGCCTTGCCTAAAGCTTTTAACCACAAGTTATGTCACTAAATCAAAGCAAGTTGGAGGAGTCTCTGTTGTAGTGATTTACTAATAAATGTTCCATGGCATTCCTTTCAGGCCATTTGGAAGTATTCTTTTTAGGATTATAGTCTCTCAAATGCAATGATTAATTTTGTGTGCAGGTGGGAAATGAGCAATGTTGGAAGGCTGGCCTATGTACTATGGCTTAATGCACTCCCACTCACCTCAAACTGTGGTTTCAATAGTACTTAGGCTACAAATGAAATGAAATTGATGATCTCAGCTTAATGCCTACAGAATTTTCAAAAACCAAGGCACATTTAGACATAATTGCCATTTCATGTTCAGATTCTGAACTGCAGCTCCTTGTCCTAACTGCTAGATGTCTTAATGCTACCTAAAGAAGAAAGACACTTTAGCTAAAATAGGGACATGTTATCTATTGGCTGGTTCTATGCTCATGTGTAGGGATTCTTTCTGGGATAGGAAGATATTCATATTAAGTCAGTATAAAGTTATAGGGGACACTTTCAATCTAGGAATATAAGTTGGGTTTGAGAGTGTGTCTGTTCCACAGGCAACTAATGTCAAGGATGGAGTGGCCCTTCAAGAAGAATCTTTGGAAGAGCCTAACTTGGGAAGAAAGCTTAGGCTGTGAGTTACTAATTACCCTGTAAAAAAGGTAGGTTTGGGGTGCTTTGCAGTATGTGTATGTATAATTACGCTGGGGAAATAAACTCTGCCCAGCTGGGCTGAGTTCTCAACCTACCTGGCTGGGCTGAGTTCCCAACCACAGCATGACCATCGCGCTGGGGAAACAACTCAGCCCAACCTCATGAGCTGAGTTCCCAACCACAGCGTGATTCTGGAGCTGGGGTTGGGAACTTAGCCCAGCTGAGCTGAGTTCCTTTCCCCAGCCCGATCTAGTGCTGGGAAGGGGAACTGAGCAATCAGGCTCAGTTCCCTTCCCCAGTCCTAGGCGGCAGCATCAACTTCCCTCCCTCATCTGGCAGGCAGATCGGGAGCCCTCAGCCCCTGGGAGGACTGGCACAGCCCCAGCAGCCCTCCCAGGATTGGGCCCTGATCTACCTGCCACATGAGAGAGGCTGTTTTGAGTTTCCCCATTATAGCCAATGGATGAAACATTGAAACAGCATTGAAACAGCCTCACTGCATTTTGTTTCAAATCTCATTTGGAGTCAAAACAGCTGTTCTGTCCAAATCTTGAAACTCAAGTCAAAATGGAATAGTGCTGTTTCGCACAGCCCTAATATACCCCTCTCATGCTGATCATGCTATTTGGCTATAGTTCACATATTTTCCACATCTCAGAATTTTGATGTTATAGTTTTCATTTCTATAGAAATGGAAACTGCTTATAGAAAATAGTAACTGCTGCAACAATAACAGATGCCTAAGGGCTTCTCTTAGAACTTAAACTTGGCAAGAGAGATCATCTGGGAACAGGGCAGAAAACCATACATTTAAAGAAAAAAATCTCCCCATTCCAAACAATAAAAGATATCAAATTCACCCAAGGAACCTTGTCTGCCTATGAATAAGACGAGCCACTTTTGAGTATTGGGGGGGGGGGGGGGGGGGGGGGGG
>NW_005841969.1:2626895-2633748 GCF_000455745.1 Alligator sinensis
GGGGGATGTAGGGAGGATGGACACCCTCACAGGACAGTCCAACCATGAAAACATTCAACTGGGATGCAGGACAATGGTAGATGGAATAGGGACCTGAACTACTTGTGCTTTTACATTTAGCAGTGTGCCATCAAGGCGTTGAGTGGAACTGTGGGAAAGATGCACCCACTTAGCCTCTCCTATTACAGTTTTTCTATTTAATATAGCTCAGGGCTGTCCAACTTCTAAGTCCCCAAGGGCTACAGCAGAGGGGACTGCGGGCTACATGGGACACATGAGGATACTCCTCCCATCCACTGTTGAACTATGTGCCTGCAAGGGCATCCTTCCTCATCGCTGCATTAGGAACCTTCCCTTCCCCCAGCACCAATTGCTACATTGTGAAGGCACAATCCCGCCTTTCTCCTCCCACCAAAACACCTTGTCCTGATCCCCCCACCCCTCCCCATACACATGTAACCCTGGACTCACCCTCAGCTTCCTGTGCTGTCATACTACCCTACCTCCTGGGGCAAAAGGCAGGAAGCAGCAGCTGGAGGAGGGAGGGGGAGCCTGGAGATTCCAACTGCTACTGCAGCTGGAGTGACGGGGTGGGGGGAGAGGAGGTAGTGAATCAGTGAGAGCCAAGGGGGCCATACATTAACACCTCACAGGCCACATGTGGCCCATAGTTGAACAGCCCTGCTATAATTAATTCGGCAAATCTTTGGAGCAGTGCCTTGAACTTGAGTGCTCCATGTACCAGATAAGTACTCTAACTAGCTGGCTAGAGAATCAGTCTCTTTCTTCATCTACCTGATCCAATGAAGAGTGAATTATTTAATAGAAAGCAGATTATTTTCTAAAGGAGAGATGGGAGAGGCCTGCTCAGTGAAGCCAACTACCTGCACCTCTAACATTCCAGATGAATCTGTTTCCATTCTGGAGTCTCTCTTCCATACTCTCTCTCTGGCTTCAGCCAGATATTCTACCCTATATCTGAGAAACCTCTCCCAATTAGTTTCAATGAACTGGTATAGGCCTGTAAAAAGAACTCTTATTGATGACTTCATTTATTATTGAACTCTCACTTACTGTTTCCATTCAGGAATTTTTGACAAATCTTGCGATGGAAAACACTGTTTGAATGGTTTTCATTCTCTTATTTTCTCCTAGCCTTTTTCTTCTTGATTAGTAATTTTACACCTTGGTAATAAAATACAAAATACTTCTTAATACCACTTTAGTGGTAAAAATGCTTAGTTGTTATGCTGCATCTCCAAAGATAGATATTTAGTACCCTGCAAATAGGTTAATTTAGCATATAATAGTATAAATACCTTCTTTATTTCTGTTCATTCATTTAGAAATTATTGGAGCAAGTCAAAAAGAAGTTACGCATCATACACCAGTTACTATACATTCATTTCACATATACTGCAAGTAAGAAATGCCTAAATCTGCTATTTCACAATATAGCAGAAATCTTAACTCTTGATTTGCCAGCTCCTCCTTACATGCATCAGAAAGGAGATGCTTGTATCATGAAATCTGGAATGCCCTTCCAGGGGTTTAACTACCTTTAACAGCCAAACTACTACCTACTACCAATTTTGTTGCTGCTCTTCTCACCTTGTGGTCCTATCAGCATCGCATCTCAGATTACTTTGCAGCACCTTAAAAATCAAGGCATCACAACTTTGCTGTGAAGAGTGTAACCACAAGCTCTACTGATTATGTCTGCACTGCATGAATATTTACACTGTGTTGATTAAATATTAACATTTCTGTTCCAGCACTTACTGGGTGTAGCAAAAATACCAAGATGGAGTCTCTGGAGATAACTCTTAGTTTTTTTCCAATGTTTTGGATATAGAAAAATCAGGAGGGACTATGCCCAATATATTCCACACATGCAAGGAATAGTGGTAAGAGATTTTAGTGCAAGTCTCCTCTCCCAGGTGCAGGTACATTGACTACTATGATAATTATGCAGCTCTCTCTAAAATCAGAATTTTTTTGATCATGATGGAAAGCGTGAGCTGTTATATTGATGACTGTTGCATGCTAGAAGAGTTACTTCTTTTCATAATCACATAGATTTACTGGAAAGGTTGGTCCCAATCTCTTGAATCAATGAACCTGTGAGCCTACTACTTCTGGTAAGGCTGTGTCCACATACACCAACCCCACTTTTCTTTATATTCTGTGTTTGAATTAAAAATAAACCAAAAGTGAAAAGATGAAATGGAGGAATGTTCCTATATCCAGCCAAGCAGTTTATGACAACTCACTTCTGAAAGGTGTTCCCTCCTCTAATGAGTTGGAGGTAAGTGTAGCCAGCTCCTTTTACAGTTGGACACTTGCTTAAGTGAACCTCAAAGTGATCACTAATCAGCATCTAAATCACACTCACTCTATTCCTGAGATGAAGGTATCATTTGCTCAAGTGAGGCAAGCAGAATCTTTCTGCAGAGTAAAGAATACAAGGTTCCTTCCATACTGATCCTTAATTTAGATATTACTATGGGGGAAATACTGATTTTCTGGAGCTACATTCTTGTGTAAACCCCACCTCTCAGGTCAATTCAGCCTTGGTTTGTCAGCAGCTAGTGTCTTTATTGAGGAAGAAAAAAGAAATACAGATTGCCCTGTATTTTATAGAGTAACAAGAAAGTTATGTTAACATATTTGTTTGTTTGTTTGTTTGTTTGTTTTTATTAAATTGTCACCCTTACCATTCATTAACAAAAGTGCAAAAGCTAATAAATTATTAGCTAAAAGTAAATTTAAACAATTTTCTGTTAATGAATACTGGATACAGTAAGCTGGAACCTCCTTGAAGTTAACTGCAACACAGCTCACTAATGAAACTTTCCATCTATTAAATCTTAACAGGCATAACTATAAAAATGGCGCCAAGCTCTCTCCTGCCCAGGAATGTCCCAGACAGCATTTGTAGTAGTGCTTACTCATCATCTTTGTAAGGCTTTATAATTATTTCTATTCATTAGGTAGTAGCATCTACCTAAATTCATATCGATTATCTTTAAAAAAACAAGTACATTCTGAGATTTGGTTATAGATTCTAAGCTTCTAGCATACTGTATATCAACTTGTTGAGTCCTACAGTATATATTTTTAAATACAATGACTCATTTAAAACACAGTGAATTCAAATGGGAACCTTTCAGTAGATTGAATTAGGCTCTGGATCAAGCCCAAAGTGGCCAGAGAGCCTGGTTAGATCTTTAATTGAGATTTCTACCAACCTGTGAGACAGAGCTTGAAATTCTACTCCTTCACTCAAAGTCAAGTAAGTAATTGAGGTGATCATGCAATAACACTGAGGAAAGAAACATCTCAGTCTTATAACATGACATTTTGAAGATGAGAGCCATGGTGGCTTAATGAAAGTCAGAAAAAAACAAAGGGGTCAGAACATCCTCAGCCATGGCAGATCCACAATTGGGTTCTAAGATCATCAGTATTCCTACTACCTTGCTGAAACTTTTTAAAACAAGAGCACTAGATTGTGGGTGCTTATATTCTAGCCCATCTCTTCCTCCGGCACAGATCCTAAGGCACTTTCCACAGCTTTTCTCCTAATTTAGCTTTACTCTTTCTGTCAAGGACACATGATTTCCCATTGCAGATAATTCATTGTAGGGGTTCTTAGGTCTTGTTTGATATAATTGCCTTGTCTTCCCCTTGGTTGTTCAATGCCACATCTCCTGTAAAGCAATATCATCAAAGTATCCAAAATGTTGGTTTGGCTATTTCAGTTCATGCAGCCTGAAAATTTTGCAATAATTTTTCCATATTACAATAAAAAGTAATAGCAAATTTCATTTCGATTCCACATCGATCTCAAATAAAATGGACATTTTATTCCCTACACACACTCTGCTTGGTGAGCACTATGGCAATAAAAACAATAAACCCGATGTAAGTGCCAAAAAAATGGTTTTGTTGCCTAGCCAAGAACAGAGAGGTTTTTTCCCTAAGTCACCCTAAGACTTCCTTTGGGACCTTCCTTTTGGGAACTTTCAGTAAGTCAGTTTTCTTATTTCTAAAAAAGGGCCTACCTGTAGCAGTCATCCAAAATTTCTACTGAAACAAAATATTCAACAACAGACTAGCTTTACAAGTGAATGGAGAGATTAAATTAATAAATATTAGTAAAAGCTCAGGAGGTTCTTTGGTGAAAGGCACTGTAGTTCTGCAGGTGACTTCTAAACAAAGAAGTTGTGGAAGCTATACCATATTTTAAGGGAGAAAAATAATATTGAAAGTGATTTTTTTTTAACCTAGCACAAGGATAAACATATATATGGATGAAATACTGTTACATACCATTCACTTTACCAGCAGTAAAACTTTTAGTTAGCTGTGTTAGTCTGAAGTCAGACAGATGATAGGAGAGAATGGCACTTTAACTCATTCATAAAGATGTAAGTTTTCATGTCCTAGAGTCTACTTTGTCAGCTGCTGCACTAGAGTGCCTAGGAATGGCACTTCCATACTAAATATACCATGGTCATGTTATTTATTATTCTATCTTCAGTAGGAAAACTGGAGCCACGAAGATAATTTTGCTGTGATACGTACATATTTGGCTCCAAGAAACTGGTATTGATTGTAAACTGGCTGCACAAAAGCAAGTAAAACTTGTAGCCAGCTTTTGTTTAATTCTGTATTTACTCAATTCCAACACAAGGACTTTTCCCTGTTTAACATGGAATTGAGTATGAGGTGGTGGAAGGCAGGTAGCTGCTGTGGCTCTAGCTTTAGGCCCAACCCTGGGTTTGGACCAGAGCCGCAGCTGCTACCTGTCCCCTGCCACCTCTGCTGCCCACCTCTGCTTCTCCCTCTCAGCCCTCTGCTGCCTCCTGTCTCCAGCCACGCTGCTTCTTCCCCTTCCTTTGCTCTGGCACCAACAGTCTCTGTCCTCACTGAAGCCTGGAACAGAGCATGGCCCTAGCCCCACCCTGTAGAAGCAGTACCAGCTCCACACCTCTGCTTTGGGGCTGGGCTAGGGCTATGCTCTGTGCCCCAGGCTGCAGCACGAAGGGAACCTGCCAGTGCCGAAGCAAAGGTAAAGGAGGGGGCAGAGGGAGTGGAAGGGAGGATGGGGACCCAAGGCTGCAGGGGGGGGGCAGTAGCAGTGTGGAGGGCAAGAGGGCCCAAGACTGAGTGGGGGGGGAAGGCACAAGGTGGACTAAGTGGAGGGTGGGGGTAAAGGAGGAAAGCTTCCTGCTCTCATCATCTCCATACCACCTGCCCTCTTACTGGCTGTCTCCCAGTACTCCCTCCACCACCTGCCCTACCAGGTACCGCCCCTTCTTCCCACTTCCTGTTCCCCTACCACCTGCCCCCCTGATTGTCTGTTCCTCCCACTACCTGCAATAGTGCAGGGGACAAATCTGAGATGATCCTCCAATAATTAGAGATGATCCTCTGTACAAAGAAAATGATAAAATTATAAATTTTCCATGTATAGAATCTAATTATTGGGGGGGGCATCATTTAAATTCAGGGTTGTCTTGGATTTGGGTAAATACAGTAATATTATTTCTGTCTGGCACTGATATGACACTAAGTGATTTTTGGATGACCTCAGACACTGAAACTGGAACATTTATAATCAACCATATTATTTTTTTCTTGTTTTACATATTACATATACACTAGTATCTCTAAACTAGCCTTGGAAATGACCCCTCAAAGTGACCCTCAAAGTGTTGTCACTTCTAGCATGGTTTATAAAAAATGTGGCTATAGAAGGTGCATTCCTGTCTCCAGCCTTCCTCACTCAAGCTTTGAAGTTGTTATATTCAGAAAGGAAAGCCAACTTCCAGTTCTATGAATGTAAATAGCATGTGTTAAATCAACACTATGTAACATACATACATACATACATTTTGTGTATATAAGCAATTCTAATATAATAAAATGCTTAGTCTGTGTGTCCGTGCATCGGTCTGTCCATAATGCTTCTGGCCAGCTGCTCATGTGCTGCCAAGAGGCCGGGCAGCAATTGGTTGGGTGGCCCAGGCTGTATAGGCCCAAAATGGCAGGAGAGGAGAAAGGGAGGGGGGCCAGACCAAAGCGGTGGGGGGAGGTGGGAAAAACAGAACTGAACCCAAAGCGGCGGGGGGGAAGTGGGGTCAGACCCGAAGTGGCAAGGGGGAGGGGGGCAGCAGGGCCAGACCACACTGGCAGGGAGGGGAGGGCTGCAGCTGGCCCAGACTGAAGCGGCAGAGGGGAAAGTGGGGCTGAACCAAAGTGGTGGGGAGGAGGGCGGGGGAACAGGGTCAGACCCACAGCGGCAAGGGGGGTGGGAGTAGAGTGGGGCTGGCCAAGGAGCAGGGGGGAAGGGACACATGGGTAACCTGCCCTTTGACAGGTGCCCCCCCGGTCACCAACTTGTGACTAAAGTCCTACCCCCTACCCCCTGACCTTTGCTACCTGAAGTCCCTCCCATTGCCCCCACAAATACTCCTTTCAGAAAGGGGTTTTGCCATCTCAGAACCAGAAAAATATCAAATTATATTCTAAAAAGCAAGCATCTACAACATTCATTAATTTGATTTCAAAAAAGATTTTTGTCCCAATTTACATGTGTTTATGTAGTATATATAGAGGTGATTGCATAATAGCTTAAAATGAAGTCTTACTCTTGTATATTGTGGGGTGTGGGGGACGGTGTGGGGTGAGGGAGCATGTGGGTGTGTGTGTGGATATGTGGGGTTTGGGTGGGAGGATGGCTTGGGGGTGTGAGGAGGTGTGAGTATGGGGGTCTGTGTGTATGGCAGTGCAAGGGGGGGTGTAGGTGCATGTGTATGGTGGGTTGTACACGTGGGACTTTCCC
>NW_005841969.1:2633773-2640777 GCF_000455745.1 Alligator sinensis
TCAACCACCCCCGTTCCACTCCTGGCCCCAGTCCCGGGAGTGTCCGGCAGCCAGCAGGAAAGCAGGGAAATGGCAACTACAGGTGGGGGGCGAGTGAGAGCCAGCAGGCACGTGGGAGCACAGGGACAGCTGGGTGGGAGCACAGGGCCACACTGGTGTCCTGGGGCCCATGTTGGTGGGGCCCCAAGTGGGGCAGCTGGAGTGTGGGACCCCCTGCTCCCCTTCCAGCAGAGCTGGTGCCAGACCTCATGCTCCTGCAGCCCCACTGTGGCCCCCACTGGTGTGGGCCCTGGGATGCTGGTGTGGCCTATTCCTGCCCAACTGTCCCTGTGTTCCCACACACTCACTCGCTCCCAGTCCCCCAGCCCTCACCTGTAGCTGCCATTTCCCCACTTTTCTGCCAGCTGCTCCAGCATCATGTGGCTCCTGGCTGCCTGGCTGGACTGCAGGACTCAGCAGGAGCCAGCCCAGCCCAGCCTCAAGGGGACTGGGGCGATTGCCCATGGCCCTCTCCTGTGTCCCTTGCCCCACCCTCCCGCATTCTTATCTGAATTCCCCTTTTGGGCACAGGGAGGCAGGAACAGCTCCAGGAGCCCAGGCCAAAAGACTCCACTAAGCACGAGATTTCCAGCTGGAGTGAGTGGGTCCAGGCTGGATGGATCCTGCTTCTGGCCTGCTGAGTCCTGCTGGCTTCCCTTGGGACCTACTGCCCCTGGCTTCTGTCATCTTTGACAGGCAGCCAGGAGCTGATGCATATTAATTTTCTAAAATTTTTAGGGGCCCTGTGGGCTGGATAGAATGGGCTGGTGGGCCAGATCTGGCCTGCAGACCATATTTCGCTTGCCCCATGTCTAGTGCATCTCTACCCTGCCTACTGCATGGGTTTTTGCTTTCCATACTCTTATGAAGAATTCAATTAGTTAATAAAAATATGCAATTCTACAATAAGAAATAGAAGACAAGCATCAGCCTAGTGACAAACTATGTAGTTTGTAACAACTTACAAAAAATTCCCTCTATTTTCCATTTCTGCATTCCATCCAAATCAGCCATCATGCTCTTCCCAAATCTAGAATTACTCCAAGTATTCCCTAGTCTTTACCCTATACATGTGTAATGCTGAAGTAAGTTATTGTTATAGTACTCTCTTGACAGAAAGGTGTCATATTATCTGCCTGGATTCTAGGGGTAGGTACCAAAAACATGAAAATTTTGCATTTGGTACACAAATATTATGTCCACAAAAAGCAAATCCATTGCTTTGTAGAAGATACGTATAGTAGGTGGATTGGAAGTTTCTTTTTCCATTAAATGGTCAGAATTTTTTTCCCCTCCTCCCCAGCCTTTGGAATCTCACCTTTGAAATTACTGCTCAGCAGACACATCTATACAAGATGTTTACTGCGGGGTTGCCCAGTTGGCTCCAAAATAAAGTCTCAGTGCCTACACACCTATTCCACTGCAGTAAACTAATAAACATCATTGCAAGATAGTACTTGTCAACACAAGTACTATCCTGTGGTGGCATTATTTACTCTGCCTCAATGCATGTGTAGATGTTGATGGGGCTGGCTTGGACAGGCAAGTGCTTCAGTGTATGGGCTGCCTGCCAGCTAGTCTCTCACTGAAGCACCTTTGTGCCCTAGCCAGCCCCTCTGCAGCATGTTGAGCTGGGTTGGAGCAGCCTGGGGCTGACCCCCTGAATTCCCTGCCAGCTAAAGCTGCTCCAACCCAGCTCAATGTGCTATGGTGCTATGTGCATGGTGCTATGTGCAGTACCTTGGAGCAATAAATGCCAGTGTGAACTGCACCAGGGTTTATTCAGTCAAATTAATAGCATATGTAGATGTGCCCAGTTTAATGCAGGACTTGTAGCTATTCCTTCTCCTTTTTTGAGGTTCTCTAGCTATTGCACATCATTTGACCCAGCTGCTATATCTTAATATGCAAGACCTACCTTATTATACATTACCCCAAATGTGGCTGATGATGGATTTTTAATGCAACTCAACTACATTCTGTACAGTCGGCCCTTTTGCACATTACCACACAAGTTGTATAGTGGTGAGTATTTCCTCTTATGAAGGAACCTCATGAGCTATCTTATAGAGCTGTGTGAAGCTTTTATCCCTGATTCAATTCGGCAGAGGTCTGGCCTGATTCAGTGGCCAAAATTCCAAATCAAATTGGAACCCTCCAAATCGATTAGGAGAGATTCAGAAAGATTCAGCAATTTGGACACAGACACAGCTTTAAATGTTTTTTCTACATACCTCAAGGTACCAGGTGGCTGGTGAATGCTGAGATTCTGGGGCAGATGGAGCATCCTACAGAAGCAAGGGGGGCCCCTTGGTGCACTCGGCAGCAGACCCAGAAGTGGACCAGAAGCACTTCCAGTCCACTTCCTGGTTCACTGACGAGCACGCACCCTCCCATCCCCACACTCCTGTGGGATGCTCCATCTGCCCCAGCATCGCAGCGTTCACAAGCCACACCTGGTACCTCAAGGTATGTAGGAAAAACATTTAAAGCTGTGTCTGTGGCCAAATCGCTGATTCTCTGAATCAGCATCAAATCTTCAGATTCGGATTCAGTGAAATCGAATCGGGAACAGTGATCTGAATCAACGAATCAAATCACTGTCCCCGATTTGGGCTGAATCAGAATCCAAACTGAATATGGCCCGTTTCATACATCTGACTGATATTATGATTAAGCTATGTGATAGAAAGAATATTTCAAAATGGAAGAATGTATATGCATATCTACATTACCGTCATTTTCCACATTTATCATAAAAACCCTGGGAAACAGAGATCCTTTAAGAGCTCTTCTGTACCTTTATTTTTATTGATACTGTCACAACCCAGTGATTTTTGGTGCCTCGGCACAATGGGATTCTCTAGCCACATGAGAGCCTCTTGCACAGCGAGGGTTTTTGCTGCACGGAGAAACCTCGGTGCAAGAGAGTTCCCGCCAATTGGCAGCTGTCTTTGCAGGATGCATTTCTTCTTTGCAGCACAGAAATGCACGGTGCAAAGAGTTCCCGCTATTCGAATGTAAATTTGTGCCCCGCTATTGGCCAGTGCTAAATTATTCACACGTGGCGGCTAGTAATTGGCTCGCTGGCCGTTTAAAATTCCGCGCGACTTCCGCCCAAGTCGAAGAGCTTTGAGCACGCTGCAGAGTGCCTCTGAAGTTATCTGACTTGCAGCTGCTGATCGATAGACTGATCACCTATCGATCTTTCTTCCCGTCACCGAGCGCAACCCCAGACGTACCCCTTTCCCTGCCGGCTTCGAACTGAGGACGGATTAACTGGCTTGGGCCCCGCCAGCTGGAACAACTCGTGTGGTTGTTCAGATGACCGGACCACCTGCGTCGTGATTGCAAGCGGCGTGAGTAAAGTTTTTTGCAACCGATAAGTTGTGTCTGCCTCTCCATTCACCAGCCCGCCCTAACGTACAGCCAATTTCTAACGTAACTCGAGTCGGCTCTGGCCGTCCGAGACAGATGTTATGGAAAGATGTTTCCATAATACCTCAATTATTCTATACTCAAGAAGTGAAATATGCTGCTGAAATAATATCATTCACCTTTCATTCCTTGCAATACATAACTTAAAATTTAAAATTAGTGAACAAGTTAAATTTTTTACTATAAATCCTTATAGGCAAAAATCATCATATAAAAGTGTGTGCGTGTTAGTTATGGGGGAAAAAACAAAACAAAAAAGCCATAAATTACCTTCACTTCTGGATTTCAACCTGTTCTTTGCCTTTTATGTTTCTAATTTTTAGACCATAAGCCCTTCAAAGTTTGGAATGGTAATTTTTGTATATTTATTGTATAGCACTGAATACACTGCTGGCAGTAAAAAATTATAATAGAAATTTCCTTTTGATTATTTTGGTCATTCTTTATTTTCCCTTTAAACACTACACCAGTTGTAGTCAGTTCAGGATGTACTGCTTCTGGAGTAAAACTACAAAGCAACAGAGTAATGAAGCTTGTAAGCTGGGTAGAAAATACACAAAATATTCTCCCCCATCAATTTACACTTACCAAACAACAGAAATCTGTAGATATCCAAATCAGATTCACTTAATAGCAACTCTGCATTTATTGCTACTATATTCTCTTTGTTTAGTATTGTTTGTGCTTTTGTGTTCTGTTTTGTTTTTTATGCTCTCTCAAACTCCCTCTTGTAATTCCATTGACTAGAATGACACTTGATGGTTAAGACAGGGATAATCAATGTATAAACTGAGACAGCAAGCTGTTTAAGACTCCTGCAGCTGCACCACTTTCTAATTCACTGGAAATTTTATGGTGCAGTAGCAGCTGCCAACAGCACCCAGTGGTGGACAGAGCTGGCTAACTGAGCCTGCCCAAAGTCCCTTGTGGCAGTTAGTGGCATGACAGCCTGAGGTATGGCTGCAGTAGGTGTCCATTCCTCCCAATTCTATCAAAGTAGCATTTAAGAAGTGCCATCCCCTAAACTTCTGCCCTCTAAAATAATTGAAAGTGCCTTTCCATGAGCTGTTTTGTGGGTTTGGAAGATTGCCAACCCAAGACATTTTTTTTTACCAACAATCTGCAAACTTTTTACTGACAACCAAACTTTTTTACTAACATATGTTTTACATAAAAATAAATGTAATTCTTATGTCAGGCCATGGAGAAGAGCCAGGTTCAAATTTGGCTGTTTAACACCAACAATAATAACAAAAACTTTGGTTGTCAGGGGAAAAAAGTTTGCAGATTATTAATAAAAAGAAAAGTGTTTGGTTGGCAACACTGCTTGATGATTGCAGCAATAGTTTTACACCATGCTTCCTCTATCCCAGGGGTCCCCTACTTGCCTCCACACCCTCATACCCCCAACCACACTCTGTTCCCTAGCTTTACCTCTTCTGACCCTGCCCTCTTGTCTTGGCACAGACCCCCAAGGAAGGACTACTACCTACCTACCTGTGACCCAGCAATGTTACAAACTGGCAGTAGGACACAACAGCAGCAGCAGCACATGACTAAGGGTGGGACAATGCAAGGTGTGGAGGAAACTGTGGGGGCTACAAACCCCTGAGAGAATGCTCCATGTAGGATACTGCACTCCTGCTCAGACTGCAGGTGGTACTGTTCTGCCTATCTAACATCCAGCTTTGTTCAAAGCCAGAGTTTCATATCAAGCTCCCAGTTGCTTAACTTCCTATGAGTTCTTGAGAGAGAGAGAGAAAGAGAAGTTTTTAGCCTTTTTTTCCTTTTACTGGTTGTCCATTTACAGATAGTTGGCAACCCTGGGAATATTGGCTCTTAGCAATAGGAAGTAGAGTAAAAAGTGGGTAAGTTGAAGAGGGAGTGGCATCTTCATAACAACTGTGACATTCAAACCAGAGCACATACACTCCATGAATGAGCCATAGATTCCCTGCCTTCTTCTGGGGTTCATACATATGTTTTCCAGTATGGAAAAATTCAGTGGGCCATTGGAAAATGACTTGTATAAGAAGACAGTCCATTGTCTGAAGTACTTGCAAGGGCAGATGACATTTATGAAAGAAGGAAGAAGAACATTATGCAGAAGTGTAAATGGGGATGGGAATACAGAATATAGTGAATTAAACAATCAGTACATCCATTAAATATAGGAAGCAAGAGCAATGACACTCGATGGTTAAGGCAGGGATAATCAATGTCTAAACTGAGACACCAAGCTGTTTAGAACTCCTGCAGCTGCACCACCTTCTAATTCACTGGAAATTTTATGGTGCAGTAGCAGCTGCCAGCAGAACCCAGTGGTGGACAGAGATAGATAACTGAGCCTGCCTTTACCCAAAGTCCCAGTAGGAAACTTTCCAGTAGGGAAGAATTCAATGGACCAGAGGAAAATGGCTTGTATAAGAAGACAGTCCATTGTCTGAAGTACTTGCAAGGGCAGGTTACATTTATAAAAAGAAGGAAGAGGAATGCTATGCAGAAGTTTGAATGGGGAGGGGAATACAGAATATAGTGAATTAAACAATCAGTATATCCATTTGTCCCAGGGGTGCCGGAGTTGCAGGAGAACCCCAACCCAAAATAGAAGGCAGCCCCAACTTACCATCTGCAGGGGCCGAAAGGAGTGAGAAACCGCCCACGTGGCTCATCAGCCGCATTCATATTCAGCTGGGGCCGGGTGACATCAGCTGGAGACACCACCCAGCAGAAACAAAAGGTGGCCCCGGAGGCACAGGAAGGCGGCTGGTAAGCGGAGGCTTGACGGGGAAGCCCACAACCCGAGGGGCGCAGCCGCTGCTTCGGGCAGCCCGGGATAGTGGGGGCAGAGCCACTGGAGGCACCAACAGTGAAGCCGGCAGCAGCACTGGCAGCGGAGCCGGCAGCAGCACCGGCAGAGAAGCTGGCAGCAGAGCCGGCAGCAGCTGCAGCAGCGAGGCCGATGGAGGCAGAGGCAGCAAAGCCGGTTACAGAACTGGCAGAGGCACCGGCTGGCAAGCCAGCAGGGAAGCCCCAGAGAGGAGGTAACAAGGGCAGGGTCAACGGGGATAGCTGCGGGGTGCAGCAGAAGACCCCAAGCAGGGACAGTTAAGCGGCAGATGGGCCCACAATACCCCAAGAAGAATCGGCCAGGACGCCATAACCGAGTGGGGCAAGCAACTGGGGCTGGAGCACCTAGGCACAAGGAAGACACGGGGCCCATAGGTTAAGGGCACTCTTTATTCCTTTGTGGCCTCCGGGTCCACTGGTCGCATCGCTTTGGCAGTCACGGTGGTGGGGATTGCACGCTAAGTCACAGGGTGGTTGGAATAGGGCACTAGGGATACAGGTTAGTCGGATCTAGGTCCAAGGGCCGTAAAGCCTTCACGCTCGAGCCGTGACACGGGGACACTGGGACTCATGGCTGGAGGGCCACGGGGGGCTGGGGGAAAGACACAGAGGAACCAGGGATGCCAAAGGGCCAGAAGACCTGAGACCCAAGGTGGTGAGTGGCTGGGGTGTAGGGA
>NW_005841969.1:2640787-2663848 GCF_000455745.1 Alligator sinensis
AGTGCCCGCCGAGAGGCGTGATGACCCTGGAGGCTGCCTCGAAGGGGAACCCCTCTACTAAGGTTCCATTCGAAGTCATGGCAGGCAAATTAAGGGGACCCCCGGACGTCAGCCGGGGTAGCCTTTGGGGTCCACTCGCAAGCCTGGGACAGGCAAGATTGATAGTCCGGGCTAAGGCCACACGAGAATGCCTGGTAGAGCAGAGGCGGGCACACCATTAAATATAGGAAGCAAGAGCAGCCTTTTTTGAGGAGGGAGAGAACAAGGAAGTAAGGAGAGGGCATTATGATTTGATATGAAAGCTTTAATAGTAGTAATTTAATTAAGGAATTGTAAACGATTCAGAACTTGTACCATATGTACTTTGCTCAGCCTGTGTAACTAGACTCGTCACTCCTGCCCCTCTTATTCTTTGCTACATTGACTTGTGAAGATAATTTCTGACTTGAATGGGTAATTTTCCAAATTCATTATATTTTGGGAAAGCACCATAGGGACCGCATAAATACCGAATAATGGACTAATAATATAAACCAAAAAGATTTCAAAGCAAACAAACAAACAAACAAACAAACAAACCCTATGAAACTGCTGTGCTCATGGAAAGACAATTCAGTCAGTTCCCACTCAGCCCTGCTTCTGTCAACATGGTAAAATGGAGGGTTTGGTTTGTTTTTTTTAAAATAAACCCTTAAGTGAGACTTTTGTTTTCCTCCCCAGTCTCTGCAGCTTATAGATCTGCATTCTAAAATAAGATTTTAAATAGAAAGCACATCTATAAGCTGCAGGAGTTTGTGAGAGAAACAAAGGTGTAACTTAAGTGTTTATTAAACAGAAAAAAAATCCCCTCCCTTTTACTATGTTGACAGGAGCAAGGCTGAGAGGGAATTGACTGGCTAGGAGGACTGGAAATGGATTACCAAGTCTGTCATTTCTAGCTTACCAGTAGGAATTTTTCAAACAAGCATTTTTATGTCAGAAAATGCACAAGCTCAAAGCACAAGCTTTTCATGGAAATGTACTTTTTCTAATGAACCTTTCATTGAAAAGGGTTCTCAGGTCCAGAAGGGAGTTCTGAAATGAGAGTATGCAAAATGGTCAATAACCCAGTGTTCAAGACACTCATTCAGACTGTAGGAGACATACTTTCAAATGACTTCTCCGTCCAATGCTCTCTGGCTCAAAGAAAATTTATGCAAAGTGGCACAGCTCCAACAAAAAAGACTGAAAGAATGACTGTACATCCTTACAATTATGGCACCTGCCTAGGATGTGGGAGATACAGGAAAAGTCCTTGCTCTGAATCAGTTAGACCAGGTCAGCAGTAAATAGGATTCATAACTGCAACTGGACCCCATTTGATGGCTGTTCAATATTTTATGTAAAAATCACTTTGACGACATGCTGGGCATCAGAGTCTTTCTATCACATGCCACCACCATGGAATGTACAAAATACCTTCCACAGATGAGCCTATGAACCCACGAACTTCACTTCATCAATCTACTGGATACAAAAAATCATGGACAATGGATTTTATAACCTACCTGACATCTGACTCCCCAGGTAAACCCTCCACTTTTACCAGTTATTCTCATTCCCTTCCCTTCCCCTCCCCCCCTACTCCTGTGTCTCATGCTTTGACTATAGCCACTTTCATTCCTCCTTCCCACTCCCCTCCCCCTCATCTCTCACCTATTGACCACCTCAATTTACATTTTAACTGACTGGCTTTCTTGCGTACATACTGGCCTCTGGCTGCTTTATCACTCTATCCAGGAAGAGAACAGACCATCTGCAGACACTTCCTCAGTCTGATGAAGGGTGTTTGTGCTCAAAAGTTTGCTAAGAAGAATTTTTCCAACTATTTGAGTTGGTCTAATAAAATAGATCAGCTTTACCCAAAGAACCTTTTCTGCCTATGTCCTTAGACCAACATGGCTACAACCTACAACACCACAGTTGGCATCAGTTGGTGCATTTGATATTAGTATCTATTTAGACTATGGATTAGGTGGACAATCAAATAGACCTAAATCCTAACCTCATACCACAAACAGTTTTTGCAGGCCAGGGTTAACATACATTTGCCAGATTGAGGAGAAGCTTTCACATCTGCTTTGTGGATAAACTTGATGACTTCATGGTCTGGTATGTTCTGTCTCATACATTTCACAAACACCATGGACATTTATACAAGTGCTCTGGGAGTTGGGGGCATGCTTTAATTAGAATAGCTCCAACTGCCGCTCTAATTAAAGTGCCTAGAACATCACGTGTATCAGTGTCCCCATGCTGAAAAGTGGCAGTGGGAGCACTTTAACTAAAGCTCATCAAATGAGCTTTAGTTAAAGTGCCCCTACAGCCATTTTTCAGTGTGGGTTGCTGATAAACATGACACTGGAGTCTGCTGGAGTTCAGTAATTACTATGCTGCAACAGACTCGATTAATCAACTCTGCTCCGAAGCACTGTAATTACAGTGTGTCGGAGCAGCCTTGCTGCATGTGTATAGATGCCCCATGATGTTATTTTAAAACACCTTTCAGATTCTCCTCATATCATTCTAAAAGATCTCCAGAGTTTTGGTTTGATGTAAAAGTCACTTTCCTGATGAAAACGTACTGTGTTTCACTAATGTCTTTTTGAAAATTGTCTCCAAATACCTGGAGTACTTTGGCTCTGCCTGCTGCAGTTCGTCAGCTCTAAATCTATTTTGCTCTTCATTCTATTGCCATAACATCCATTTCAGTTATAGTGAAGATCAGTTCCCATGTGTAATATTTTTATGACTTTTCATCTATTTATAATTGCTTCTTGAGAAGTAGAAAATTGTGTTGGTGCCCTACATTTTTCCAATTTCCATTACCCCTCTGACTGAAATAACTTGGAATGCTTAAACAATTAGTGTAATGCAGAGGACACCCAAACCTACTGCATCCTGTTAATGGAACACCCAATATGGTTTAACAGGAGACCGATAAAAATGTGTTTTTATATGACCAACCATTGGACGTTAGCAAATCATTTTAGGGGAAACATTCTTAAAACAGAATAAATCAAAACAGATTTTCTGGTCAAAGCCACATTTCCCTTTACCTAACAGCAACATTGTGATATTTTTTATGCCGCTAATATAGCTAGCATGGCATTTGTAATTTAACAGGGATATGATGCTATGGTGCTACATTTATTGCAGTATTTAATTGTGGTAGGAGCTTGGTCCCAACTGAGAAGGAAACTGACATGAAAAGGAGCAGTGGTATCTATGCATTCTTGTAATCAGAAAGGTTCACCATTGAACTACCTCATTACAACTCCACTAAGAATGAAACGGTTCTCATTTACTTCAATTGATTTTTCCATCTTTCCTGGGATTTTTACTGATTCTGTAAGACTTTTCTTCACTTTAGTTAGGGAATTCTGCAATAAGGTAAGCAGACTTTGCTCAATTATTTTTAAACTTTTTCTTTTGTTACTCTGGCAATAGTTACGATTAAATGGTCAAAAGGCCTATTGGTTTCATGGCTTTAAAATAAAATAATCAATTGGACCTTGTCACAGCAAGGAGCATCTTGGGGTGTGTGACAGGAGTGTTGATGCCCTGAGAGGCAGCCCTGGTGGCAAGCAGGGACCATGTGTGTGCCAGCAAAGTCACCAAGGCACAGACACTTACCTGCAGGGCCAGTGCTGACTGAGCCACAGCCGCAGCTATAGCTCCAGTTTGTGAGTTTGTGCTGGCTGTGGATTAGCCGGTGTGCTGGGGCATATGTCATAGGAGCATGCCCTGTGCCAACAGGGAAGAAAAGCTCCAGGGGCCCAGGCAACAACACATGGAGCCTGGCTGCAGCAGAGCTCTGGCAGGAGTGAAGTGAGTGGGGAGAAACCTGCTCACTAGACTGGAGGCTTGGAGGAGTGTAACAGGGAACCCTAGCCCTGTTACTAAGAGGCAGGGTTGTCCTTTTAAGATCTGAGTCTACAGGAACAACAAGCACCAGGAGTGTAAGGGTTAATAGCCCAAGCACCCAAGCTGGTCAGCTGACAGGAAGGTGATAGCCTCTGGGCACATATAAACCCCAGGGCCGAGACTGGCAGGAGGAGGTCTCTGACAAGCAGCCAGGGGAAGAAAGTTCCTGCATGGCAGAAAGACCCAGGAATGTTGTGGCTGCTGGACAGACTGTTGCTGTGGCTAATGAGGCTCCAGGAGTCTACAAGGTACCCAGAGCTGGTGGGTGCTCAATAGGCGAGGAGCAGTTTGGGATTTTTAAGGAGCCAGAGTGTGGCTTGTATGACTTTTATTATGGTATACCCCAGGGGCTCATATTTATGTTATTGTTTCATCTGGTAGACTCAGCTGAGGCTATCTGGGGAGGAGGAGGCCTCATTGGGGCACACTACTGTGCAAAGCCTCAGCACCAGCAGGGGTGCAATGACAGGGGATGATCAGACCTCATCACCTGGGGGGGGGGTGCACAGCAACAGGAGGTGATCAGATCCCAGTGCCAGGGGAGCACAGCGACATGGGGCAGACCCCATGCCAAGAGGCACAGCAACAGGGAGTGAGCTGACCCAATGCCTTAGGATGCAGGTCAACATTTATATACTATCTGCAAGGCATGTGCCACCATGTAGGGCAAGTTTGGAGTAGTGGATAGTGACCCCTAGCGTTGGGGTAGTAAATGGCCAGCCTCTCACCTGAGTGACACCATAATTATTGTTCCATTGAGGCATGGCAGGTGAGAGAGGTGGGTGGGTAGCCCAGAGACAGAGGGTCAGACCTATGTTAGACAGGCCCGGGAATGGAGCCCTGTCACAAGGAGCCTCAGCCCTAGGAGCCCTGACTCTGTGGGAGAGTGAGAGGAGCTTGCCATGGAGATAGGAGGAGCTTGCCACAGAGAAGCCCCAGAAGGTGTTGGTGCATCAGCTGGAGCACCAAGGAGGTGAATGTGAGTTGTCCAGGAGGACTTGGGGATACCCACACCCCAAGTAAAAGTTAATCACAGTAAAAGTTAAACAAATGACTAACTCAAAAAGTTGAGTCAGAGGTGGACCGGATTGGTCCACCAGTTGGAGGCTTCCAGGACCAAAGGACTGTGTTGTGGATGAAGTATATGCCTTGGATTTTTGCTTTACATTAAAAGGGGCCTTTCTGGATTTATGTTGACAGGACCTTTGATTTATATTAAAATGGACTTAATGTGTATGCTGACCCTGGGCACAAGGAATGACCTTGTTTATTGATCAAAGAGGACCCAGGGGACCCTTTAGCTGGACGGCCTAGCTTGGCATGGCTGACTGAGCTGGTTGTCCATTACATTACATTCCAGTGATCCTCCCATGTGCAGGATGATAGTTTGGACTGTTGTAAGATCTGATCGGCCTGTGGATGAGGTGTAAAGGGGAGAAGGAGCCCCAAGAAACACCACCATGGGAGTAGACACAAATGTAAGAACGAGGGAGGTTCCTTGGTCAAGACCAAGGTGTGGCAGGTGAGTTGGGGGGCATGCCCTATGAATAGAAGGTTCTAAGGGCTGAACTGTCCAGTGGCAAGAGCTGCCATCCAAAAGGCAGGAGTACATGGTCCTTGCAATAAAATCAATGTGGGCACCACCACTCACAGATCTGTATCGTCTCCTGTGTTCATCTTCAGGTAGACTCATTTTCTCTAATATGGCTGGCATAGATCATTTATAAAAACTAAGAGACACATAGGTGGTAAGCATCATGCATGTTTAATGTCACTTAACACCCAAATCCAAAGTTCATAGAGCATCCTGTTGCAAAAAAGACCAAAATTCTTTGATACAAGGCAAAAAATTAAATATTTAGATCTGCAGGGAAGTGAGAACCTGGAAACAAATCTGTGGAATCTGTTAACAGAAAAATGAATCTTGACAAAGCAAGCAATTCTTATTATGGTGTAACCCAGGTACATCCAAGGGCGTACCCTATTCTCAATCAGATGGAATGGGTAGTCAGGAGGGGGTGCCGTGAGAGGGATGCCAGAATTTCTAGCAGATCCCTCTTTCCTCTATAGAGTTAGCCCAAACCCAAAGTTCTTAACTATATACAATGTATTGAGTTATAATATATATAAACATAAAACTAAAAATCATATATGTATATTTACACAGTGAACATTAACCAATAACTGAGGTCAAACCCTAAATAACACTATTTACTCATCCCAATAAAACAAATTTCAGTAGCATCATCACAATGCAACATTTCATTACAAAATATAAGGCGCAAACATGAACAATCTTAATATAGTCCCTGACCCATGGCAAGAGATAGTCCTCCTTCCAATGGAGTCTTGGGCGGGGGGGGGTCCAGAAAGCACCAGGGGCCCCTCCCCTTAGGGCCTTGACTAGGCAGGGGGGTGCTCACCCCCGCCCCTCCTCCCACAAATGTCTTTCTCCTGTGGGACCCAAGGGTCCAATGACTCACGCTCCCTCAGGTGGCGGTGGTCAGGGCGCAGCTCGATGGGGTCTTCTCTGCTTGAGCACCTCTCCAGACCTCTCCTGTGCTGCTGGGCTCCTCCCTACCCTGTGCGCTGCTCTGGGCACCGAGAGCTGAGCTCCTCTTAGCTGCTGCACCACCGCTGCTGGCTTCTGGGTGCTGGGCCTCATGCTGCAGCACTACTATTTCCCCATGCCCTGGCTTTGGCACCAAGGGCTCTTTTAGCACAGGCCGGGCCCTTCAGGCTCCAGCTGTTTGTCCTTACTCTGGGTGGCTAACCCAAGCAGCCTCCGCTGCTCCCTGGCTCCCAAGGCTTGGGCCCATGTGCCACCCTGTGCACCGTGGGACCTGGCCACTTGCCAGGAGATGGGGCATGAGCCGCCTCACTGTGTCCCCCAAGGCCCTTGCCCCATGAGCTGCTCCATGCACTGTGTGGCCCACTGGCCCTGCCAGGATTGCAGGCTCGAGTCACTGCTTGCGGCTCCCAAAGCCTGGGCTCCATGCACTGAACCGCACACCATGATGGGCCCGAGCGGTCTCACACCACTCCCAGGGCCAGGTCTCCCTCCACCATCCCTGTGCGTTGTCAACAGCCTGAGCAGTCTCACGTCACTCTCAAGGCTGCTCCTCCAATGGAGCCTTGGGCCTACTGCCCACTGGGGGAGAGCTCCCCCGCTTTTCTTGGCTCCACTCTTTTTGAGTCCCTCGCCGCATCTCCTCAGCCTGCTGAGCACACTCCCCTTTTATACTCTTCAGGGACTTCACCCTTGAAGTTCTCTGGACCTGGCTGGTGCAGTTCTGAATCAGGTCCAGCTGCTCCTTGCCTCCTCCTTTCAGAAAAGGATGAGGCATTGCTTCCCCTTGTGCTGCCTCCGGATTGGTGGGTGAGCTCTACCAGTCAGAAGGTAAGCCTGCTATACTCTCCCTTGCAGAACCCTCTACTTCAGAACCCTTCACCATCCCGGTGAAGGGCTGGCCCCCTGCAGTTATTGAGTCCAGGGGGCAGAGATGGGCACCTCGCTTTGCAAGCCAGGGCCATCATAGGTGAGGCATTTAACTGGCTTCCTTTCATGCTGGGCTCGAGGAGTGGGCTCAGGTCCCAAGCCCCATGGGGACTCAAGGACATTCCCTTCATCCCTGCTATCTGGGCTTTCAACCCTGGAGGTGGACAGTCTGGCAGCAGGGCTTGCAGTCCTGGGAGATTACAGTGGTCGTGGTTCTTCTGTCAGGCCATTGTGGGGTTCTGGAGCCTCTCCCACTCTTCCAGCCCAAGCATCCCCTCCAGGGATGGTCAGCAGCAGGCTGGAATGGAACTCAGGGGTACCACCCATCACTGCCCAAGTCAGAGTCTTCTTCATTCACTGGAGCAGGAGAAAGAGCTTGTTCTGTCCTGGGCCTAGCCCATCTCTCAGACTGAAGGGGTCTGTGGTGGAGCTTGGCTGATGGGGACCCTGTGCCAACTAATTCACTGATAGGCAGGAGTAGGTTACGGTGCAGTACTCTGGGCTGCCCAGGCCCAGTCTCAGGGGCCACTTCATACACAGGTAAATTCCCCATCCTTCTGACAAGTAAGTGAGCCTTGGCTTTCCAGTGATCTGTAATCTTATGTCTCCCTGTCAGGCCTAAATTCCTGAGTAACCTCCCGGTCCTGAGTCTCCCAGTCTCTGGGGCTCAGTCCCTGCTCCCTTACTCGGGCATCATAATTTTGTTTGTTCCTCAGTTGGTTGCAGTTTGTTAGGTCTGCAGCCAAGCGGGACTGTATACTAATCAACAATTATCTGGACATTTAACACCCTATAGTTAATGCACATGCAAATTTTCTGTTCTTCTTCCTTACAATGACAATGGGTGAAGTATATGAGCTCTTCAACTCAGTAATTATCCCATGGTTGAGTAGTTCTTGCAGGTGGCACCAGACCTCTCCCATTTCATCCAGTGGGATGCAGCAAGACCATTCCTGAAACTGTCAGGGATCACTGAGGTGAATTTGGTGTTCCCTGCCCTCAGCCTTCCCCACATCCCACTCATGGAGAGAGAAAGCCCCAGTCTGGTGTTGCAGCTTCTCCCACAGCTGTTCCTTCCAAGCCTTGAGTGTAGGAGAATCCCCAAAATAAAACCGCTTGGGATCTATTGGGGTGGACCCAGACCAGTTAGGGAAGCAGAGGTAGTAGCTTCAACTAACAGTGGCTAACTTCTGGCCAGGGTGAACCACCACTTTTTGCATCAAGGGGTTCACCACCATGACAGTGACATGCTCTTGGACCAGCCCCTCAGGAGTAAACAATCCATCAGGTACCTCCAATACCTGAGATCCCTTCTCACAGGGGAGAGCTTCAACTACCATGGCCTCAGCTTATGGAGACCCTTCAGCCCAACTGCAGGCAACAGGTAGGCCTCTCTGTCTTTTGGGGCCTTTTCCCCACAAACCATAATTCCCCTAAAATGGGGGACCCTCCCCTCCATGCTCTTCTGTTCACATCTGGCATAGGCCTTGGAACACAGAGCATGCATCTTTAGTTGTTTCCTACAGCTTGGGCCTGACTGCTGTTTACAGTACTGGGCCAGTACCTGGAAAATGCGGGAGTTAGTGCCTATAATAAGGGGAGCCTCTGGCTTCCACCCTGGGTCGGGGCACACCAAGGCAATGGTCACCACTTCTTTATCAGTTCCCGCCACAGATGCAGGAAATCGAATTCTAATTTTAACATATCCATGATATGGTATTGACTTTAACTAAGGCCACATAAGCCCAACCCAGACAAGGGAAACAATGGTAAATGGTTGAAATGAGCTTTATACAGTGACTCAAACAAAATGGAAACTTGGGACCTACTGTCCAACACTGCAGTACAGAGATGCCCATTGACCTTTACAGGAACTTTGGCCTGGGGGCCTATTAACCCTTCAGGTATCACACACATGGATATGGCTCGGGAGTCTGATGAGACCCAGGGCAGAACTGACTCCCTCATCCCGTCCCCTTGTTACGTCTCGGCTGTGTGTTCTTGGGCAACCCTGGCACAGGATGCAGTCTGTCTGACTCACAAAGGACTCACCCCCCCTCCCTCCCCTCCTCTACCTAAATGAAACTGATTAAGATGCAGTGAGAGACACACCTAAGACCCTCAAGATAAGGGTGACAAGAGTGAACCAACTGCCCTAGGTCTCATTTACATCCGAGATGGAACCAGATGACCATTCATTTACATGAGAGATGGAGAACAGAAAGCCTGAAGCAGAGACTGTAGTGAATTCTGGGACCAGAGAAGCAGGGGAGCACTGCACGATGGGGAATCTGTGCTTCAAATGTTAATCAACCCATGTTCACACACACCCAGCTCAGCATTTATCAGACCAGTTCTAATCTGGATTTACTAAGGGCTTTTCCCCCCCCCCGACACACACACACAGCTCTAAGTTTAATAGGCATCTCGGGCCGTACATTCCCCGGTCCCACTATGGGAGGCCTATTTAAACTTGATTGACTAAAACTCGGTTGCCAGGTTAGGGAATGCTGAGGCAAGAGACCAAGTCAGAGGGGGTATGGGCAACATTTGAACAATGGTTAAGGGTTCATCACAGCATCCAGCACATTGGAGCCCTTACCACAGGTGTTGCCATACTTTTCCCAAGATGACTGGTGGAAGTCCTCTCCACAAAAGGTTTTGAGCACCCCAATAATTGCCTTAAGTCTGTTAAAAGACTATAGTAGGAACTGGAAAAGTCACACTAAGCTGAGGCTTGTTCACAACAAGTGAAAATCCAAAATCCTGATGCTGCAAGCTATCTATTGTTCCTATAGAAACCATGAGATATCCCATCAGTATATCTGCCACCCATAGGAATCTCAAGCTGGCTCCCAAGTATTTGGGTTACTCCCTAATCTTAAGTGTTTCCTGATTATCAATCAGTTTCCTGAGATGGTCCAAACCAGATAACCCCTTGTCAATAGAAAAGACAATGATTTACACTACTGAGGGTGCTACGGAGCAGCTGAACTGAGGGTATAAAAATCTGTAAGTGTGTGTGCTGCTAGAAGAGGAAAAGAACTGTATCAGTTAAGCTTGAGCTAAGTTTCCCCAAATACTTAGTGAAACCAGGGTAGTTTTGTCATTGTTGGTGTTTGTTTTTCTTTTGCATGTCTATTACTACTAGTACTATTATATATTTCATATGCTTAGCAATAAATAACTTTGAAAGTCAAACTGGTAGTAATTGAGTATATTTTTCCTTCTCTGCTTCTCTTTCCTCCTGTGCTCTGCAGCAACGCTTCTTTTACCTAAGCTAAAGTTCCCTGTGAAGCCCAAAAATATTGTGGGGTCTGCTCATCAAGAGGCCAAAGATTGGGACGTGCTGAGTTTGAAACACATAAGGGGAACAGCTTGTACAGGCTGATTGACCCAATTTGACTCAGACGTGCCCTTATGAACTGAATGCTGGCCCATGAGGGTGTCAGCTGGACACTCAGCCGGATTCAGAGGGATTCTGTTCACCTGTGTGCTTGTGTCTGACTGCATTTTATTGTTGCTCTTATGAACTGATTCTTGGCATATGAGGGTGTCAGCCTGTCCATGCTGATCAACCCGGCCAGGTCAGGCGTCACGTTAATTTGTGTGTATGACTGATTTGGTGACTGGAGGAACCCAGTCCCATTGAAACTGAGTCCTGCAAGATAGCTCCATTGCGGGTGAGGGCTTGCAGAAGGGAGAGATACAGCTCCGTATAGTAACACAAGCAGCACATTGACAGAATCACCAAGACCCTAGAAACTATCCCTAATAAATGAGCACACCCCAAAGTAATGGGCAAATTTGGTAACACCCTCCTTGTTTCTCAACTTCCACAGGGACTTCAGCCTTTGGAAAACCAAGTCAGGACTCTCAGGCCCTGAGCATTCCCTTGCCATGTGGCCATACTCCCCACACTTAAAACATAATCCCACAGCCCAAGATACTTTGGCATAGGTAGGATGTGCCCCAGCACAGCTGACCCACTTCATTGGCATCTACAGACATCACCAGGGCCATTTTCCTGCAGAGCTGAGCCACTGCCTCTCTTGGGCCTTCAGGGATCCAATCCTGCAGGACAACTGCCCTCAGTGCCATGACCTGATAGTGAGATGAGCATTCTTTGGGAAACCCCTGCATAGAATTCCTGTGGCCTGGGTCTGAAAGTGGGGGAAACCCCATGCAAGTTCCCCCACTTGTAGACATGTGCCCTGAGTTAGAGTTCAGCAGCCTGCAGGGAAATTCCCATGAGACACGATAAGTAAACAGACATCCTCCCATTCATCAAACTGTGACTACCTATGGTCATGGCAACATTTTTGGGCACTTGGAGCATGACAAGGGGCTAAAATGTCTGTCTACTTACAACTTGTGCCACCATAAAAAAATTTGTGGCACAAGAGCAATGTCTGTTTGCATCTTAATTGTCCCCAGAATAAAACTGAATTTAAATATGGACACACAACATATCCTCAAAAGCCACAAAACCCCTAACACTTACTGCCCAGTCTCCATGACATTCCAAGTGACAAGCAAAATCTTAGCACTGTTCATCTCCAGATCACAGCTACCTCCATCTCTTTCCAAATGATATGGATCTACAGTTAATATTACGGCATCACAATGCGGTGTGAGGAAAAAGCTGCTTGTGTGTCTCCTGACTTAAAAATAGTCTTTATGAGTGTTATGCTTTAGGGAAATAATGTTAGCAAGAAATGTCAAATTTTGCAGCACTAGTTGAAGAACAAAATCTAACAAGGGTGGTTGCCAGCTTTTATGCTTTTGTATTGAAAAATTGTACAATCCTTTTAAGTTACATATAATGATTTTAAAGCCTTTTAACAAGAGGAACACCATGGGGTAGGATTTTAACAGGGGAAGCAGGATTGGTGATTTTTTTAACAAGCTGAATTCCCCAAGTTCTTCCTTGATTTAAGCCATGGTTTGTATTACAAACAGAAGAGATTATAAGCATCTAAAGCAGCCACAGTTTTGATAAAATTCTCTTAAGCAATGATGATCCCCCCCCCCCCTTATTTAGACAAGCCAGGGGTCACTATGACCTTATTTGCCCATGCTTTTCATTAAGAGCGCTCTTTCTGCAGTACCATACTTCCTACTACCTCTTTGAATACACAGAGGATTCATGCTTCAGTTCTGCATGTATTAAGAATGCAGCCATAGCAACTACTAGCATTAATGAACTATTTGCTTATGCAGTAATAATTAACTTCCATTACATTACTTTGTGTGATTACTTTCTTAATTGCCTGAATTATGCATCCATTTAATATTTAATAACCATTCTCAGAAATCAGACACTGGTAAAAAAACAAATTGCTCACAGTTTCCTTGCAATAATTAAGCTCACAAGAATAAATGAAACCTTTTAAAAATGAATGCCTTGTGATTATATCTTTGCATATAGAACAAGATCCTAAATTAGCTATTTATTAAGTCTAAATTTAAGACCAAATAGTACATTTTTCACTTACGCCTGGGGAAATCAACCTATACAGTACCTGATATCACCAACAGAATTAAGTGCCATCTATTTACTTTGAGACTCACCAGTTCTGCATTAGTATTTAGAACATTGTGAAACAAGGAGAGAGAGAGAAAAAAAATCTTCTGAAACACTTTGGAAGAAAACCCCCATCATCTTAACCTGAGAAAAGATGCTTGTTTTGTGCTTAAAGTGTTAGAAAGATCTCTGAAGCATAAATAGATTTCCATTTTTTTTTCAATACACAAACAATGAAAATACAGGTATACAGCCTAGGGTCAGGTTTACCAAACAGAAGGAAATTCATTGTTTTATATGAAAATAATGTTTACAATCAAAAGCAAGCAGTCTGTGCTACTTGTTTTTTTTCCCTTCATGTTGTCATCTGTCTCTCTCAGAGCCCTTGTGCCCTGCTAGCACCCAAGCAAAGCCACACGCTGATTTGCAAAGTGATAATGCCATTATGTTATTGCACATCAGTTCCAGTTCCCAGTGGTTTGCAATGAAGTCACTGGCTTAACAAATAAAATGTGTTACTGCTTTATTGCAGACTGTGTTGGTGAATAGATTCTATTGAATCCGGACAAGACAGCTAACTGTTTTTTTTTATTTTTTTTCCTGAGTTGCATCTGCAAAATTGCTCTGCCAGTCCACATTGATTATGGCAGCCATATACAGATGTGTTTATCTGAACCATAACTGTGTTAGGTTTAAGCAACAGGGACACAGGGATGTTATTTACTCACTGTTGTCCTATGCATACATAATGTACATCAAATGTATACAAAGAAAAACAAAACATCACCCAGGCATTTTCTACTTAATAAACCAGTCCAGTAAAAGACAGAAGATCTTACATAGTGATAGGCAAGAGAACAACAGAGACCGACTGTTATCTCTTCCTTCCCCATACAGGTGAATCATTTTCAAATCGAGACACATAAATAGTTGGGGGGATAAGGGTGGGGGGAGGGAAGAGAAAGGAAAGAAGAAGAGAATAGTGAGAGTTTAGGGTGTCATGAGTCAACAGTGGCTGCTATTCTGAGTTTCTAAACTGAGCTAAATTGATGCCAATCTCACTGGCTGTTGTTACAGTGGGCAGCATCATTAGGATTTGCTTTTTAAATGATCTCTCAGCCTGTAAGTCTGAGAGCTGCTAGCAAGGCAAGGTTAGAACGAAAATGATGGCAGCATGTTGATGCTTCACAGACCTCATGATAGTTTCCGTCTGTCATTATTTACGTCTGACTAGATGCGTCATGTCAGCTACCTAGAAGGCACTTTAATATGAAGCTCTTGTTTTCCTCTGCTTTTGCACATCCAGCCCAGATACTATTATTTTTTTTGCATCACTACACTTAGGTGAAGCATGCTTCAATCTTTCCATAATGACACAAAGAAATAAAAAAATGTTTAGCTCATGTTATTATATATGCTTGTATTCTAACAGCCTTCAAGACTGTTCACAAAAAGGCGAATTTAAATCAATGAACAGACATCTAATCAAAAGGTCATCTTTATTTTATTCTTTTGGATAGATTGCCAATATTTTAAGTAAAACGAATTTTTTCTATTGTTAAAGAATATACTACTGGGCAGAAAACAGCAAGCTGTATTTTTAAGGTTCAGTGGCATTTAGTAGTTTAATTAACATGCTATTAACGTCTCCTTAGATAGTGTGATGAGTTCTGTCAGAGTCAATGTAAATAAGGCTACAGTTGTCAGGTATGTATCAGCTCTAGCATTAGACCATCTTTTGGTTTTTTAAATTCAAATGAATCGTTGGCACTGCCTTGGAATGAAATGTGTAACTAGCTCATGTCTTTGCCATTCATGAGTAATGTGGTCAGGCCTAAATTGTACCAGGAAAAACTTTATCCAATTTATTACTGAGTTAAACAATACATAATAGGCTGGTTCCTTCAGCCTTAGCTTCCATTTGACTCCACTTGCCCCTAGTATGGAATGTCTTTTCTGACCCAGCTTGCTTCTTTAAAAACCTCTAGAAATAGTCAACTAAGGCATTTTATTTTACAGACTAACCCTTCCATAGTTGTTCAACCATACTATGCATGTGATTTCCCTGAATAGTCACTAATTATTTTACTGTGACCCTTGCCTTTTATTTCTCATTTCTAGCCTCTACTATTCTATTGTTGTCTTTACATTGTATCAGGTGTGAAATTAAAAACTGTGAGCACTTTGCATCAAGGACGACATGCTTTCATTTATCTATATTGTAAGGGGCCTAGTACACCTTTGGGTGCTGTAAAACAATCAACAGCTCAATACTGCCAACAATTATTTGTTAACATTTGCTCATCTGTATTTGCTTCAGTCCTGTTCGGCTTTCACATGTTACAAAAACATAGGGTAAATTCGATTAACTGCCGTGTTGCATGCTTATACTGTGCACAGTACATTTTTACATTTTTTAAAAGCATAGCTACCAAACTATTTTTTAGTGTCTGTCATTGCTTATATCCCTCCATTTCAAATTTATCTAAGAAGCCATTTCTCAGCTAGGGTTATTTATTGGCCAAAGTTGACATTATAAAGTTCAGTTATTTCTCTTATTACCTTCCCTCCCTCTCTCAGACAGGGAAGGAGTGCGGCAGATAAAGAGGGCAAAAAAATTGGCAGAGACTTAAAACTGGGGAGTGTTGTTATTTCTGCAGAAGGAGATTTTATTGAAGCTTTAAAAAGAACATCTATCTTCAGGTAGACTTCAAAACATGGAAAGTTGTAATCTACAAGATGAACATTTTTGACAACTTTTTGAATATAACAACTGGTTGAGATCATCTTTGCAAATAACAGATCTGATGGATTTAGCTCGTTTTTCTGTTCCTGAAATAACTCCCAAATGAGGAATTGTTTTTTTGTTTGTTTGTTTTTCACAAATATATTTGACTGCTGATATTTCTCTGTAAGTAAATTTGTGTGAACCAATTTTAATCTATGAATAATTTTTAAGTGTTTCACTATATTTTTCCTGTAGATTATTTGCACCCCGACTGGTCATTTTAGTCACATTTGAGTCACATGATGCAAGCACTACTATTAGGAGCCCTTCCCATTCAGATTACAAATACCGTTTGCAATTGTTCAAGGAATATACAGTACTAAAATGTTTAGAAATGACTTATACTGCTTCTGGTTTAAGTCTACTATTTACAAAAACGTTTTAAGGCTTTGTTTTCCATCAACATGTTCAACCAAAGCAAGGCAAATACAAAAACTTGTTTACCTTATGTTTACATCAATGAAGGTTAACAAAAGATAGCACAGCAAATGGGTGGATTTAATTCTATTGGACACTTGCAAATTTTTCTTAGAAGTATTAAAATATGAAAAAAGATGCAATATGAAAATTTTCCCAACCTTAACTGAAACACTCATTACTTCTATAAAAGTATGACAGGAAAAAAAAAGCCTTTACATACTTTAGAGTGAGTACATTAAAACATTAGGCTACCCTTCCAGTAAACTATTTTTCTTTTGTACATAACTATTTCCCATGTTAACAGGAAATTATACAAGCAGTTTGCTTTGCATTTTTGCATGCTGTGTGTGTTTACAGTATTCTATTCTGTGCGGCATCTATCCCTGAGAAAAGTAAGAAGACATGAGACAGTAGGAAAAATCTAATATCAAGCCTAGGGTGCCTTTAAAGACCCAATGTAAGCAACAGCTCTGAATATCATGCAAAAGTAATAAGACAGGACTATGAAATGTTTATTGCTAATAAATGGTCTTACACCATTTAGTCACAACAGAAATCTAAAATTCAGTGCTAGTTCTTAAGATTCTACATTATGGTGATATTGCATCTGAACTACTTCCTGCTTGGTGTGAATTTGCACAGAAACCACTAGGTACAGAAAGCACTCTATATTTTGCAGGATGGATCCTATTTGGAGTGAAATGACTAGAGATTGTGTGTGGCCAGATACTGTAATTTTCTCCTATAACTTTCTTGTAGCATGTTGCTGAAACAAATATTCATTGAAAGGGACAGCAGCAAAATGACAGAAAATTACTTCCAATGAGGATTACAAGGATTTATATTTGCAGTTTTAAAGTTCAAAGGTTTTCAAAATCAGTTACTTTTCTTTTAATGTACAAGTTTTGGTTTTGTGGAATTGAAGTTTGAAGCTTCTCAAACTTTGCCGACAGTGGAGGAAGTGCTAAATATCTCTTTTGAAAGTCCTCAGCATTCACAGCATTCAAAACATACATTATTGACTGCTGTGGCCATTTAGTATTTGGAAATCCAGTTATAGTTTCTCTCCAGTTCAATAATGTATTTGTGATAAAATAGTTTTTCCTTAACATTTGACCAATCATTCTTATTTGCTGCAGAAACTAAAATAGTTATGGTTTGAAAAACAGTGAACAGTAGGTGGCAGTCAAGCCACTGAGCTATTTTCATAGCTTTGTAACACTGAATCATTGTTAAGAGTAATGTGAAAATGTTCTATTTTTCTGTTTTAAAGGTATCATTTTCTTAATGATATTTTCAGAGCTCTCAGCTGTAGAATTAGTAAAGGATGGTAATGTGTTTGAAAGGAGGAGTTCAAGATGAAAGTACTTGAAAACAGGGACTCGATTCTAGGATTTTTTTTAAACTTATATATAGATTGCTTTAATGTTAATTGTTATGTTTTGACAGGTCTTGTCTTAGCTAATGGATCACAAAAATCATGGGGGCACATCAGGACATTCAGGCAGCACTCGTGCATGAGCAATAGACAAAAAGGAAAGAGTTCTCCCTTTTATTTCATATGTTGGCAAACCTCAGCAGAATCAAATCCACACAAGATTCATTTGTAACCTGGATATTTGTAGGGTAGTGAAATCTTCCCACTTTATTCCACAGTGGAAGACACAGAAATACTATATAATACCATTTCATTCTCCAGCAGTCTTGCCTCTTTCCATTGATAGAGTGGGAAGGTGAGGAAAAGATACTATTATTTAAAAAGATTCTAGCAACCTGAACAAATTACATGTGAGCCACAGGTACAGCACATGCACCTTAGAAATATGAACTGAAAGGGGCCACTGCATATACTCACAGATATCCTACAAATCCATTCTCCAGAGGAGCAGGATCACTGACACTCAAGCGCCTTCCCTCAACCAATATTTAGCAACTCTTGAGTGTCAGTCCAGACCATCCTTGGGTGCACATGGTTAAATCAAATATTTGAATTAGTGCTATTTCCTCATTTATGTAGCAAGAGTGGAAACAAAAAGATCTAAAAATCTTTACGTAGTCCCACTGTAAAAGATACTAATTTTCCTCCGGTTACCCAAGCTATTCCAACTAGCGTGTCTTGGCAACCCATTTCTAACATCCTAGATATTGAGTCTAAATTGATTTAAGACATTCATCAGACTTTCATCTTTTCTTATTCTTATAATATGAACACATGGAATATAAAGATAGGAAGCTAAGAGAAAGAATACTTACCATATTCAAGAAGGAAAGTGAGGCAATGATGTGTCAGGCTTTCTTATCTAGGGATAACCATCGTAAACATCATAAATATTTTTTTCTTACAGATCTGAGGACTTTCAGTTTTTTATTTCTTAACTAACAATTTTTTAACACAATGTCTGAATAAATTTTTTCCCCTTGAGATTTAAAAAATTTACAAGCATTATAATCCTATGAACAAATGTATGAATGCTGGGCATAATACCTTCTTTAACTATGAGGAAATGAAGTGCCTACTAATCACTAACTAAATCAAGTATAAAAGGTTTTGCAGTTTGTTTTTCTTCAGGTATCTTTAGGCATCTTGATTTTGATCTGCGACCTTAACTTTGCAAGATATTTATGATCCATGTACAAATAATACACCAAACAAACTAACATAGGTTAATTACATTATAGGAAACATTAATTGAATTTATAGAGATTTGTGCATTTTATAATTAAAGCATAACATTAAGTAAAGCTTGAATGAGTATGTGTACTAGCAAAGTAAGGATTATTGGTATAGCTATACAGTTTTGATATCTGAACTGCTTAGTGGGAGGTCCTGTGATTTCCCATGCATTTAAGTAATAATGCATCTGTAGTGCTGTATGCTCATAGAAGTCAAGAAGATGCATATATCCCTCTTCCTATTCTAATTCAATAGGTAGGAAAACAAGATTTAATGAGAAACAAATGGCTGGCACAGGGTTTGTTCAGCTTAACTGAAATGAGAGAACAAGAGAATCATTTTCAGGGAGACTTAGGAGCATATTCCACTGCATTTTTACAGACATCTGCAAGGTGATTACACTTATTAAGCAAACTGCAAATTAATAGTCATTGGTAAGGGTTAATTTTTTTTTTTTAATTACATAAAATTTTCATTCTTTTTATTTTGCCCTTTTCAGCTCCAATATTCCTGAAGTCAAGAATGAGGAATATACAATCTAAACAATTTTGTCACCAGACAAGAAATGGTTTAGTCATTAAGTGAAATCAATTTTGAAGAAGAAGAAAAAATATAATATAGTGATATCTCTTCTCTCTCTCTCTCTGCTTCTTAGATCACATAGCCAGAAGCAACCATTATGATCATCTATTTTGACCCTTGGCAGAAAAGACTGAAGAATTCCACCCAGAAATTCCTGCTAGCCTTACACTTCTGATGGCGCTAGAACACATTTTAGACATACGTTCACAATCCTGATTAGAAATCTTCAGTTGATCCTGAATATACATTCCTTGACTTCCCTGAAGTTGTGCCATTGGTTAATTACCATTATGGTTAAATAGTAGTATCATTGTCAGTCCTGTGCAGGACAGGTGAGGAGAAAAGTAGCACAGAGAAGGAATAGAAGCATTTGCAACCTCATCAGCCAGTTATAATCTTCAGCAGCATAGAAAATTGTACACTCAGTATTTCTCATGAGTAAGATGGCTATTCCTTTCCTAGGATTAACTTGTCTGGAGTGTGGCCCACAGAATTGCGCCATATTCGTTTGCTTAGCATTACCCCTAGTCAAATTACATAGCCAAGTCAAGAATTTTCCAGCAGCTGGTCTCCGGGCTTTGATGCATGAAGAATTTCTTTGTTGGAAAGTACTAGACCAGGCCACTGACCCTCATTTCCCAGCTGCTACACCCCCTGCCTTTTAAAAAAAAGTAATATCCATTCCTGTAGCACTTATTCCACTACAGCTGCTGTTATTTCTTGCTCTGTTTGTCTTTATTGCATTTAAAGATCAATGTGAAGCATTCAAAAAAGATCGTACACTGTGAAATGCTTTTTACACAGGTACACTTTAAATACTTAAATAGGATTCTAATTTTGCCTCTGTGTAAAAGTAAAGAGGTCAGGCTAATGTACTAAACCACCACCACTACAGCAGAGATGTCAGGATTGAGTGTCCAGGGGGATTGCTCCCCTTCCAGTGTAGTGAACCTTCTTGTTAGTATAAATACTATATAGGGTGAACTAAAATGTCTTTAATAAAACACAGTAATACAACAGAAATGTCAGGACTCAAGAAGCCCCAAGACTGGTAACAGGTTAGGATGCAGGGGAATAGGAACCATGGTTTTTATTATTTATATCATATATAATATACTGTCAGTAAATAAAGTACCATATTTACTTGAATAGAAGATGAACCTGAATATAAGATGTCCTCCCAGTAATTAGATTCTATATATGGAAAATTTAAAAAAAAATGTTCTAGTTTTCCAGGTATAGAAACTAAATATTGGAAGTTTTCCTTGAATTTGTCCCCCTCCACCCCTCCTTTGCTACAGCAGAAAAAAAAAATCTGGTTGCCCCCTTGCCCACTGACACCCCCTTTCAACCCCCTGTGGCCCCATCCACCCTCTTACCATCAGACCCTGCTCTCCCTGAGTACATGAAAGTGAGGCACAAATTTGAAAACTCTGACCTTGAAACAAACATACCTGTATTAATTTACATATAGGCAATAACTACAGGTACCCAGAATTGATGCATTTTACCTTTTTTGAAAATGCTGCAAGTTTTAGTACAGGTACTCCATAAATGAACTTCTAAGCAGCACTTGTGTACTTACTTGTACATAGTACAAATTCTGCATGATATTAATCCAAAGGCAAAAGGCTCATGATTTACCATATAGGTTACTGGGCTGGGTCCCAGTAGAGTCAACAGCATTTCAAGCCATGGTGACCCCACAGCTCAGCACTGCTCAGTATGTCCAAAGGACCCATGTGCTAATTAGCCACATGACTGAAACTGGGAAATAGTCCTGAGATCCTTCAAAAAGTATATGCAGATGAGGGAAACAGCTACCTGGCCTGGCTCCACCTCATGGAAGGTGGGGCCACCCTAATCACATGTGACAGGCTGAGAAAGGAGGCGACAGATGGATTTGGAGTGGACTGTTTGGAGCATCATTTGGTGATGTTTGCCAGGCATTTAAAGGTGGTGAAGAAACAGGAATAATTGTAAATGGGAAAGAAAGGCACTGCTTAGCTTTGGGAGTGAAGAGGAAATAAAAAATGTATTCAATGTTGTGGCTCACCACAGTTTGAAAAGGAGTTGGTGCAGAGAGGGATTGTGCACAATGGGCACTACCATGTATCTTATTCAGATGGACTGCACTAACCTGTCCTTGTGGTAGCTTCCCATCAGCATGTTTGCCCAATATGGACGAAGTGTTTTGTAGTTGCATTCAGTGTTGATTGCATTTAATCAACTTCATAGCTGGTTTCCATTACTGAGCACATGTTGCTTTTGGCAGTAGTTTAATGATAAACAGTGTATTTAATGAGATGTTCTTGTATGCAAATATAAAATGAGGGGCTCATTTCTTCATGTTGATTGGGGGAAAACCTCATCTTATATTCAAGTAAATATGGCAATAGGTTTTAGCCAAGACCTTTAAAAAGTTCAACAAACCCAGAATCCCTCTCTGAAAACAAGAATGAAAATACCCTTTAAATCACACCACTATTGTTTAACTAGAAAACTGAAACTTGCCATGCAACTCCAATTGGCCAACTAGCAAACAAAATTCAGACAATTAAAAATAACCATTTTTGGCTATGTGTTGTTCGAAAGGAAAAACAAAATCACATTTAAAAAAAATCACATTGATCAACTGTACTGAAATGTAAAATGATATACAAATGCACACCTGTAGAAGGAAAGTGCCAGATTCTCTATTTGGTAAAACTGATCATAGCTATCAGGCCTGAAGCCTTGAACCCATGGACTTGACCAGCACTTCTACATACCCCAAAATGCCACTTTGCTGCTATTCTCAGTGGCTGGAAGGGACCTCCTAAAGGCTTCAACAATGCCTAAGACTCCATCCATTCCCAGTTATCTGAATGACTGGCTCCTACTGCCAGACCTCCCACTCCTATATAAGATCAGGGAAAGGGAGAGGAAGAGTATCAGGAAAAGTACCAGAGTGTCTGGTATCAGGATTCTTGTCATCTCAAGACTGTGCTTCTGGTAACTGTCTGCTTTCCTGACTTGGCTCATGTGTGGACTTCTCTCCCCTTTTGAACTCCTGGTTTCCTGACTCGGCTTGCTTTTGTGCTTTGCTATTTTTGACTTTCCTTGTCTCTAAACTCTGGTTAACCTCTCTGACTCTGGGTTGTGCCTGAATATAGCAATTTTAATCCCTGATTTACCCCCAGGCCTGGCTTCCCAAATCCTGGCACTGACAGTAGCACAAAAAAGGTTGCTAATGAACCCCAGTATAAAACAAAGATTGTGGCAAACATGCAGGGGTAAAAAAGAAAGAGGGCACATGAGTCATCCTGGGCATGTGTTTGCAGAGTTTAGGGTTGACAGCTACTGCCTCAGCTGCTCTCAGGCCTCAAGAGAACAGCTTTTCTGTCCTCTGCTTTCCCTATCTTCTAATGAACACCATCTGCTCAATCTCTTTCCTCCCCTTTCCACTTCCTTTCCCAGAATTGCTCTACTTTAGCAGTGTGGACAAAGGGTAGGAAACAAGGAGAGTGTGGGTGCCTCTACACATGCAATTAATGCAAAGCAATAAACTCTGGAGCAGTTTGAGACAGAGTAAACTACTCCCAGGCACAGCATTTACATTTGCA
>NW_005841969.1:2663879-2674852 GCF_000455745.1 Alligator sinensis
AGCAGGAATTTGAGATGGGGCAGAGTAGGCCTGGGCTAACAGAGGGCATGGGGGTGTCAGTCCTGGGCTCCAGGTGGTAGAGGGGCTAGCTGGGGCATAAGGGTGCTGAAAATGTGGAGCTGTGTGTCTAGGCAGCAGGTAGGAGCCTGGCCCCCAGCTGGCTGGACTGACCAAGTGCAATTTATGCTGGCACTCAACATTTACACATGCATTTAATTGCAGTAAACTAGCCTGGCATAAGATAGTAATGTCCATGCCAGTACTATCTTACCGCAGTGTAAATTAGTTTGCTATGGCCTAATAATGTTGCATGTGTAGACAGTGATGCTTTATACGCAGCTAATTAGTCTACTCTGCAGTAAAGTGTATATGTAGACGTGGCCTATGAGTCTCACACATGTATGAGAAGTAACAGAATTCCACAGGTCCCAATGAGCAGTAATGGCTGATCCTTTTAGGTAAGTGAGCAGTGTTAATTCTATTGAGAGACAGGGATAATAGGAATGGAATTTAAAAACAGAGTAATGACTAATTGTCTTCTCTCACTGATATTTCAGAAGGAGGCTTGGGTGGAGAGACCTTTCCCAAGTCCTCCAGGCCCCCCAAAGCATCTCCTCAAACATCCTTGCCATGTGCTCTTTAACGTATTTACTAAAATCCAAGACTAGGGACATTTTTCCCCAATAGAGAAAAAAGGTGGAGGGAAAGAGGTGGGTGACTGTGGTGGCTCTGACTCTGGCCCCCAACCTGGCCTGGCAGCAGCAACAACAGCTTCAGCTCAAGATCAGACTCCAGAGCCCAGCCAGAGCTGCTTCTACTGCAACAGCTGCTGCATGGCCGGGCTGCGGCCGGAGCAACCACATGCTGTGTGCTCTGGGGTGGAGTGTGGATAGAGTGGGGCTAAAGCCCTGTCAAAGATCATAGCTGGAGAGTAAATGGCAGCTGGGGAAAGGTATGGAGAGCAGGCAGGCAGCAGGCCACTTGACTCCCCTACTACCTCCTCCACTGCTGCTTTACCCTCAGTAGAGGTGGGGGTGACCATTCAAAATGTCCCTCATATAATTAGGTTGTATAGATGGCAAATTATAACAAACTTACACATTTTCTATTTATAGTATCTAATTATTGGGGTGTGGTCTTAGATTTGGGTAAATGTGGTGTTACCGAAAAATATCACCAGTGATTGCATCACAGATTGCCAGCGATGGATACATTGTGCAAATGGTTAGCTTTGCTTAATGCCCATATTGGTAACAACTGTATGTGATCTAGTGTGTGTACTAGAGAGTACACATGAATTAATATGACAAGATTCTCTAGTACACATTTTTTGTAGCAGATATGCATGTTTGAAGATGTAGAATGCTCTTTTAACCAAGTGCAGTGGGGATTTGTTCATATTCACAAATGAAAAAGGTCTGTCCACAGGCCTATAAGAAGGTCATGGATCTTGTGGACAAAGGGGAAAAGAAGTGGATCAGATATTCCTTGATATTAGTATGGTTCTGACACTTTTTATAAGCAAGCCTATAAATGCAGTTTAGGTCAGCAATGGCTCGATTTCTGACTGGGTGGAGGTCTCAAGCAGTATTCTTAGAGATCTATTCCAAGTCAGGTACTGTTTAATATCTTCATTATGACTTTGAGAATGGAATTGCACACTTACTAATTTTCAGATGACCCCCAAATTGGGTGAGTTATCAGGCATTTTAGAGGACAGAATTAAAATCCTAAGTGACCTTGATAACCTGGAAAAATGGTTTGGGGAAAAAAAAAATCAATAGGATGAAGTTCAATAAGGATAAATATTAAGTACTGTAAATCAAAAGAAACAGCAAAACAGACAAACTGAAATTAGGGAATGACTGAGAGGCTGCAGCACTACAGAAAAGGATCTGGAATTTGTAGTAGATTCCAAACCAAATGTGTCAACAATGTACTGTTCTAGTATTCTTGCAAAAACTGCTAATAGCATGGTTGGATGGATTAACAGGAGTCTTGTATGCAAGGCACTAAAAGTGATTAATCGACTTTATCACTGGTGAGACCTCACCTGGAGTACCATGTTCAATTCTGGACACCATACTTCAAGAAAGATGGATAGTGGCAGAGGGAAAATTTGATAACAATCTGCAAATACAAAAAGGATAATTATAGAAGGGAATGCTGATTAATTGTTTTGTGTTTAGAGGGAACAGGATAAGAAGTTGTCAACTGCAACAGAGATTTAGGCTAAAAAAATATGAAGAACTTTCTTACTTGGAGGATGGCTAAATACTGGAATGGGTTAACAAGAGAGGTTGTCAATATCTACCCTTGGAAGCGTTTAAGTGAAGCTTAGACAAACATTTGTCTGGAATGGTCATTTAGACAGAAATGCCTTGAACAGGGGCTTAGACTAAACGGCTTCTTAAAACCCTCTATCCTTATTTTTCTATGATTTGAAGATGTGAGTTCTTCTAATAAAAATTTACCACAAACAGGTCTGCATGTCATTCAGCAAGCCAAATGAGAAAATTTCTTTCAAAATAAATAAATAAATAAATAATCTTTTAAACCTTGTATCTGTCAGAATCAATTCAAATACAAATTTCAGCTTGGTTATGATCAGCAACATCTACCCACACCAACACCTGAAACCCTGTACACCTGAACTGTCCTTCAAATGACTTTTGAAGCTTCTTGATCAAGGGCAAATGTCTTGCTCCTTTCTTTAAGATGTGTCGAGGAAAGCCATTCTTCTTGATGACTTGGCAAGTGTTAGCTCTCAAACAAGAAAGCAGCAAAGAATTTAATTTCTATCCAAGAAATGAACACGCATTATTTTATACAATTTCAATAAGTTCCTGAGAAAGAGTTGGAGTCCTTGCCAGTCTTTCCATTAAAGTCAAAGTTATTTATAAGCTTCCAGAGGTGGTTGGTCATGTTAGTTCAAAGTCAGGTAGAAGGTAGAGCAGGGGGGCACCTTAGAAACTATATGGATAAAGAAAGGCATAAGTTTTCACAGGCAACGACCTACTTTGTTAGATGCTAAGGATAGGCTGACAGAAAAAAAAGTGTTTTATAAAACTTCTAGGAAGTATTTTGAGCTATCAGTTAAAATACAATTAAAGGGCAAGTGCAAAGTACTACACTTAGGTAAATGCAAAATAGAGACTAACCAGCAGACAGTGGATCAAATAGCAAGTTCTCTCAGAAAAAGAAAAGAAAAAAATTATCACACTGAGATGCATAAACAAAGTAATTGTTCCTCAGCACTGTTAAGGCCTCAGCTGAAACACTGTATCCAGCTTGGGCACCATGCTTTTAAGATATGGGCCAACTGGAGACAGTCCAGGGATCTAGAAAAAAACACTGTCAATAAGGAAAGACTGAAAGAAGTGGGAAAAGAGAAGACTTGATGGGAGACAGGATAACAGTCTTCAAATATGCAAAAGGTTGCTGCAAAGAAGAAGCTTAAGTTGTTTGTGTCCACTGGGGATAGGTCAAGAAGCTTAAAATTTAGGCATAAAAAAAAATAACCAAACAGTTTTCCAACTAAAAGAATACTTCAATTTTGGATTAAATTAGCTAAGGATACTAGAATCACCATCATAGTAAACAGCAAGTTAGGCAAATATTTGTTAGGAATGTTTTACATATAGCTGATCCTGCCTTAGGATGGTGGGATGGACTACAATAACTGTCAAGATCTTTTCCAGACATATGTACTAGGATTCAAAAGATCTGTCACTACAGCGAGTAGCACATGTTTCTTTCTAGCTGAAATATGACATTATCTCATAAATATGGCCTGTTTTAAATTGTGAGCCCAGCTCACAGATATCATGGCCTGATTGTGGTGGAGGCCGCCATTTTCATGGCAGTCCCCTCAAACTCCGTGATTGGCTGAGGGGGCAAATTTAGGGCCATCTGGGTGGCTGAGCCTGGTCCCCCCAGTGCCAGGCTGGGAGCAGGAATCAGGAGCATCTAGCGGGGGTGGGTGGTAGAATAAAGGGTTGTGGGTCATTGATTGCCAGAGGTCATTGCGGGACCCCTGGCACAGCTTTACAAGCACTCATGGTGCTCTGGCAAGGTGCCAGAGGACTGGAAAAGGGCCAATGTGGTCCCCATTTTCAAAAAAGGGAGGAAAGAGGACCCAGGAAACTACAAGCCCATTAGCCTTATCTCAGTCCTAGGGAAGCTCTTTGAGAAAATTATCAAGGAGCATATCTGCAAGGGGCAAGCAGGGAAGTGTATGGTTAGGGGCAACCAACATGGGTTCATTCAAGGCAGGTCCTGTCAGATCAACCTGGTGGCCTTCTATGACCAGGTCACAAAATCCTTGTATGCAAGTGTCGCTGTGGATGCAGTCTTTCTGGACTTTAGGAAGGCCTTCGACACCGTCTCTCACCCCATGCTCGTTAAATAATTAGGAGATTGTGGTGTTGATGCCTACACAGTCAGATGGGTCACCAATTGGCTGTAGGGCTCACCCAGAGAGTGGTGGTGGACAGGTCTTTTTCAACCTGGAGGGATGTGGGCAGTGGGTTCCCCCAGGGCTCAGTCATAGGGCCCGCACTGTTCAACATCTTCATCATCGACTTGGACGAGGGGATGAAAAGCACCTTGTTCAAATTTGCAGATGACACTAAGATGTGGGGAGAAGTGGGCAAGCTAGAACGGAGGGACAGGCTGCAATTGGATCTGGACAGGTTACAGGGGTGGGCGGATGAGAATAAGGTGGGATTCAATACTGACCTAGGGAGAAAGAACCAGCAGCACACCTACAGGCTGTGGAACTCCCTTCTCATCAGCACAGAGGCAGAAAAGGATCTTGGAGTCATTATAGACTCCAAGATGAACATGGGCCGCCAATGTGGGGACGCAGTCAGGAAGGCTAACCGTACCTTGTCATGCATCCACAGATACATCATAAGCAGGTCCAAGGAGGTGATCCTCCCCCTCTGTATGACATTGGTCAGGCCACAGTTGGAGTACTGCATCCAGTTCTGGGCACCACACTTCAGGAGGGATGTGAACAGCATCAAGAGGGTCCAGAGGAGGGCCACTTGCATGATCAGGGGGCAGTAGGGCAGGCCTTACGAGGAGAGGCTATGAGACCTGAACCTGTTCAGCCTCCGCAAAAGAAGGCTGAGGGGTTCTGGTGGCCAAGGGAGACCAGCAGGCAATGGGAGAGTCCCTGTTCCCCCCCGAGCACTACTGGGAGTAACAGGCATAAATTAACAGCAAGTAGATTCAGACTAGGTATCAGGAGGTACTACTTCACAGTCAGGGTGGCTGGGATCTGGAACCAAACTTCCAAGTGAAGTGGTGCTGGCTCCTACCCTGGGGGTCTTTAAGAGGAGGCTAGATAGACACCTAGTCCAGTATTCTTTCCTGCCCCTGGCAGGGGGGCGGACTTGATGATCTGCTCAGGTCCCTTCCGACCCTACCTACTATGAAACTATAAACTATAAAAAAAACCTATGACAATAGCTACTGGTTTAGTTTTAACATATACGACCCTAAAGCAATTCACTAAAGGTCTTTCTCTGTATACATAGTAGAAATATATGCACCGACTTTTACAGATTAGAATGGAAAGAACTTATTAGATCAATCTAGTCTATTCTCCAATGAGCAGAACAGGCTTTTTCTACCCAATGAAGGAAGAAGAAAATTAAAGTAAATTTAATTTCTGACTACTAAAGACTACACAAGGATTAACTCAATCTACTGCAATGTTTTTCTTTATTTTATTTAATAGGATCATTTTGATGTTGGGAATAAAATTAAGGGTCCTGACATGCTAACATCAACAGGGAAATTCAAGAAAATTCTGTGCCTATTCCAGTTATTTGTTTGCTGCTTTTATATGCCTACCCATTACACACATTTCCTTTGCCACCTCTATATTTTCCTGCAGTTTGCATTACTGTTTGCTAAATATAGAACACCATGCTATTTTTTCTTCATCCACAGCTGTCAGATCCTTGTGCAATTCCTCCAATCCCAAAGAGGAATTTCACAAGAGAATCACTGTGCACCAACAAAAAGAGTAAAAAGGAGAGAATATTTTCTTTGAGTTACTATTCCAGAATAAAAGTCTGAAAGTAACTAGAAGATCCTGCAAGGTGCCCTAAATGCACATTGATTTTATAAGCTCTGTGCTTTGTGTTTATTTGCCTGAGCAATACTCAGTTGCTCTAGCTGAACCATAGTAGGACATATATACACTATGTCTTCACAAACAAGGCACACCTTTTTCCAAAAAACAGCATAGCCTGGGTGTACATGGGTTTGTATTCCCCTCTCCAACTGAGGGAATCATTGGCAGGGCAGCATGCTGCAGAGGTACACAACAGCCCAGTGGCCACCTCCGTCTCCTATAGAGTCAGGCCCAGTCAATAAATTACTTAACTATATACAAATACAACAAAACCATTAAAGGGTAAGGATACATACACACACACACACACACACCATATACCATATTTTACACACACACACTAATTATTCAAAAATACAGATGAACAATAGAACAACCCAGAACAAAGGATATTGATTGGGCAACCTTATAACTCTAAGTTGAAGTAATAGTTTGTATATTAATATTCACATAAACTATAAAGGCACAGTCTACAAATATAACAAGCAATACTAAGACTACCTGGGTGCCTTCCAGGGCAGGTGCCCCACTCCCAAGGTACCATTACAGGAAAGGAGGTGGGGGGGAAATAAAAGGAGAGGGAGACCCTAAAGACTCCTAAGCCCCCCCCTGCCCTGCTATCACTCAGGAGTGGCCCACGTGGTGCCCCTTCACAACCCTGGGGGATCCCTCGCCTGTAGGGACCCTCTCTCCAGGGTAACTTACTAGTCCACAGTCCCAGAGGGTTGCCTCCCATTCTCCAGGTCAAGCTCTGTTCCCCGCCAGGCTTTCCTGCCACCTGTCTCTGCCAGCCTGGCTTAGGGTCATATGGACCACTGTGTGTAGTGGACACTCGCCTTGTGCTAGGGGTTGGAGGCCTGGACAGCCTTGTGCAGCACCAGGGCTTGGTCTTCTCCCACACCCTCTGGGCAGTGTCATCTGTATTGAGCTGCTGTCCCATGCCATCAGCTGTAGACCCAAGTCACCTCAAGCAGCTCCCAGGGTCCCTCACCCTCCATGCAGCACATCCTGCACTGAACTCCTGGCCTCGTGCAGAGATTGGGGACCTGAGCCACCCAAGCGGCTCCAAAGATCCTGTTCTGAGCACCAACCTGTGTACCGTGTCTCTGGCTGCATGCCAAAAGTTGCAGACCCAAGCCACCTCACGCAGCTCCCAGGTTCCAGATGCCGTGTGCCGTGCTGTGCACTGAGAACCTAACTGCTGGAGCTGTCCGCAGCTCTCTGCTGATAGAAGTCTTCAGGGGTGCTTCCGGGCTACTACTTTGCCCTGATGAGCAGATCTCCTCAGCTCTTCTAAGCCCCACCCTTCTCTCTTCTCTGTCCCCGACACATCTCCCTCATACTGGGCACACAACTCCTTTTATATGCTCCAGGGCTCCACCACAAAGTCTTCTGGACCAGAGTGTTGCAGTCTTCAATCAGGTCTGGGTGAGTTCTTTTCCCCCTCCCCTCACGGAAAAGGGCGTGACTTTATTTCTCTTGCTGCCTCCTGATTGGTGGATGGGCTCCACCAATCAAAACAGCAGAATCTCAAGCCTGGGACTCAACCCAAACTCTGAAAGGTAAACCTGCTACACCAACTACTGAAAATTGGGGTGTGCACTATGGCTAGGGACAGAAATTACATACAAACTGGTATAGGTGATTGGAAACCGGTTCAATTCTGTAACACAACAGAAGTTTAGTGCATATAAACTACTTTCAAAATGCTTGAAACTGGTTTAAGATAAGCCTGGATATATGTAGTCACAGACTTAACTGATTTAGGTTAAATCCATTTATTGAACATTGGTCCCAGGCTCCCTCCAGATTCAAGTTAACTCACAGTCCCCCAGCATTGCAGGATGTTGGGGACTGGGGTCATGGGGTGAGGACAGCACAGGGCCAGAGCCCTGGGTCTGCCTGGCCTCACCTGCCTGTCTGCCTTACAATCCATCCCCTCTCAGGGTCAGCAAGCTAGCCTTGACCCAAGCTGTCTGCTCCAGCAAAGCAGGGAAGCATTCTCCAGCACCCCCTGGCTTCTGGCCTGGGCCACTGCAGGCATATGGCTGCATTTCCAGAATCAAAAGCGACTGTCTGTTAACTTGCTCAATGGTTCGATCTACGTAGTTTAGACTAATCTGTGAAGATTGAATTGATTCAGCCTTGGGCTTTTTGACCATCTGTACTTAGCCTATAAGGTCACATCCAGATGAGTGTGGTTGTGCGATATGTGGTACTGCAAACATGTTTGCAGCACCACATACCACACAGTCTGTTGTTCTCTGTGCTGCAAGGGCATGCTGCCCAAGCATGCACTGTGCTGGATATCCAGGGGTCAGAAAAAACCCTGCAGAATAAAAAAAAGCAGTGCAGCGCCTGCTTGGGCAGTATGTGCTGCTGAAAAGCGGAGCCAGGCCACCCGGAGCAGCACTGCAGCTGCTAGCCAGGCTCTGCCTGGCAGGATCGCCATGGCTGCAACCTTGGGAGGCCCTCGGGATTCCAGGTAAGGCTGCTGGGGCCAACACAGTGCTGGCCCCAGCCTCCCCTACTACACCTGGGGTAACTTGCCATGTGCCAAAGTGCACGTGGCATGGGTGTTGCAAGTTGCACCACTGCTAGTTGTCCCTGGGGAAAAAAAATGTCCATGTATGTCTAGCCATGCCCTAAGTGAGGGTATATAGTAATAGCAGTTTGTCCTATTTAAGCTTCTGCCAGGCAAAAGTGAACTTAAATCTGCACGTGATCTTCTGGGAGCAGAATAATGAGCAGGTTCAGCTCCCTAACTGCTGCCACTCTTAATTACTAAAAGGAAAGATCTTTGTTCTTCATTCTGCCTTTAAAAAGAAAAAAACAAGGTATGTCTTATTCTAGGGCAGGGGTAGGCAACATGGTGGATCCATTTCCCAGCAGCCCCTGTCTGTGCAACTCCTAGCTGGTCTCTATAGAGACCCTGGGATCATGGGGCCATGACAGTGCGGGGCTGCAGAACTGGGGTTCTGCCCTGGCCTTCACCTCATGCTGTCATGACCCCATGATCCCAGGGTCTTTATTTGGACCAGCTGCAAGCCATGTGGGCAGGGCACACAGTTGGGTGGGGGGCTTCTCTGGGGCTGGGGCATAACTGTGATCTGCTCCAAGCACATCCCTGCCTGTGGAACCTGTGCTTGTTGCAAGGGTATGCAGGTAGCAGATCATGGCTCTGCCCCTGCCACAGTCCTGTCCTGTCACTGCCCCAAGATCCCGCAGTCTCTCTGCCCTCACCTGCCTGTCTCCCTCCCAGCTGAGGTCCCATTCCAGCTGCCTGCATGGGTGCTGCCCCTGGTGGTAGATGCAGGGCAGATGGGCCAGATTTTGCCCACCCCCATTCTAGGGCATGATATATGAGAGAAAATGATAGATCAAAATTGAGACTTGGTTTCAGGAAAGCTTGTACATGGAACAGAAGCAGCTTTTCTTACTTTTCTGTAAAAAGCATCAGGGAAGGAAGAGACAAAGGTAAACCAAATCTAGATCTCCCATCTACATGTAACTTTGTCCACAACTTCAAAAATGGTTTGATGCCCATGAAGTCTATTCCCGTTCACAGAGCACACACATCTTACTGCTAATGCATGCTTAGCAATTCCAGCATTCACCAGATTTGAATCTGGACTATAAGTGTTGTTGGACACACCAACATGATTGGTATGTATAACTTGAAAATCTAGTTCACTGTATGATGTAAACCTAGATTGTTCTTAATAAAATGACACAGAAGGATACCCCATACAAATCCATGGCCAGGTTCAGAAGGACAGTCTGGACAGACCTTTCCCCCAAAAGTAAGCATGTGCTCTCTTCCAGGTTGGCGGATCTCCTCCGGCAGGCTTTAAACTAGGCTCATCAGGGGAAGGGGACGATGAGGGCAGAGGAAGCATTGGACCACTAAAACCAAGCGTCACCCACAAGAACAGCCCAGCCTAGACCGGCAATGATCAGAACAAATACCCAGCTAAGCAACAGGGGCCCGGGTAGTACTGAGATTAGGGGGCCAGTGCACACATCTTCAGGAGGCCTCAAATGCCTCTACACAAATGCTCTTAGTATGGGGAACAAGCAGAAGGAACTTACCCTCCTGCTAGCTGACACCAACCCAGACATAGTGGGGCTCACCGAAACGTGGTGGGACCCAACGCATGACTGGGCAGCGAATATCAAGGGTTATAGGCTGTACAGGAGGGATAGGACAGGGAGAAAAGGTGCGGGGGGAGTGGCACTCTACGTCAAGGAGAAATGCACATCCTCAATGAGTACCACGGGGTCAGAGGAGGGGCACACTGAAGTTCTCTGGGTTAGAATACAAGGAAGTCGAGAGGAAAGGGACTTAACAGTGGGGGTCTACTACAGACCACCCAAAGGGGAAAAGCTAGACCAGGAATTCTTAAGTCAGCTCACAGAGGTAGTTAGGTCAAGGCACGTGGTCATCATGGGTGACCTGAACTTTCCAGACATCTGCTAGGAAGAGGAGTCAGCCAGGTCTGACCACTCACGTAGGTTCCTAGCCGAGATACAGAACCTCCATCTAACCCAGGAGGTGCACAGCCCCACCAGAGGAGACGCCTTGTTGGATCTGGTCCTGGCCATGGGTGATGACCCGGTGAGGGGTCTGCGGGTGCTCGACCACCTAGGCGACAGTGATCATCGCCTGCTGGAATTCACCATCCAGCGCAAGGTGACAAAGGCCTGCAGCAAGGCATCAGCCCTGGACTTCAGGAGGGTGGATTTCAATAAAGTAAGGAGAATAGTTGGGGAGGCACTGAGGTCCTGGAGGGGAGAGGAGTCAGGTGTCCAAGAAGAGCGG
>NW_005841969.1:2675263-2677489 GCF_000455745.1 Alligator sinensis
GGGAACTTCTGGAGGGACTGGACGTATTTAAATCAGCAGGTCCTGATAATCTCCACCCCAGAGTGCTGAGGGAATTAGCAGAGGTCATTGCAGGACCCCTGGCACAGCTTTACGAGAACTCGTGGTGCTCTGATGGTGCCAGAGGACTGGAAAAGGGCCAATGTGGTTCCCATTTTCAAAAAAGGGAGGAAGGAGGACCCAGGAAACTATAGGCCAGTCAGTCTTACCTCAGTCCTGGGTAAGCTTTTAGAGAGAATTATCCTGACACATGTCTGCGAGGGGCCAACAGGGGAGATTATGCTTAGGGGCAACCAACATGGGTTCATTAGAGGCAGGTCCTGTCAGACCAACCTGGCGGCCTTCTATGACCAGGTCACAAAATCCTTAGATGCAGGGGTAACAGTGGATGTAGTCTTTCTGGCTTTAGGAAGGCCTTCGACACCGTCTCTCACCCCATTCTCATTAAAAAACTAGAGGACTGTGGCGTTGACACCTACACAGTCAGATGGGTCACTAACTGGCTGGAGGGCCGCACCCAGAGAGTGGTGGTGGACGGGTCTTATTCGACCTGGAGGGATGTGGGCAGTGGGGTTCTGCAGGGCTCTGTCCTCCGGCCTGCACTGTTCAGCATCTTCATCAGTGACTTGGACGAGGGGGTAAAAAGCACCCTGTTCAAATCTGCAGATGACGCTAAGATGTGGGGGGAGGTGGGCATGCTAGAAGGGAGGAATAGGCTGCAATTGGACCTGGACAGGTTACAGGGGTGGGCAGAAGATAACAGGATGGGTTTCAACACTGGCAAGTGCAAGGTACTGCACCTGGTGGGGAAGAACCCGCAGCATATCTACAGGCTGGGGAACTCCCTTCTCATCAGTGCAGAGACAGGAAAGTATCTTGGAGTCATTATTGATGCCAAAATGAACATGGGCTGACAATGTGGGGACATGGTCAGGAAGGCCAACCGTACCTTGTCATGCATCCATTAGATGCATCTCAAGCAGGCCCAAGGAGGTGATCCTTCCCCTCTATGCAACACTGGTCAGACTGCAATTGGAGTACTGCATCCAGTTCTGGGTGCCGCACTTCAGGAGGGATGTGGACAACATGGAGAGGGTCCAGAGGAGGGCCACCCACATGATCAGGGGCCAGCAGGGCAGGCCCTATGAGGAGAGGCTAAGGGACCTTAACCTGTTCAGCCTCCACAAGAGAAGGCTGAGGTGGGGGATCTAGTGGCCATTTACAAAGTAGCCGGGGGGACCAGCAGGCATTAGGGGAGTCCCTATTCCCCACCCCCCGAGTGCTACCAGGAGTGACTAGAAGTAATGGTCACAAGCTGGCAGAGGGTTGATTCAGGCCAGACATCAGGAGTCGCTACTTCACTGTCAGGGCAGTTAGGATCTGGAACCAACTTCCAAGTGAAGGGCTACTGGCTCCTACCCTGGGGGTCTTTAAGAGGAGGTTAGAGGAAAACCTTGCTGGGGTCGTTTGACCCCAGTACTTTTTCCTGCCATGGAAGGGGGTCAGACTTGATGTCCCTTCCGACCCTACCGACTATGAAACTAAGAAGAGTTTCTGGACCTAACCTACTTGCCTGGGGGGTGGGGGGAAGACAATAAAAAGAAAGCAAGTAACATTTTGCTGGCAGAGCACATGGAAAGAAATTTCACCAGTAAATGCTTAGATTATTACTAAATAATATCCATTTGGGATGAGACTAAATTTATATAATTGTTCACTAACTATAAATTTCATTAGAGCCAATGTTGTCCATGTGAAAGAGAAGAGTGAGAGTCAGAAGACCTACAGATTCAGTCTCAGGTCTGCCACTGAGAAGCTATGAAACCTCAAAAAAGTCATAAGTACACTGGTCCCCAAAATCTCCACCTATAAAATGTATTTGATAAATTGGATAGGATTAAGGAATAGGGCTGTGCGAAGCTTTGTGTGGTGATTCGATTCAGAGGAGATGCAGCCCAATTCGGTGGCTGAATCTCTGAATCCAAATCGAATCAGGGGACCAAGTTAAAGATCCAAATCGATTCAAAGCTCTCTGAATCTTCAGAAAAGATTTGGAGACCTTCAACGATTCGGGCAGTCCCCAGTGGCTGCAGCAGGAAGCTGCAGCTGACTCCAAGCTGGTAAGTATTAGGAGCGGGAGAGTGGGGATGGGGGGACTGGCTCTTGAAGAAAAAATAAACAGAGAAAAGCCCTGGGACTCACCGCTCC
>NW_005841969.1:2677543-2679919 GCF_000455745.1 Alligator sinensis
CCCCCCCGCAGGAACAGTGAGTCTGGGGTGTTTTTCATTTTTTTTTTTTCCTTAAAAGGGCCAGAGCTGCCCCAGGTGGGTCACCTGTGGGGGTGGGGGGCTGGGGGAGTGAGGGAGGAAGGGGGACTTATGTATAGCCCCCCATGCAGCATGGGACAGTGGGAGGCAGCAGGGATTGCGCCCCTCTCAACAGCACCTAGTGAGCACCAGGGCTTTTTTTTTTTTTAAAACAAGTGCCAGGAGCTGGAGCGGGTGGGGCAGCCCACCTGTGGGGTGGGGGATGGGCCTGGCTGATTCAGAGATTCAGCAGCAGCCGAATTTCCAAATCAGATTCGTCCGAATCGAATCAGAATAGTGATTCGAAACACTGAATCAAATCACTGTCCCCTGAATCAGCCGAATCGGAAGCGAAGACTAGCTGCTTCACACAGGCCTATTAAGCAAGTATGCTAGGTGTTATTAACAGGAGAGATCTTCATGAGTATATTAGGCATTTAAGGTTATATTCATGGCACCCATTTAATAACAGTAGCATTTGTCTTAAGTTAACTACAAAAAGAGAGAGAATATGCCTTAAGATGTGTATTTGTCAAGAGTCACAATGGAATACTTTTATTATGATACAGCATGGCACAATTAGCCACGTGCAGTTTGACAAAGTGGAGTGGGCATTCTCTGTAACCAGATGGGACACAAATCTTTTCTGAAGCTGGAAATTCTTGTTTGTAATCATCCCTCAGGCCAGCTTTTCCCCTTTCAGTCACAATATTGGTATAAATAGTCACAAATTTACCTTCAAAGAGCACAAAAGAGAAATTTAATTAATTGAAACAACATGTCTGCACTTGTGTGTTTGGGGCCAGTAGGTGAGGGGAAATAGGCTAGCTGCAGCTCTCCCATTTTCTGTCCCAGCGCCGAAACAAGTTTGAGCAGCCTGAAGGTTCCATTAACTTGTGCCAAGTAATTAGAGCCCATAAGGGAGTGCTTACCTGCTAATGATATAGAGCGCATCTCATGATGACCACTATTTGCCTCTGCCTCCCAATCAACAGTCCCTTTGCACTAGGACTGCAGAAAGGATAACTAAACTGGCTCAAGGAATGTTATTATGGGGTCATCCTACAGACTGGCATGGACTTCTGATTGTTGTGTTGGGGAGACGGCACAAAAAGGGAAGGGGGTGAGGGAACAGGATATGACATTTTATGTTAACCAGAATCAAAGCATTAGCTTTAGTGGGTTGGAAATGTTATATTTGAATTATTCAAGTACCAGATTTAAATTCAAGAAAATAAAGAACCTATTCCACACCTACAACAATAAGTTGAACCCATTTCCATACATACATGTGAGATAACTTTAAGATTTAGAACAAATTAAACACAAAATTTATGATCTGATATTTACAGTCTTAATATGAGAAACATAAGAATGGCACAATGCTCTAATTCTTTGCATATAAACAGTTTGTTCTGCAGCACACTGGTGCATAAAAGGGACTGAACTACTATCATCATCATCAGACGACGGCATTTTTTGCCTAAATCTATTATATTCACCAGTGTCAAATCTGGGTGCTTAAAGTTATGCTTCTAAGGTTCTTAATTCCTTATTTAGGCTCTTCAAATCAAACTTTGAGTGTCTTGTGAAGATCTGGACACTCCTATTTAGAGGCCTGAATATGGATTTAGGAGCCTAATTTTAAGCTGTTAGATTTGAAAGTCATAGCCTTATTTACTAAAAGGGAGAAACAGGAATAAAATGCCATGAAAACAATACTGGGAAAAGCATTAAGCAGTTTGCTCACAGATCATACTATCCACAATGAGTGCATCCACACATGCAAGCACATGCGCTTGCAGCAGCTCAAATAGAAGTGGTGCAAATTTGAGCTGGGGCTTTTTGCCTCAGTGTATGTGCTTGGACATGGACTTTGTTGTGGAGCAAATTGTTCCACTTGGGGCAAAATAACCCTGCCTGGCTCCTCCTGGATCTGCATCCAGGAGGAGCAAGAGCCCAGGGCCAGCACCTGTGCTGTCCCCAGAAGTATAAAAAGCTACCCTGTCCTGGCCCCAGCAGTATAAAAAGCTGCCCTGGCAAACAGGTCAGGGCTACTCGCTCTCAGGAGCTTCTGGGGCCCAGCCAATTGGTACTTGGGGACACTACCCCTTGTGCCAGCTGGACTGCTGAAGCAGCCCTGAGAGTTTCCTGCACCCTTTACCCACTGCAGGGGTCTGGCAGTGGGGGCTGCTGCCTGGCTGTGACCTGCTGTGCACCTGCCAGACCTGGATGGGGACTACACAGCCAGTAGAGGCATCTGCCCCTCTGGGCCAGCTGCCAGTGGGCTGTGGCTGCCGGGGTGGGCCTTGTGCATCC
>NW_005841969.1:2680456-2702968 GCF_000455745.1 Alligator sinensis
CCCCACTTGCACCCCCAGGTCCCCATGGCTGCCTCCCCACCACAGGCACTGTCACTTTAAAAAAGGGAAAAAAAGGGGGAAAAAAAGAAAAAAGCCTCAATTTACCTGAGAAGCAAGGGCTGGAGGGGCTCTGGGCCTCCTGGCAGTGCTCCCCCAAGGAGCACAGGGCCGTGGGGGGCAGGAGGGCCCAGACTGGGGCTGCTGGGGCTGTCCCTCTGCCCCCTCCTGTGTGGGCGGGGCCCCAGTGAGCCAGATGGCAGCTGGAACTGCTGGTAAGTGCTGGGTTTGGGGGTTTTTCATTTTAAAGTGTTGGGATGCTGGGGTGGGGGGGCAGGGCAGAAAAGGGATTGGGGGGTGTCAGGAGGCAGGTGGAGGGAGGGGCCGGATAGGGCAGGGCTGGTGGTGTGGGTGGAGCCAACAGGGTGGCTCCCCTCCCCTGTCCTTCAGCCCCGCTGAACCCTTATTTACAGGCACTGGAGCCCTGGTGCCGAAGCAGCTGCTTCAGCACCAGGGCAAGGTGCCAACCATAGAGATATTTGGCAGCCAGAGCATCTCCTTGGGGGACCCAGCCTCCAACTGCCTCAGGGCATGGGTGTTTTTTAGAACCCTGGATATCCTGGGGTCTAATTTTCTGCCTGCGCTACAAGTTTGCAGTGCAGGGAACATTTTTTCATTCTCACACGTGCCTCTTGCCCCGTCTCAAAGGGGTTTGAGATGGGGCAAGAAGCACATGCACACTCGTCTGGACGTGCCCAATGAGTGCATCCAGTTCTTGCCTTAGACATTCACTGAAAACTCCTTTTGCTTTCACTAGTGTTGCACAAATATAACAAAGAGGATTTTGACCCAGTAAGTTAGGGACATTTTCCAAAGGGCAGACTGAAGCTCGAGTAGAGCCAGGGAGGTGGTCCTCCCCCTCTATGCGACGCTGGTCAGGCCGCAGCTGGAGTATTGTGTCCAGTTCTGTGCGCCCCATTTCAGGAGGGATGTGGACAACATGGAGAGGGTCCAGAGGAGGGCCACCTGCATGATCCGGGGACAACAGGGCAGACCCTACAGTGAGAGACTGCGGGACCTGAACCTATTCAGCCTCCACAAGAGAAGGCTGAGGGGGGACCTGGTGACCGTCTATAAACTCACTAGGGGGAACCAGAAGGGTTTGGGGGAGACGCTGTTTCCCCTAGCCCCCGCTGGCATAACAAGGAGTAATGGGCACAAGTTGATGGAGAGGAGGTACAGATTGGACATCCGAAAAAACTACTTCACAGTTAGGGCGGCTAGGAGCTGGAACCAACTTCCAAGGGAGGTGGTGCTGGCCCCTACCCTGGGGATCTTTAAGAAGAGGCTGGATACCTACCTGGCTGGACTCATTTGAGTCCCGTTTTTTGTTTAGGATTCTTTTTTTGTTCTCCCGCCCTGGCGGGGGGTCGGGCTAGAAGATCTATTAGGTCCCTTCCGACCCTGAAACTATGAAACTATGAAACTATGAATCACAGATAATAATGAAAACTGCTCCACCTCCACCAACTGTCAGCATTTCCATTGGCAATAAATGGTTCCCATTACACAGAGGGAGTTTGAACTTGGAAGAAAACAAATAAAAACTTGTTAAAATGACCATTCGTTCTTAGTTATGTTTTGTTTTCAAACCCTAATCTTACCACTCTGAAGCAATCTCATATAGTAAATTATAATAAACACACCATAACCCTGCAGAAGAGGAATAAACAGGATTCAAAGTAGGAAAGAATTCTGAATACTTAGTTAAAATTAACAGCAGAAATAAATCCACCAGATTTCTATCTGCAAAATGATCTAAATCAGTCAGCAAAGCAAACCCTCATTTGATCAAATTATACTGTAATTAACATAAATAGGATGTGGAGCAGCTTAGCAAATGAAGTCATCACACGTCATTTATCTATTGCAATGTCAGATCAAGTACAAACACCTTCTCTATATCCCTTTTATGCAACTATACTAATAGCCCCAGTGCTGGTGGGAAGTGGGGAGGAAAGTTCTTGGGGGGGGTTTCTTCCTGGCCTCACTATTGTTAGACCAACTATCATCAACTGTATTAGTTTCTCTCAGCACTCTTACATTTCACCCATTCTCTTCTATGTTTCTGACACCAAAAAACCACCTCAGTAACAAAGCTTTATGGCATAGTATCTATAGATGTGATTGCCTGGGGCACTGCTTGTTAAAACTCTCAAGGATGCCCAAAATTTGGGTTACTGAAGACCTCAGTGTCACCTTTTTAGAAGACAGTGACCCCTCTATATTAATAATTATGTTTAGTGACGCAACAAGTCTGTATGTCAAAGTTTGTATCCTGAAATTTTTCTGGAGAATGAATAACTGTACGACTACTACATTTCAGTAAAACTTTAAAGTCAGCAAATAATAGAAGCAACAGACAACACTTTCATTGGAGCTAGTTTTCAACCATGGAACTCACTTGCAGAAGTTAAGCATAATCACAAGCGTAACTGCATTCACAACAAAAACCAAAAGCATTCTTGCTAATTTGACTCTCATTTGCTCAGGTCTTCACTCGCTTAATTATTTGTTTAGTGTATACATGTGTGAAAAAGTTATTTTCCCACAATCTGGGAAGAAAGAAAAAAAGAGAAATATTACATAGTTTCATAGTTGTTAGAGGCTGGAAGGGACCTTTCAGATCATCAGGTCCAGCCCCCCTGCACTTGGGCAGGAAAGACTGCTGGGATCAGATGACCCCAGCAAGATGAGTGCTTTTTGAAGATCGCCAGGGTGGGTGACTGTGCAACCTCTGAGGAGAGCCTGTTCCAAACCCTCAGTACTTGACTTGTAAAGAAGTTTTTTCTTATTAGTTTTACTTCTATTATTTAACTTTAGAGGTACTCAGATGCTATGATTCAGATGGATAAATTAGACAACCAAGCTGTCTCAAATCATCAGTGAAAGTGACTAAAATTAGGTACCAGCTAGTTTCCATCAAATGTTTAGGACTGAAACTTACTTTACAAGATTTACAAACACAAAGAACAAGTCCAGATAAATCTCTGACTTTGCAAGCTATGCCCTTGTTAAGCAATATTCTAGCTGTAGGGAAATATGGAGCTACACAATTGGATGGAAGATACCTGCTACTCAAGTAGACAAGTCAGTGCAACCAACCACAAGAATGCTCACATAGGTTCCATGTCAGATCTAAATTCCTAAACAAAACAGTAAGAACTATGACATTCAGCAGAGGTGGGCCCAAAGGGTGTGTAGTGGGTTGGCTACACCCCTCTTTTTGATCATACCACAGAAGCGGCAGATGGGGACTTAAAAGTCCCCCAGTCAGGTAAGAATTCCTCCCCTCCCTTCCTCTACATGCTGCGAGGCACATCCCTTCTCCTTCCCTTACCTTGTCCTCTCCTGCCTGCTGTTGCCACCTCCGACATGGGATAAGAAGCAGGGCCCAGAGCTGCTCCTGCCTGCTCCAGCTGGGCTCAGCAGCAGTGAGTTCTTCCTCCCTTCCTGGGAGCAGCCACCTCCCAACCACCACTCTTCTGTGTTGAGCCAGGTGGAGCAGGCAGAAGTAGCTCTAGAGCTCTGTTTGCCAAGCCCATGGGGACTGGCAGTGGCAGATGGGAGAGATGGGGAGAGGAAGGGGAAGTGGGGGTGGGGGAGATTTTTTTTTTTATTACCTGCTTTAGGGTCTTAAAGTCCCTGACTGCTGCTGCTCCTGTGGTGTGGTTTGCCTGTTACAGTAAGGGGGCAAGGGGTGGAGGGAGAACTGGAATCAGAATGTGCAGCCAACCTTGCAGCACTGGTCACTGCTGCTACACTCCCCTTGGTAAAATCCTGGATATACTTCTGGCATTTAGTATTATTCACGTGTGAACTGAACAGTTGCAATACTTTTTAGACTGGCATCTTGCTCAAGCAGTGCCATGACAATGCTACTTTGTAGAATGGCACAGCAGTTCATAATTAGCATGGCATGCTAGAAACACTTTTCTACAGAAATGGCAAATATTGGCATATTGCACAAAGATTTGATTTAAAATTTGTACATAGAATAGAGCCATCAGGAGAATAAGAGGCCAGTGACTTAACACCAGCATAACACCAACCTTAAACTGATTCACATATTTCCACAACTGAGCTGGAACCAAATCCCTGGATCCAAATGTTCCTAAGTGTAATACCTCATAAACCTGCATTTAACTTTCCTGGCCTGAGCCCATCTCTGTCCTTTACAAAAATACTACACACCCATGCTCTTATTACTTGAACAAGACAAGACGTTTTGCCATCATTCTTCTTGAAATTAAGACAACCTTTTGCCAAGTTGTCACAAAATAACACTTTTAAAGTACCATCAGTTCTTCTATTCACTTATAAACAAAACCAAGGTAATCATGTGGTATGGGTTAACTAATAGCATTTTTTTAAACAGTGACTACCATAGTTCTCTACTGAACATTTAACATTTAATTACATTTATGATGAAGCTCAAGATGCTCCTTGCAATACCAGTTTTAACAGACCAAGTTATATCATGTGACCTAAAGTTTAGCTGGATAATATTTAGGAGCATCATACAACTGACATTCATATTTTCTCCATCATCAATCATACCCCATTGAGGGATCTGAGCATACCAATGAGGTCCAAGGAGCTACAGGGAGGTTCTAAGGATAGTGCTTAGCTCCAATTACTTTTACTTATTTAATCACTGTATTTCTTTGGTAAGTGTCATCAAGGGGAAAAAAAATTAGAGGATATGATCCAGTTCACCTAGTCCTAAAAACATACTTTATCTGCGGCATCAAATTATCTATATAATTTTTGGTAGAGAGGGAGAAGAGAGAGAGAAGCAGAAAATAAAAAAATTAAAATAAAAGGTAAGCATAAAAACAGAGCCAGTAAATACTGTTTTTTTCATATTTCATTATGAACAGCAGGGGAAAAAACATTTTTGCCAAATGTGTATTTGCAGTCATTTCTTGGCAACAGTGGCTTTCCCAAGAAAGAGAAATTTATAAGTACTTGAAACATGTGTTTAAAACATCAAAACATTTAATTTTCCTTTAAAAGTGGTTTCCTGAGAAGATACTGTCTCAAATACCTAGAACTGATTTATAACTTAAATGTTTCTTATATAGCTGACCAGACTCAATATTTCAGCCATTGAATTATCCTTTGAATCTATATGACCCCCTACTTAATGGCTCATGATGTTAAAGACTCCCAATTTTAAAAAAGTAAACAAGGCAAAGACAATTAGTGTGCTAACAAGTTTCCAAGCTCTGGATCAGTCCTAAACTGACATTGATAAGCAAATATCTGCGTTTTTCTTTTCCCACAGAAAAATGCCAAAAACCCACAGATCTCCCCTTTTACTCAAGAAAAACATGGATTTTTAATTTTAATGGAGAAATGCATGGATTTTGCAGTTTTGCAAAGAGCTCTCTGTAGGCTGGCTGAGTTCCAGCCTGCAAGGGGCTGGGGGGAACAGAAGGAGGACAGTCAGACAGGGGGCACCATGTGAATGTATATGCACATGGCCACCAGGCAGCCTGGAGAGCAGCTCCTGCAGGTAAGTTGTGGGGGGGAGGGGAAGGAGTGAGGCCCTCAAAGGGAGGGAGGGAGCGAGCGAGCTGGGCAGGGCTGGGGCTGAGACTGCTGCCCAGCTGAGCACTGCTTGGGGCCCGGGGCCAGGCAAGGCCCCAGCTGGTCAGCTGGTAGTGGGATGGGGCCACAGGTGGCTTATCTGGAGTGGGGGCTGACTCCCCACTGCTGCACACACTCCCGGGGGAGGCGGAGGGACCCGTGCCCCCAGATGTGTGTGCTGGGGCAGGAGCAGGGGTGGGCTGTCAGCTGCGGGCTCAGGCTCCCCACCCTGCTGCCCTCCCCCACTCAGTGGGTGGGACCCAGCATGGCAGGGCAGAGTGAGGTGGGAAGTTCATTGCTGATGAGAGCCCCGTGTCACCCTGGTGAGGTGCTCCCTGCCCGCTCAGTAGCAGCAAGGGCAGCAGCGTAGGGTTGTGACCCTCACTGACCTGAGGCAGGCAATGGGGCACAGAGCCAGGGCACTGCAGAGCTTGCATATATATAGGGGCGTTTCATTTTAATTGCAGATTTGGGGGGTTTTATCAGAGAATTTGCATTTTTTTGTCAGAGATTCTGCCATTTTTTTTAAATCCAAGAAAACCAGGATCCCTGCTGATAAGCAAATCAGAATGTCTAGTACTAAACTAGGAGACAAAAGAAAAAGTTCCGCGTCAAAATAAAATTGGTTGATGTTGTACTGTGGTGCAAAATATGCAATAAAATAATCTATACCTACTCTCTTATCAGTCTCCTTTTTCAAAGGAAAAAAGAATCCCAAGTAAGCGCTGGCAGCCACATGCCAGACCACTGTTTCCTAAGACATAACTTCATATCAAATTAAATTAGGCCCCTCTCTTTCACATGGGTGTAGAGATTATAAAACCAAAAGTTGATCATATCAGAGTGCCTCCTTAAAACACTAAGTCACAACTGGTACTACCAACTTTCTTTCTGCAGATCCTCTTTCTTAAGCACTCATTTGGGAGATTACTCCCTCTTCTCAAAGCAGTTGCTACACCGCCTGACTGTTCCTTGTCCCCAACCCTTCTTGCAAAACATTAATGGGTTTAGCCTTTTGCTTTCTTATTTCCAACCCTCTTACAGGAGCAGCAACTGAGAGGCTGCCTTGCTTTTATTTTTTTATTTCCAAACCTCTCTTGAAAACAGGAGTCAGTCAGTAAAACTAACCAACCAACCAACCTTATTTCTAACAATATTTCCTTTTTGTCTCATTTTGGCCACAAGCCAAAGATGACCCCTGAGCTATGAGTTGGAAACTCCTGAGGCATATGCAAGTGAGGACACATCTCAGTATCTTTTAAAAATAAAGGTTTTCTCTTCTTTCCAGTTTAGAACAAAGTAGAAAGTAAAATGCTGGAAGATGATACATGTAGCACATCTCCATTGGAAGGTAATTTTTTTCTGGTGAAGTAACTGTGTAAGCATTACAGGTGGTCAAGGAAGAAAGAAACAGAATAGTTTATTTAAATAGCAGTGGCTTATTTAAGATTCAGGCCATATTTCTGTGTATAGTCTTTTCTCCCCTCTTACAGAATCCCAAAGTAAAACTTCTTTACCATTACTCCAGTACCAACAACATGAATCAGATCTTTGGATTCCTTCTGAACAGGGAACCCATGAGAGAATCCCCTCCCCATCCAATTCAGAGAGTATGTTTGAGAGAGAGTTCAGTTTTATGCCTTGTATGGTATATCTCAGGACATAACAGCTGTACAAGTTTTCACCTCTCTTTTTTGTAATGGTCCTTTCATGGCTTTGGTATCATAAGAGAAATGATTGGAGTCAATTTTTAAAAGGAACCACATTTTTTTTAGTTGAATATTTCTCACTGAATTTAAAAAAGAAGCATTGTTACTAATACATTGGAGCTGCTTTGAAACATGTAGGGGACAGTGTTAAGTAATGGGGAGAACAAGTAATTTCAACACATGAACATTGAAATAGTTTTTTTTTATTAATATGGAAAGATAGCGAGATTTCCCACCCCACCACACAACCAACTCTTCCTTTCAGAACATGCAAAACTAGTAGTTTCCAGAAGTGACTGCATCAGGCTGTTCAGAAATCAGTATCTCATGCAAATCCACCATTCTTGGTAGGAGCCAGTCATATTCCCATCCAATGGACTGAACAGCCTCAATCTAATTTTGAGCTCCTTCATTCATGTTTCTGGAAGCGTTTGTGATTTTTTTTTCTTTTTTTCTTTCAGCCAAACAGGGTAGACATGCCTACTGTGTAGGAAGGGGAAGGGCAAAAGCCTGCATTAGAAAGTACAGAGACAGCTCAATGCAACTATGCATTTCATGCTATTGTCTATCCCGAACAGATGTTAGTCCAGTCTTAAGACACTAACATTAAAATATACAACCAAAGAGGTGTTAATGCCATTAGAATGCAGATTTTACTTTTCAGAAAGCTTGACTGTGGTGAAATTTTGTTAATGCATCATTTCCCCCTATTTATTTTATTTGAACATACTGACCAAGGTGCTTTGTATATGTAGTATAGCATTTTATTTGTACCTTTATGGGACAGGCATAGTTTTATTCCTTTGCTGCCCTTGGATTTTTGGTGCTGAAGTCTTGCACTGGCTCAGTCACCCTGCTTATTGCTATTATGCAGTGTTTCCATTATTTTGAATTTTTTGCAGATGAGGTACATGAGAACTGCTCTATTCAGGGTGACGTGCAGTTATTCACTCAAAGCCTCATTTACTCCTGTGGCTCTAAACCAAAGCAGCAACAGCCATCAGCTGCATGAAGGAATAAACAAAGCATACCCTTAACTACACACTGCTGGCAAATTCATAAATAAATCTGGACCAGAGAGCACAATCGAAGCTTGATGCACTTCTGTGCATTCACATTGTGTAACCATCAGGAATCAGAAGAAAATGGGATATAAAAGAAGGGAGACAAAGCAGCAGTTTAAAGACCCAAACAAAAACATACAGCAGAATAGCAACAGAACAACAGAATTAAAGAGTTTACAGGCAATAGATCAAAAGATCAAGTTAAAGGCAGATGAGGGGAAAAAAGGCGGGGGGGAAAAACCCTCCTATAATGCATGAAGAAGGGTGGACTAAGATAGAAGAGAGACTGCTATAGAACTGGGGGAAACAAATGTTTTGCAAACAAAAATACAATGATAAAGTATTTCAAAGAGAAATTCACTACAAGGTTTAAAAGCATCAGAATTTTTCCCTCTGGAGAGAATATTAACCTGAAAAGGACCTAAATTTCCAAGTGTTCTTGTGTAACTTCCAGAAGTCCTTAAATTAAGACATTAATAGTTCCAAGCAAGGCTAGATAACAGCTATGGGTAATATTGGTGCATTCTACTCTTATGGCATATATTATTTACCCAAGAAATCTTGGCCTCTTCAACTTACAAGACAAAGCTGCAACCCTCCTAACATGGATGCAGTTCTATCAGTACAGAAATACTTGCAAAATTATGACTATTCCAGTTTGGGAAGCTAGAGAACTTGTACCAGTCTGTGGCACTATTATATACGTACGCAGTTTAGGGTTTACACGCCTGTAACCAAATTGGTTAACAAAAAAAAAGTCATACCAATTACTGAAACAATTAGACTGATATACAGAACAGAGTAGGCTTTAATAAAAGCTGAATACAGCCAAAATTACAGTCTAGGTCTAGGCAAAACTCTTATAAATTACAGTTAAGAAATCAAGATTAGCTTTCCAAATAGATTGTTATTTTGTAACAATTAACATATTTTAAGGATGTTTTACTAGACTACAAACAGAAGCAGCTAAGCAGAGTCAAATGCAATATAAAAGTGCAAATGAACGCTTATGGCATATATTACATTATTTGTTCAGCCCTGACAAGTGCTTATCTGGCTATGCTTCAGGTATGTATCATCCCTCAAACCAGACAAGCACACATCTAAAAAAAACAGGTGGCATGTCCATTTCTGTAGAGCGTGGGAGAACAGACACTGGCCTTTATTCTTTTTATTTTATAAAAGTCTAAAAAGAACCTCATCTGTGGGGGGTTTGTTTATTGTAAGCTGCTCTGAGCCTTTTGGATAAGGCAGGATATCCATCTAATACATAAATGTAATGTTTTCAGGTTGTGCAATAGTTATTCATCGTTCAAAAAACACCAGTCTTATCATCAGGACTGTCATTTACTGTTCTAACTCTTTTACAGCCAAGTCCTACACTCACTGAAAGCAACAACAAATCTTGCAGAAGATTTCTAGAAGGCAGTTCCATCATTGTACATTTAACTGATGAGTGAAGAAAACAGGCCAGACCAAAATGCTGAACCTGGCCTTTACCACTTTGCCATTACCCCTACACTTGCTTAACTTAGCACCACAGACAACAAAGTTTTTGTTAAGAAGTGCTCCAGGTTGTTGCACTTTTTGAAGGTTTTTTTTTTTTTTTTTTAATACTCCAAATGCAGCACATTGATTTATAAGGCAAAGACTTTTATTCTGAAGCAAAACACTTAGGGCTTCTATTGACTGGGTATTAGCAGTGCATCAGAAGACAGAATTTGTCCCTCAGGTTTTCCTCAGGCTACTCTATATCACATACTTGTATACTGTACACAGGTAAAAAGGGAGAGATAATAATGACAATAAAAAGCTGCCGCAGCTAACATAGTAAACTGAAGAGAGCTGCTCGGCAGGAAGGCTTGAGAGGTTTCTCCATTTCAGACTATCGCTCTGAGTACTCTCTAGATATAGGCTTCTTTGAGTTCCAGTGGACAGATAATGAGCGGAAATGCTGAAAGATGATTCTATATTTAATCACAATAATGGCTCTCTCCACTCTCCCTGTTCTAGTCTCTCCAACAGTACCAGGAAGGAGAGAATGCAAAAGAGAGGAGGTGAAAAAAGAAATGAAAGCCTGCCTTTTCTACTGTCTTGTTCTTTTGTTAGCTCCTTGATCACATTTCTTCTACCAATAATACCAACTTCTGCAGCCAAAAATAATTCCATCACAAGGTCTTTACACTGTGCACTAGGACAATTTTTAGTACTTATTAAAACAAGTGTGGTTTTCAGTTATTGGTTAAAGACATTACTTTTATGCTATATTGGTTTGAGGGATAATAGTAAAAGTCTATCTTTCATCAATGTATCCTGTTTGTGTGCTACTAGTGTTGCTGCATCTTCAAGAAACCAACACTAACAACGTCAATTGTTAATTTGAGGTTTCCTGCGGTGATAACAGTAGAGTTCAAGAAGCTGCAATTGAACCTACTCAAAAACCAGACTATCATGTTTCCCCTAAAACCTCTTTTACTCTCCAGGGAAATATTGCAATATCCCTTATGGGCCAGGATACATCTCATACTGCTGAAAAAGACTCGGGTGAAAGGGTACAGCCTCCAAGCCTCTGTATTAGCCCTTTGTCATGTTCAGTTAGACTTAAGTAACCTAATGTTTAGCTCTCTGATCAATCTTAATATCTCCCTTGGAACAGAAATGTAACTTCGACAGCTTGTGCATACTTTTCTCCATATGGAAGCATATAGTTTCATCAGAATTAGGCATCAGCCTAATTCTGAATCATTCCCCCATATCAGCCCAAACTCCCAGCTGATCCCCATTATGCAAGGTGAAAATATGCTTCACAATATGAACCCACAAGAGCAATGCAGGCATTTTATAATAAATACTACTCCCTAAAATGAGTATCAAGCAATTTTTCTGTTTCTTCCTTGTTTTTAGAAAACTATGATGACTCCAAGATCTCTTTCTGAGTCCTAACAGCTAGCTCAGAACCCAGCACTGTGTACACATAATTGTGGTTATTTTTCCTCGCATGCATCACCCTGCTCTTGTTGACATTGAAGTTCAACTGTCACTTTTTTATTAGGCTCCATCCCTGGTCTATGGAGCCATAACTCTGGAAAAGTTGTTCTTCGTTCTGCCTTCCCAAAAACATGGTGCATGTTTGGGGGTGTTTTGCATTTGGGGGTGTTTGTGAGAAAATACAGTGCATCTTCTTGGGCCCAATCCCAATTTGGAGTTTTGGGGGCCACTACAATATCAATGGCTAACAGCAACGACTGTATTCCAAACATGGATCATGTTGTTAAGTTGCAGCTCCCCTTTCTGGTAGTGTGTCCCAGACTCCCAATCATTTGCCAGAAGAGAAATACCTTCTCTTGCTTTAGCAGAGGCAGCACAGTTAATTTTATCAGTTAAAAAAAAAAAAAATCAGCATAGTCAAAACCAGACCAATTCAGAATCTCCCCCTCTAATCTATATATTGGGTGAGCTCAGAAAGTGGATTATGGGTCTTGGCTGCATTTGATGAGTACTGACACAGGGTAAGTTAACACCAGGACTTTCTCCTTTATCATAACAGATCCCTGAATCTTCAGCCATTTTCTCTCTCTCTCCCTCTGCAACACAATCCCATGCTAGTCAACTGCATGGGACAAAGGCACTGTGCATGTACCTCTCAGAGCTTGGTCCAGTCCCAGTCAAGGCCCCTGTCAGTAGATTCCAACTGATTCTCACATGAAGCATAGCACCAGCACACCAGAGCCATACACAGAAGCTGCTATCAGTTTGCTTTGTTCTAAAGCAGAGGTTCCCAAACTGTGGTCCGCAGACCACCACTGGTCCGTGAGCTTCATTCAGGTGGCCTGCAGAAAGGTGACCCAAGGCTAACGCTGACAAATGTTACACCCAACTTGCCAGAACTTTGCTCAAAAAAACCAAACAAACCAGGCACATCCATCGCATTAGAAAGGTAAGACTACTGATATTAAAATATGGAGTTGCATGCTTTGGTTTGTTAAACAAACAAAAGTTTATTAAGTGGTCCACTGAGACCCTCAGCAATTTTCAAGTGGTTCGCAAAAAAAAAAAGTTTGAGAACCACTGTTCTAAAAGAACAGCTACTGTCTCTGTGCCACTGCTCTCCTTAGCCATTCTTCCTCCTTTCTAGGAAGCCTTGCTATAGAAAGTTGGTACGAGGTTTCCCATCATCTCTTGTCCAATTTTTGCTTGCTATTCACAGTGTCAGTCATATCTTCAAAGGCAGGACCTGCTTCCTAGGCACAGCTGCTGTTTTGTTTGAGATAAAATTCACATCATCACCATACTGTGTCTGCATTTTCATATACTATGAGAACAGTTTACCTTCAAAATATGAGCTTGGTATGACTACAGGTGTGTCACAGGGTTCTCACTATTGAGCTGAAGGTGACTTTTCTAGAGAAGTATATACACCCTACTTTTCTTTTTTCCAAGAGCAGGTTCAAAGTTGGTATATTTGACCATTACAACAGGACAATTATGGTAAAAGGAGGAAGTGTTCTGTTTATTTCTCTCAATACAGAAAGGTTCCTACTTACAGTCATGTATACTAGAGCGAGTTCCACAATCATGGAAGCTTATGAAGAATTTTAATTAGAACTGCTCAGAAAAATTTAGATGGGAAAAAAAAAAACCTTCTACACCCCTTCCCTCAATCCCCCAACAACAGAATTTTGAACATTTGTCAAAATTGAAAAGTATTCATGATTTTGTTGCAGTTCCACAGAACTATACCAGGTTTCCTGCCAACTATCCTGCCCTGCTCTTGAGCAGCTATCCTGGGTGGCTGGGAGCCTAGGCTCACAGGTGTTTTACAGCCTGAGTTCCCAGAGTCTAAAGCTCCAGAGCTTCCTTTCATGGGAATTTTTGTAATTCTTGGGTTTCATTCCATAGTAAACTAAAGTTTGAAGTATCAAAATCCTTTGTAAACAGTGTTCAGCAGACAAGCCCTACAGATGAGGTGTGTCCTAAACCAGGAAGAGAGGAGGAGTGTAGCCACATCCGTATGTGGGCTGTTTCACCTACCCACAGCACCATACAGACATGCCTACACTGCTCTAGAGCAGCAGAATATGTTCTGGTATACTGTAGACCAGGGGCTGGCAAAATGCGGCCTGCGGGCTGGATGTGGCCTGGCAGGCTATTGTATCTGGCCTGCAGGGCCCCTAAATATTACTTTTCTAAATTTTTTATCTGCCCCTGGCTGCCTGTCATGTGGCCCTCAATGGCTTGCCAAAACCTCTGCCCAAAATAATTGCCTACCCCTGCTGTAGATTATAACAGTAAACCTGACATGTAGGCATAGTCACAGTCCCCATTATCCAATCTTGCTCTAGCTCTAATAAATTTTATTCACATTCTCCTTTATTGTGCTGGGGCAAAGTTTGGAGCTCTCTCACAACAGAAAGCTGCCAAAGTTACAGGTATAGCACTGAAAAGGAATTAGAAAGAGCTTTAAGAGAAATGTTGTGTTGAAAGGTTTATGTCAACTTTTTTTTTTTTTTTTTAAGAAGAGCACTTACAAACAGTGGATTCTCCACTTTTGCTAAGCAAGGGGTTTCTTACACCTTGTTTTGAAGCTGGAGACAGGATATTGGACTAGATTGACCATTTGTCTGATATACATTAATAATTATGTTTCTCTGTTGAAACTAGTGGTGTGATCCCAAGCTTAGTGTTTTTTTCTTCTCTAGAGCAACCAATTCTGACATCCCAAAAGACTGAGTAGATGTATTAAAAAGGCACAGAGAAGAACCTAAACATTTAAAAGCAAAGATACTATTGTCTGTAAAATTAGGGTGGAAAAAGAAAGAGAGAGAGTAAATATGCATCTGGAATTGCCATTAAACAGAACCTCTTTTCAAAATATTCTATGGAAGAACAGCCAGATTTTTAAGCAAATCCCAAAGCAGCACTCTTTCTACTTGAATTCTTACTTTTTCTCATTAGTTGTATGTACTGGTTATTAAATTATCTGTCCTCCCCTTTAGTAATATCACTCTTTACTGACAAAAGTGTTTAATGCTCTTTGAATGGGTTTTCCCCATAACCTAGTATTTCCCTCCTTTTAAAACTGTTTTGCCTTTTGCAAACTTAGAGATATGCAAGAAACAAAAAATTCTCAAATATTCCCTGTCTACTGTTGGAAGGTGCAGCATCAATGTAAAGTGCTAGTGTTGTCATAAACTGGAAAAAAAGTTTGAGAACACTGCAGTGCAGATGACAAAAGTTTTGCAAATGGATGTCAGGCTCGGAAAAAAATCCCCAATAGTACTATATAATCAGCTGAAACCAATGGTTAAAATCTTTGATTAAATACCTGGCATTGCCCACTGAAACAAAACAATGTACCAAGGTAGCTGTACCACTGGGCTATTCCAGTAGACAATAAACCACTGGAACCACAAGGATTCTGGACATGGAACCACACTGATTCCATGAGTGCACTCTGGATCAATTAGGATTCCATAGTATTAAAAACAAACAAAACAAAAAATCCCATAACCATTGTGATCTGTTGCAGTCTGAGATCTTTGCAACAGAAAAACTGCTGTTGTTTTTATGTAGTCAAAAATGGGTGCTTTGGGTCTAAAATGGGTGAGAACCATTTCAAACAGACAATTACCATTGTCCTTTTCACATAGGAAATCTTAAAGGGAAAGCTGACTTGCACCCTAACATTTAATTTTAGTGAATGCTATTATAAACAAATGTTTGTCACGAATGTATGACTGCAAAATATCTTAAATATAAAACTGATGCATACAATATGGCATCGGGAGGGTTGGGGGGGGGGGAAGGTCACTGAATGTAATATCCACTGTTTCCAGTCTGATATGATTGAAGGTCACTCATTGTAATATCCACTGTTTCCAGTCTGATATGATGAACTAATAACAGTTTCATTTTCCTGATGATAGGTTTAACAGTGAAGATGACCACAATGAAAATGTACACAATAAAAAAGTAATTATTTTCCTGTTTTAGAAGAATTTTTGCTTTCCAATTTCCCCAACTGAAAGGCACAGATGGACCTATATGTGTTGGCTGTAATCAAAGCCTGGTATTCTCTGCAGCCACTAAATTTGCCACAATTTTGGACCAAATTTTTCCTAGCTAACTTAGGCTTTCTTGCTTTCACAATTTTAAACAAAAATTGAAGACAATTTTAAACAGAGTGCAAGAATCCAGAAAAATAATTATGAGAGGCAGTGTAAAATTTCCTTCCCTCTGAAAAGAGTGCTAACTATCAAAATTAAACCCACAAGATTGTTGCCCCTTTAGCCTGAGTGCTTAGCCAAGATTTGTGGCCTTGCAAGTCAAAGTTCTGTTTCTATGAATACAAAAAAACAGCACTTAGATATTTCTAAGTCTAGCTCTTCAGTGGATTCTTCATTCAAAAAGTTCTCACTCCCTGCTTCCTATGAAGCCCAACCTCACAAATGTTTCTCTAGATTTCTACACAGCTTGGAAATTCCCATCACCCCCATGTTTGGGATCAAGGAACCCCTTTCGACCATAGCTCATTTCTGCTTGGGTGTCCCAGTACGAGCTTCCAGCTGCCTCACTACATCAAAGGACTTTATTATTCCACTGAATCTGAAATAATGGTGCTTAGTGCACCCATTGGTTTTAGCCAGGTCTATGATGGTTTTTGGATCATAGACGTACTAGATCTATATCAGCACATTTCAATATAACAATACTAAGTGCCACTATTGTTAGTCATTTTGCTGCTGATGTTTTTGCTAAAATGATCTAGCTACAGTATTCACCACAATTCTCCAATATGCCAAGAGCTCCAGATAGAACCTATCCACATGCTAAACTTCCAAGTTTCCACAATATTTTTATACAAGTTTCCAAATATGGGATTTTAGGGTTCATTGAAAAGAAAACATAACCCAGAAGTGTAGCTGGTGCAAAAACAACCATAGTTTCTCAGATCCTGCTGATTGTAGTCCTCATTTTTATGTTTAAGTCAATATATCTTTTATTTAAACATAAATGTTTAACGGCTTTGAACATCATGTATAAAATTAATTTGCAGTACAGGAACTTTGGAAGTTACTGCCACATAATGCAAGAAGTTTTCTTGTGGTTTGTGGATCTTCTTAAATATAATACCCAATGTATTTCTCTGATGTGCTTGAAACAGAAACATCCATTTTAATCTTCTTTACAAAGTTACAAGGTTTAGCATAGCAAGTCATAATTGCAGATTTGGTGTTGAAAGTCCATTCTCTGGTACCAGTACAGGACATATCCCTATGAACCTTTTGATTTAGGAATATCAAAACTGTTCTCTGTGGTCTAAGAAAGGGTTGAGCTAGCTTGTGTCAGGCACTAAGATAAGAATGTTAATAGGCCAATTATAACACTTTAAAAGCTTCATTTGTAGACTATTACAAATCATTATTGTTTTGCAAAATTAGGTTTCCATCCTATCATTAACATATATTAGTGATGCCAATTCTGGTCTAATTGTGGATTTGAGTCAACATGCTTTAGTCAATTTTATTGACAAGCAGTGTCATCTACAATGTATTACAATTGCCCAAAAAGTTTATAGACAGTGAGCTAACAAACAATTTCTGCTGTAATTCACTATAGAAGGGCTCTGCTTTTTATTGTCATCTCATTAATTCAACAGCAGATTTGAATATTATTAATTCAACAGCAGATTTTATCACCCACAAACATTTACTGATACTCCCAAAAAGAGAAGGAAAAAGATATTGGAGTTCCTTTCCTTAGGCCTTTTGCCAGCAGACAGCAGCCACCATAATTCAGGCACATTCGCACAATATCTCCAGACTTACATGGCTTCACTTAAACAGCTGTGCCAGGCGTGGTGCAAGGTGCAGCCTAAGAAAGCACAGATGCTGATAGAATGATACCTGCCAGTAGAAAGCATGGGTGTCTTTTCATGCTTTCAGCTGTTTTCCAGACAGCAGTAGAAACCTTCTTTCACTCCAAGAGGTGTTAATCTGCAGGCAGAAAGAAGAGTTTCTGCTGCTAGAACACAACCACACTCACAGCTCTGTGGCAGAACCATGCAGTGTAGCCCAAGGTGACCCCAGTGTTCTCCTACTGATGTGAATGGAACTTGATTTGGCTTATTAGGCTAAAGCTTGTTACTGCACAGTTACTGCAATGGGCTACTATTTGTTTTGTATTATAGACAAGCCATGTGGCTTCGGTAGACTGAGAACTGTATGCTTCAGACTTTTTGTCAAGAAGGATGGTTGTACATATTAGTTGCGATCTTTATACCATAATTAAAGATGCTGCAGGAAATCCAGATTCCACTGAAGTCTATGGTAAAACTCTTTTATATGGTGAGGATTTTACCCACAAAAGTTGCAAAGGGATCACATTTGGGGTTCCATTTAAGGCCTTTTATGGGAACAGACCAGAGTTTTTAAGTCTGTACTGAATTTGCCTCAATTCATCTCTAATTATATTCAAAATATCTAAGACGGATTTGTTCTGCAATTGTATGTCACTTAAGCACAATACATTTCCAGTTTATGGCTAGACATTAGGGCTGTTCGAAGCTCCGGTCGCCAATCTCGATTCGGCGGAGATTTGGCCCAATTTGGCAACCAAATCTCTGAATCTGAATTGAATCAAGAGACTCTTTAATCTCTCCGAATCAAAATCAGTACTCTCCGAATCGATTCAGAGAGATTCGATGATTTGGACACAGCTCACACATAGACACAGCTTTACATGTTTTTTCTACGTACCTCAAGGTACCAGGGTGGCTCATGAATGATGAGATGGTGGAGCGGATGAAGCATCCAACAGGAGCACGGGGGAAGTCCCCAGCGTGCTTAGCCGCAGACCCAGAAGTGGACCAGAAGCACTTCTGGTCCACTTTCAGGTCCACTGGGGAGTGCACAGGGGGCCCACAGTGACCAATCACCGAGCTGGGGAGGTGCAGGGGAGGGGTCCTCCGTGCACTCGGGAGCAGACCTGGACATGGACTGGAGTTACTACCAGTCCACTTATGGGTTCACCACTGAGCACGTGGGCCCCCACACCGCGCTGCCGCGGGATGCTCCATCTGCCCCACCATCGCAGTGTTCATGAGCCATGCTTGGTACCTTGAGGTATGTAGAAAAACATTTAAAGCTGTGTCTATGGCTGAATTGCTGATTCTCTGAATCAGCATTGAAATCTTCAGACTTGGATTTGGCCAAATCGAGTTGGGACAGTGATCTGAATCAACTAATCGAACCACTGTCCCCGATTCAGGCCAAATCCAAATTGAATGAGGCCTGTTTCACACACCCCTACTAGACTTTATGGTAATATCAAAACCCCAACAAAAATGGTTTATAAACTGGCTCATAAGCTGTTTTCTATAGATAATAGTTTCTTTCACCAATGAAACAAAAAGTCCAACTTTTCTATATGCTAATCTCTTCACTCTTGAATATCATACAGCAATGAGCAGCTTGTACTTAAGATAGAAACAAGTAAATATTAGCCAATGTGGAATCAGAAAAAATATATGCCTTAAACTTTGACTATTTTAGTTATAAGATGACATAACCGCTTTGTGGAGAATTGCTGGCTCTGTATAGTAGAACAGATAAGAGAAAGTGTTTGTTCTTTGTAACTCCTCTGCAACTGCTTCGCTCACCGTGGCCTTGAAGATAGCAAAAAAGTATGTACAAATATGATTTCCAGGTGCAAGAAGGAGGTTTGTGAACTAACCTCGCCTCCCCCATTAGTTCCCATCCTGATTACAGCAAAGAAATAATGAAGTAATATTATAGCCGCTTTTCATGCTAATTTCACTATATGATCACGTGAGTTGTAAGCAACTGTTAAAAAGTATATAAGCCTCCTGATTTTGCTCTTGGGGGGGACCCCTTCCAAGTGCTTGGGAGAATCCATGTCACTTTGGAATCCCCCCTACAGCTATAGTTTCTTTTAAATAAAAGCTTCTGCTGACCTGACCCAAAAGTATGCTGCGTGTGTTTCCACGACAATTCCTGGTGCCGTGACTCGGATCCAGAACACAGGCTGAGAAAGGAGGACCGCAGACTGCCCCCCCCGAACCCCGAGGCGCCAAACTTGAGAGGTAAGAGACCTAATTCAAAATCTCTATTGGGGTTTCGGAGGAGGACTGCCTGTAGGCTCCCAACTTGGCCGTGGTAACTGGATCTGAACCTTGTTAAAACAGGTCAGTCTGAACCTTACTGCCGGCTAAAATTTTCTGTCTGGTAAAGGATCCCATTTTGTGTCTGGTAACGTACGTTTTATTTAGGGAGAAACTGTATGAAGCACCTTCATCCTACAGCACATCGGGCTTGTCGTTAATTAACTAAGGCGGTGTGGGGGAGGAGGTCTGGCTGACTGAATGAATGTGCATGTGTGTGTATTTAGAAATATGAGCCACTGACCAGGTCTGAGACTACGGTTGGGTTCAGCCGCCCCAATTCTGCCTGACAGGGCAGTTTTGAAAGCAAGGGGGCCCAACTGGAACCTCGTGACCCAGTGGACAGGGCTTCCCAGTGATTGAATAAATGTGTGTGTGTGCATTTAGAAAAATGAGCCACTGACCAGGTCTGGGACTAAGGCTGGGTCTAGCCGCCCCGATTCTGCCTAAAAAAGGTAGCGTCGAAAGCAAGGGGGCCCAGCTGAAACCTCGTGACCCAGTGGACAGGGCGTCTGAGTGATTTTGTCTTTTCCAAACCCCTTGTCCCAGTAGCTTCTGCCGAGAGCAGGAGTGAAAGGATTCCTCTTGTGTTTCCCTTCCCATTTCCATTTTATGAGCCGGTGTCGGGTCAGAAGCCTTTTGTCTGGGCAGTGAAAAACTGCGGGGCAAGGCACTGAGCGGCCCGGACATCCTAAATAAGCCTCTCCTACGTCTCCCTGTGTGACTGAAAATGGGAACGAGTCAGTCTAAACAAGTTCCCGTCCCCCCTAAGGGGACTCCGGCGTACTTTATGTACACACACTATTCTCCCGAGGCTTGCAAGTACCTGGATAAGTGGAACTGGTATACTAGGGATGATCCTGTGAAGCATTTTCCACAAGAAGGAACATTTGATCAGGATAAAATAGTGCACTTAAGAGGGGCTTTAGAGTCCCGTGGATCCAAAACACCACAAAACCAGTGGGACGCGTTCTTTTATTGGTATGATGAAATGTCCAAAAGGCGGACAGAATCTCAAACTAGGAGCCTAAAAGACTCTCAAGAAAAATTAAAACAGCAGTTACAAGCTGTTCGGGAGAAATTGGCTGCTCCCCCAAATTACACGCCGGCCACCGCTCCGATGTATCCAGCATTGCCCGGGGCGCCCCCACCACCGGAGCCAGCAGAGGATATCCTTGACCTTTGTTCGAACCCTGCTCTCCTGGGACTCCCACATCAGCAACAACCGGTTCAACATCAGGCTGCAGCCCAGGCTAGTAACTCATTAGCTGAAGCTCCTTCAGTAAATCCATCCACGGAGCTTAATAGTCTGGACTCATCCACCATATCTGCCACTCAATCATCACCAGTGTGGCAATTTACTCCTGGGTCACAACCCACCACAGGTGTATTTAGAAGAATGGGAATAGGCATGGAAAGATCTCCCATCAATCTTAGATCCCGAGCTGCACAAGTTTACCCCCTAAGACAAATGCCAGGCATTGGCACCGATGGACAAAATATAGTAACCGTGCATGCACCCTGGACTCCAGGTGATCTCTACAATTTAACTCAAAAATTCCCCAAAATCAGGGAAGACCCAGAAAAATTTCAGGAAGAATTGCAGACTGTTATAAATTGTTATAATCCAACATGGGCTGACATTAATCAGCTCATGCGATCGATTTTGCCCAAGGAAACTATGCTACGTCTGTATGCTGCCTGTACTTGGCCAGATCAAAACCCAGGGATTGGCCAAGACTTTATTGACAAGAGAAATGCTTTGGTTCAGGCAGTTCTCACAATTTGCCCAAAAAAGGCAGACTGGACCAAAATAAATACCTGTAAACAAAACAAAAATGAACACCCCAGTGACTATTTGGAACGCCTCAAACAGGCATTTGAACGATACTCAGGAATGGATAACCCAGTCGGAAATGCTAAACAAGCAATAGTGGCAGCATTCATCCAGGGACTTAACCCTAAAATTGCTGAGAAAATTCAAACAGTAATTATTGGCTGGGAAACTAAAGATTTGACTGAAGTCCTTGCTGCGGCTAACCATTTTCATAACAAATTGGAACGGTCTAAAGACAATGCCGAGTTTAAGTTAATGGCCTTACAGATTTCTCAGTTGCAGGGTCCAGGTAGAGGAAGGGGACGAGGACGGGGAAGGGGAGGCCCGGGTAGATTCAGGGGAAGAGATAGATCCTTGAGCCCACAAAACCCAGGCTATGGGAACCAATGTCATTATTGCAAGCAAGAAGGACATTGGAAATCAGAATGCCCCAAGCGCCCCGGCCAAGGACCCAGACCCCAGTCCCTGCCCCCACCTCCACTTCCTGTCAATTTTCCCAGTGTTGAATAGGACAGCCTGAGGGACAGTGACATCATCGCTCCTTTGCTTGCTACTGACCAATCTGGTCCGTTTGTTGAATGCCTTATTTCTGGTAAACCTGTCTCCTGTCTTGTCGACACCGGAGCATCCCGCTCCACGCTAAAGGCTGCTGAGTTTCCTTTTCTACCTTATTCTCCTGAAACTATAAATGCTGTCGGTATAGGCGGACAACCTATCCCACATCCCGTCTCTGAACCTGTCTCCATCTCTATTGGCCCTTTGTCTGAAAATCATGCCTTTCTTCTTAGCCCCTGTGCACCTGTCAACCTTCTTGGTAAGGATTTGTTGTGTAAACTGGGATGCGTGATTTATTGTAGCCCAGATGGTGTTTACCTTGAGGTACCAGAACATAGGGAAACTGAGCTTGTGGCTTTGCTAACCCAGGAGTACTCTGAACCTGACACTTCCTACTTGCAAGAGGAACTGTTGGCACGAGTACCTCCACAGCTGTGGTCCACCCATGCAAATGAAGTGGGGCACATGCTGAGTGCTGAACCAGTGCGTATCATCTTGAACCCTGCCAAGCCA